>NC_069504.1:339908872-340253872 GCF_027579735.1 Bombina bombina | reverse complement strand
CCGGTTTCTAACTTTTCAATCACTATTGATGACACCACTATCTCCCCATCACCCTAATTCCGCTACTTAGGAGTTACACTTGACTCCAATCTGTCCTTCATACCCCACATCCAATTGCTCTCTTCATTTTGTCCCAACCACCTACGCAATATCTCCAAAATTCGTCCATTTCTGAGTGCTGAAACTACTAAACAGCTAATCCACTCCCTGGTAATCTCCCGACTTGACTACTGTAATAACCTACTAACTGGCCTCCCTCTCTCCCCCCTCTCCTCTTCAATCCATCCTAAATGACTCTGCTAGGCTATTCCACCTCTCCCGACGCTCTGTATCTGCTGCACCTCTCTGCAAGTCCCTTCACTGCCTCCCCTTTCACATCAGAATTAAATTCAAAATTCTCACCCTGACGTACAAAGCCCTTACCTACCTGTCCTCACTCATCAACAAATAAACTCCAGTCTGCTCCCTAAGATCCAACAATGACCTACTCCTTGCATCTTCTACCATCACCTCCTCCCATGTTAGACTACAGGACTTCTCTCCTGCGGCACCAACATTACAGGACTTCTCTTGTGCTGCACCTAACATCATTCACACCTTTGCAGTCCCCCCATGGGAACAGGGCCCTCAATTCCCCCTGTATTTGTTTGTTTGTTAAACTTTGTCTGGTGTCTTTTATATTGTACTTTACTGTACTTTTATCTTTGAGCCCATGCACAGCATTGCGGAATCTGTTGGTGCTTTATATATAAAGAATTAATAATAATAATAGACAGTACATAAAAGCTTACTTCCGCCCAACCAGTAATTGACACCACTTGGATAAATATTTTCCATAACTTAGCATAATTATGAAATATTTGTGTAAGGCGTTTACACAAGTAAACATGTCAGGTTTACGCTCCATAGCTGGTATTTCCTTTTTTATTTTTCACAATAAAAGTTAGATTTGAACACTTTTTGCTTCCTTTTGGTGTCTTATGCTGATGCATTAGTTTTCCCATAATGTTAACAGAGTACATTTTTTTAGATTATATGCAGTTGATTAATTAGAATTAACTACAGAGAGTAGAATAGTTTGGGCACTTTAAGTGGGATGTCAATGGGGAAAATGTGTTCACCATATTGGTTAACCAGGGAATGTTTGCAGTTAAAGGGGTATTTACATCAGCTACTTTGGGTAATAGTGATGGTGAGCCCACATGGTTAGTAGTAGAGAGGAGATTGGGGTCATCCATTGAGGCTTCTAGCATTGTTAATGTTAACTACAGTACGGGATTCATGAAGTCATACAGGCTATTTGCAGTGGGGAGAGGTAGTGTTATGGTTAACTATTGATGAATTGATTTTGGATTTTGTTAGTCACAGGGGTTATTTGGGTAGGGGCAGGAGAGGTCATGGTTTTGATTAATTGTGGTAGGGGAGAGATAAGATCAGTATAGGTAGCTATGGTGTGGATGTGTATTTGTAGTGGAAAGAGGTCACAGTTAGAGCTGATTGGGAGAGAGTGGTTGTTGTTTTTTTTGTGGTTGGGGAAGTCAGAAATAGGGTTAACTACAGGAGGGAAGCATAGGTCAACCTTGAGAGTTACTTGCTGTTGGTCACAGTTAATGTTAATTGAGGTGATGTGATCACACAGCAAGGTGGAGTTTTTTTTAATGTATCCTTATTTGTGGTGGAGTTGGCTGGGGTTAGGGATTTACTGCAGCAAATGATAAGGAAATACATATTGTTAAAATATATATAAACTAAAAATAGTTTCAAAATATTATAGAATTCACTTATATAGCTCCAAATAAATTATAATTGTTTTCATCCAGTCTTTAACCTTGCATTTTATACATATTCTTAAAAAAATTCAATACAAATATTAATAAAAATAAAAAGATAAACTAAAATAAGTATAGTCTGAGAATAACCTCTGTAAGGCAAATATATGTGTAGAATTAAATGTTGTTTACTAGTATATAAAACATGTCACGCTGAGTATAAGTGAGCATGAAAATGCAATATAAATGCAAATGGCAGGCAGCACTTCAATGGAATGGCATCCATGTAGCTTTCCAATGACGTTTATAACATTCACGTACATGAAAGCAAAATTTCTCAAGTCAGCTTATTGTACACCATATGGCTAAAGAAGAACAGATGGGCAGAGTCGCACAGCTGATAGGAAGGGGAATTTCTGTATTGTGTTTCTGACCCACTGGGCCACAACAAACTCCCAAATGACCAAACTTCACAGATCTAAAAAAAAATCTAAAAAAAATGTTAAAAGTCTTTTTTTTTTTTTCTTTCTTTTTTTAATTTGTAGCAAAGAAAAAAAAGACATGAAAGAGACAGTAAACATATTGCAATTTCAAGACATTTCTGTTGTGTTGCTATAGAAAAACATATCAACCAAATATATACTATTTAAAAACAAATTAAAGGGACATGAAACCCAAAAAATTTCTTTCATGATTCAGATAGAGAATACAATTTTAAACACGTTTCTAATTTACTTCTATTATCTAATTTGTTTCATTCTCTTGGTAACATTTGTTGAAGGAGCAGCAATGCACTACTGGTTTCTAGCTGAATACATGAGTTAGCCAGTGACAATCGGTATATGTATGAAGCCACCAATAAGCAGCTAAAACCTAGGTTCTTCGCTGCTCCTGAGCTTATCTATATAAACCTTTCAGCAAAGGATAACAAGAGAAGGAAGACAATTAAATAATAGACGTAAATTGGAAAGTTGTTTAAAATTGTTTTCTCTATCTGAATCATGAAATATTTTTTTGGGGTTTCATGTCCCTTTAACATATTTTTTTAATAGCCAAACTCCACCCACCATTAGCCTTATTTGGAGGAGCCAATCTGGGCTTTAGTCTACAGACAACAAGGCTAAAGTTAGTATAAAGTACTCCTTTATGCAGTTGTTAGCAGTTAAAACCAATTAGTGAAAGATATGTAACAGAGTTAGCATTGAGAAGTAAGAAGGGTGCTTTTCATGTTCTGAAAAGTAGAAATTACTCTATTTCAAAGGTATATTACAGGAACAGGGGGCAAAATAAATAATTAAAATATATTGCAAATTTGTTTCATTCTGCAAAACTAAACATTTTATTTAAAAATCTCAAGGTATTTACTGTGTCTTTAAACTCCTCTTAAATATGAGCTGCAACTTCAAACACTCTCTCTTAATGCTGCCAGTGCAAATTTGAAAAACTTCAAGTACAGAATAGGGGTAAATTATCTAAATGAAACTATTGACAGAACTATGCTTTTGAATATCTGTGAGTAGTGAAAAAGTATTAGGGCTAGATTTATTATAGCTGGGGCATACAGGGGCGCGTATACGCGCCCCTATACGCCTCAGCTCGCCTGTGGCGGGGCGAAATTACCCACAGGTATTTGGCATTACACACAAGCGCAATTTTGCGCTCGTGTGCAATCCCGCCCCCTGCCCGCGCACAGCCAATCACATGCGGGCAGGAGCTGTCCATCTCCTCGGTTGGACTCGACCGAGGAGATTGAATTTCGCCAGTTTAGAGGTGGCGAAGAGTTTAGAGAAGCAGCGGTCTGGTGACCGCTGCTTGATAAATCACGGTCAGCAAGTTCTTGTGAGAACTTGCTGCCGTAGGGGCTTGATAAATCTAGCCCTTAGTAGAATTTAAAACTAGTATGATAAGAACAGCAAAGTTAAAGGGACAGGAAACACACATTTTTTTTCTTTCATGATTTAGAAAGAGCATCTCATTTTAAACAACTTTCTAATTTACTTCTATTATCTAATGTGCTTCATTCTCTTGATATACTTTACTGAAAATCATATCTAGAGAGGCTTAGTAGCTGCTGATTGGTTGCTGCATATAGATGCCTCGTGTGATTGGCTCACCCATGTGCATTGCAATTTCTTCAACAAAGGATATCTAAAGAATGAAGCAAAATAGATAATATAAGTAAATTGGAATGTTGTTTAAAATTGTATTCTCTAATTGAATCATGAAAGAAATTTTTGGGGTTTAGTGTCCCTTTAATTAATCTTAGAAACAATTTTACTGAATAGTAGAAACATATTTAATATGTAGAGCATAATACTTTGCTTAATACTATTAAAGATTATAGAGTATTTGTATACAGCCACCATTTTTGTTCCTTTAAGGGACAGTAAACACTGAAAATAATATTACCTACATTTTTTTATTGCCCCCATACGAAACGAAGCGTATCACTGCTTCACAATTCAGACTCCGTCTTGTGTGACTTATCTGGCAATCCAAAGTGTATCTTGACCGTTGAAAATGGCCGTGAATTTCCTCCCCATCATTTCTTCTCCAATCAGAGGATTCGATCACAACCAATCAAATCCAACTCCACGGTAAAACTTGATGTGAACGCGCCCGCAGATTGCGCATGCATGTCCGAAAATTGCACATGTGCTTTTTCTTCCTAGTCAATTTCTTTACTTGGAACCTTGTTTCAGAGCTAATAACATTTTATGTGATAGTACCTGCGCAAACAGATTGCGCATAACGGCACCGAATAAGAGTACACACTCAAAATGTTTATAAATTCATAATATACTTTGAGAAAATTGCAATCAATTCATATTTATTGTATTTTAATATATAAATTTGAAAGGGTGCATTGCTCAAAACATGTTTAATGTAAATTAATGTATCTTCATTTATTTATAATATTGTTCTTTAATTTTAATATTATTATATTACAACAAAATTATTTAAAACTTGAATAGCATTATTAAAATTACTTATATCATAGTGCTGTTGATAAATTATACTGACTTCAAATCACGAAATACTATTTTTCATTGCTAATCATATTTAAATTGATCAATATAGACATTATTTTGCAGTGAAGATAGCATATTTATATCTGTCTTTGCAAAACAACACTTATATTGTAAAGGGAGAGGCAAAGTTATCAATTACTAGTATTTCTAGTTTTATACAGCACTGGGCGGGAAGTAAAACAATATAATATCGTTGCGCTTCGTAAAACTTTCCTCTGCACTTTTAACCTGTGAGTATAGCGACAATGCGCATGCGCATTCAACAGCGACCGGCATAGTGACGTCACTGTCAATATCATGCACAGACGGAAAAAAAAAAAAATTTGAATGAAGGAAGAGGGAGGAGGAGTTTGGAGGCCATTTTGATTGGAAAAAGAAAAGACCAACAGTGAAACATTTGATCGATAACACATAAGGATGGGTAAGCATAGTAGGCTGCATTGTGATTAAAATTATACATTAATTTATAATTGATTCAATGGTTATTGGCGTTGACTGTCCCTTTTTAATAGAATAAAATAGAAATATGTTTATTGTTTAATGTTTAGTTTTATTTAAGAACAGCACAAATCTGTGTAAATTTAAGGCATCCCAATTAAAATAAAAAATAGAATTAAAAATATGCTCAATGGGTTAATGCAGAAAAAGTGTAGTAGTTCATAAGAACCTATACGACACAATAGAATAAAATATTGCAGTTTCAAATATCTATTTAAAGTGAAGGTAAAGTTTTACCTATCCGTATACACTAATGCATTAGTCATATTTTAAATTACTAAATCGCTAACTTTTTTTCCTCAAAGGATTTTATAATTATATAATAAATAAGTTTTATTTTTCCCTTCCGTTTTGTTTCTTACTCCTCCCAACAGCCATTTCCTTATTATAGAGACAATGACGTATAGAGCGTTCCCACTCGCTCTATACGTGTCACCAAAGCACATTCACAAACAATAAAGCCTATTACGTATAACGGCAATTCAATAAAAAATATAAATAGTCATGCGCAAAATCTCATGTTAGCGCACGTGAAGATGTGGGGGTAAATTTACTATTTTGCTGACGGACATGATACGATGTAGCGTATTATGTCCGCCACACATCGATAAATGCATACGCTGTCGGCATTTATCATTGCACCAGCAGTTCTGGTGAACTGCTGGTGCAATACCGCCCCCTGCAATACCGCTAGCAGGGGATGTCAATCAGCCCGATCATATTCGATCTGGTTGAATGCTGTCCGCCACCTTAGAGGTGCTGTCCGCCACCTCTTAACTTCCGCTTCAGGCACAACTGAAGCAGAGTGGGTCGGAAGCAGCAGCCACTGCTTTATAAATCGACCCCCTAGCATAAAGTGTAAGGGTAAAAGTTGCACCAAATACAGCATAAATACATTAAAATAAACTATTGTGTGTGTGTCTAACTGTCTATATATATAGTTTATATATAGGGGCCTATCTATCAAGCTCCGAACGGAGCTTGACGGCCCGTGTTTCTGGCGAGTCTTCAGACTCACCAGAAACAGCAGTTATGAAGCAGCGGACACAAAGACTGCTGCTCCATAACCCTGTCCGTCTGCTCTGAGCAGGCGGACAGGAATCACCGTAATTCAACCCGATCGAGTACGATCGGGTTGATTGACACCCCCCTGATTGGCCGCGAGTCTGCTGGGGGCGGCGTTGCACCAGCAGCTCTTGTGAGCTACTGGTGCAATGCTGAATACGGAGAGCGTATTGCTCTGCACATTCAGCGATGTCTTGCAGACCTGATCCACACTGTCGGATCAGGTCCGCAAGACATTTGTTAAATAGGCCCCAAAGTCTTTCACACATGGCTTCTCCATTTTGGCTTTATTTTTGTTAAATAAATCATGACACGGTGTAATATGTCACATGTTATTGTTTATCTGAGGTTGTATTTACCTAATTTTAAGACCTGCTAAGGACCAGATGCTTTTTATTATGCCCTGATACGTAAAATTATTAAATTGTAATATTTTTTATTATGTTTTACTGTAAATATTTTATGTTCCAATGTTCTTTGTATTTCTAAACAGATCTCTCTCTTATTATATATATATATATATATATATATATATATATATATATATATATATATATATATATATATATATATATATATATATATATCTTATGTATGATTTTAATTAAGATGTTTGGGTATTTGGGTATCAGGGTGTGTATTTAATTATGCACTATTTTAAACAAATTGTGGACATTGAAAAATTGTATTGTAAATATGACCGTGTATAATCATGCACTAATCATGTATTATTTTAAACTAATTATGGACATTGAGAAACTGTATTGTGAATATGCCTGTATGTGCGATAACATGCCCATATTGCTGATTACACCAATAAGGACTCAAGTAACATGAGGGGTTAGTAACCACGCCGCAGCAGCCCATTGCTACTGGGCGTGTTGTGTTTACATTTCGTGTACCCAGACACGTAGCAGGAAGGGGCAGAGCTTATACGGCTTCATATAGCAAGGGGATCCTCAGATGAACTATACATTACATACAGCGTCTTGAAGAAGTTTGCTAAGGCCAAACGAAATGCGTAGACAGGATGGTCTACGGAGCCCTGGAGGAACGCACTGGAATGGAGGGGCGGGTGACCCCTAGCCTGGGACCTATGAGATGTGAGAAGAGGTGGGTTATGGGGGGAGCCTATATAAGGGGGGTAGCCCAGCAAAAGAGCGCGAAATCCCTTTGCAAGATACATGTGGGTAGAAGCTGTGTGTCTTGCACGTACCTTGCAAAGAGATGTCAGCGCTCCAGGACCTGTTGGCCTCTGTCACGGCCTTGGCTAACGCCAGAGGCTCCGGATGGGTGCAGCAACAGCTTGCTGCGATGGGTTCCGTGCCCAGGGGGAGTCAAGAGGCGTCGTCGAGAGGGAGAGCAGCACGGCCCTCTGGGGGGAGGCCTGCCAGGAGGGCCCGCCCGCCGGAGCGTCTTAGCCCAGAGATCAACAGCAGGCCCAGGACGCAGGGGCCATGCCAGAAGAGGAGGAGCAGCGCGAGAGTGGCGGCGGCAGCGGCCGCAATGGAGGATGAAGTGCAGCAAGTTGGAGGCAGAAGAGAAGTGGTAACGGTGGCGGAGGTGCACCAGTCGGGCAGCGGGGCCGGAGCAGCAGAAGGGGCCCAGCGGACAGGAAGACGGAGTGGGAGGAGCCAGATGACAGAGGAGTCGCGGAGGCCAGGGACAGTGGTAGCGGGTAAAGTACCAGGTGCTGGAGTGTGGCGGTGTGAAGTGAGGGGTGTGGCGGTAGCGGAGGCTGGGATCAAGGAGGCAAGTGTGTTGGAGGCGGGGGCCAGGGAACGGCCATGAAAGGGGATATGGGGTAATGAAGGGGAGATGGGAGGGGAGGGTCCTGCTGCGGCATATAAAGGAATAGGGCATCTGAGATGGTGGGGCCCGTGCGGGGATAAGCACGGGCGGGACAAAAGGAGATAAAAGTGGGGGAAAGGGGGTTACATGGCCTGGGGATGAAGGCCTTTAGCGATGGGGAGGAGGTAAAAGTAATTAGGTCCAAAGGGGGGCAATTTAGTTAGGTAGTTTTGGGGTAGCTGGCCTGCTTAACAGGTGTATAGGATTGGAAGTTGATAGGTAGTTGTGGGGTCCAGGTAGGGGCATACCTTGTTATAGTAGACAAGGAAGGGGTGATTGGTAGGGGGGGTGTGGGGTTCCATGGGAGTGGTTAATAGTGTGTGAATCTCCCCTACCTCTCTCTCCTCTTTCCTCCTCCCCCCCCCCCCTGTTGGTTTGTGGTGTGAGTGGTAATAAAAGTGGGTTTGCTGTCCTTTGCCTTGTGTCTCAGTAGGAGGAGCGGGAGCAGAGACGTGTACCTGCAGTGCAGGGGACGCCCCAGAGGGAACCTGATTTCAATGACATGGACATGGATACAATCTTTCTGGACTCATTTAATGAATTTGATGAGGAGCAGCAGGAGAGTTCAAGTGTGGCGGGACCAGTAGCAACAGACCAGGTAGGAGACACGAGAGTGTTAGCTCAGCTGCTACAGTTGATATTGCCTGGGTCCGCTGGGATAGAAAGTGGAGTGTGTGTAGGATGTAGTGGGACCAGGGGCCCGAGGGCGGCAGCTAGCGGGAGCAGGACTAATACGGGGTGGTCTGGGAGGACTGACCTTGATGGTGTATTATCGTTACAGGCGGGAGCAGAGCACGGCTGTAGAACGAAAAGTCAAAGAGGTGGCGCAGCAGGAGCAGATAGACGGCGGGGGAGGTCCCGCTCCCCAGTGAATGAGGACAGACGGAGAGTTTCACGTTCATCCCCGATGTGGGGCAGGCTGGAGAGGTCCCCCAGGCGGAGGGGTGCTGGAGAGAGGGAGAGAGGCACCACCAGTTCCGCAGGGAGGCGAAGGGATGAAGTGGAGCGTGAAGATAGGAGGTCGGTGAGCAGACGGAGAGAGAGAATCGAAGATGGCAGACAAGGCGGCGCCAACTCGGGACAGGCCACGGCCGCTACCAGCACAGGTGAGGTGCCACAACCAGCACTAGGGAACACAATTACATCCAATAGCAATGTGGGGACTGTGAATGAAGGGGTGGCGGGTTTCCTGAAGGGTTTGAAAGATTTGGTGGCTCAGGTGGAGAGGCAGTGCAGTACGGGCATGGCGGGGGTGTGGGGCCAGCAGGTGGGGCAGGGTGCAACAGGGGGGACGGCGGCGGGTGGATCCATTAAGGTGGCAGAGGTGGCCTTGTCCAAGCCATGCCTATGTACAATTGGCCCTCTGGGCCTACACCTGACCCAGGACATAAAGGAGAAGATTTGGAAGCGGGAATTTCTAGAGATATTTTCGTTGCTTCCGTTGGAACAGTTTGTCGAGATAAAAGAAGATACTAAGGGGGAGCAAGGAAAAAAAGAGGAGGAACGCACGAAGAGATATAGAAAGTTGCCAAAGACATTCGGGAATTGGTCCAGGGCGTTTTGCATATTGGCGAGTGTGATGGCAGAGAAGTTCACAGAACAAGGTTCGGCTCTGTTCTGTTAATATGATGAAATATCGGCGGTCTATCGGACGTATGAGGGTATGGCATGGTGGCGCTACGATGAGCAGTTCCGACAGAGGATTGCAGTGAGGCTGGACATGCGGTGGGACGAGCGAGACATGGGGATATGGCTGGAGATGATGACTCCACTTCGGGGGCAGTCCTTTCGGGGGCTTGGGGGAACAGGGACGGGAGCAGGTGGGGCTGGGGCAGCAGCGGCCATGCGAAAAGGCCTCTGCTTCCAGTTCAACGATGGACAATGCAGATTCGGGAATACATGTAAGTTTAAGCACGAGTGCTCGGGGTGTGGTGGCTCTCACGCCTACGAAAAATGCTTCAAGAAAGGGAAATTCCCTGTCAGATCAGGGGAGGTGGGTACACAGGGCCAGGACAACGGTGAGGGTCGGAAGGATGGTACCATGGTTAAGACGGCACGCTAGAGGTCGGAGAAGGAGGGAGGACGCGGAGTTATTGCTGACGGGGTTTAGCTCAGGATTTTGGATACCTTTTGTTGAAGGTGAAGGGTTTAGGGCTCGAGGGAATTTGAAGTCAGCCAGGGAATTTCCGGAGGTGGTTAGGGGTAAGTTGGGGAAGGAAGTTGCATTGGGAAGGATGGCGGGCCCATTCAAAGATATTCCGTTGGTCAATTTGAGGGTTTCTCCATTGGGTGTGGTCCCCAAGAAGGTCGCGGGGCAGTTTAGGATGATTCATCACCTATCCTACCCGAAAGAGGGTCGGTAAATGACGGGATTGACCCAGAGGTGGCGGTTAAGTATGCTTCCTTTGATAAGGCTGTAGAGTTGGTTCAAGCGGCAGGGGGAGGGGGGAGAATGGCAAAGGTGGATGTGGAGGCTGCTTTTCGGCTGTTGCCAGTTCACCTTAGGTGTCACCATCTACTGGGGTGTTCCTTTGAGGGATTTTACTTTGTGGATCTATGTTTGCCTATGGGCTGTTCCATTTCATGCTCTTACTTTGAAAAGTTTAGTTGTTTCGTGGAATGGGTGGTCAGGCAAACGGCAGGTATGAACTCGATGGTCCACTATTTAGACGATTTTCTGTTCGTCGGCCCGGAGGGGTTAAAAGACTGTGAGATCCTGATGGAAGCTTTCATGCAGGTAGCAGACCAATTTGGGATCCCGGTGGCAGCTGACAAGAGGGCCCTACCCACTGTCTGAGTTTTCTGGGTATACAGACTGATACTGTTCGAATGGAGTGCCGGCTGCCAGAGGATAAGGTGACGGATTTGGTTGGAACGATTGAAAGGGCCTTGGGGAAGCCAAAAATAAAATTGAGGGAGTTGCAATCGCTAATCGGAAAATTGAACTTTGCCAGTAGGATCATCCCGGTGGGGAGAATTTTCTCTAGAAAAACATAATTTATGCTTACCTGATAAATTTATTTCTCTTGTGGTGTATCCAGTCCACGGATCATCCATTACTTATGGGATATTAACTCCTCCCCAACAGGAAGTGCAAGAGGATTCACCCAGCAGAGCTGCTATATAGCTCCTCCCCTAACTGCCATTACCAGTCATTCGACCGAAAACATGCAGAGAAAGGAAAACCATAGGGTACAGTGTTGACTGTAGTTTAATGGAAAAATTACCTGCCTTAAAGTGACAGGGCGGGCTGTGGACTGGATACACCACAAGAGAAATAAATTTATCAGGTAAGCATAAATTATGTTTTCTCTTGTTAAGTGTATCCAGTCCACGGATCATCCATTACTTATGGGATACCAATACCAAAGCTAAAGTACACGGATGACGGGAGGGACAGGCAGGCTCTTTATACGGAAGGAACCACTGCCTGAAGAACCATTCTCCCAAAAACAGCCTCCGAAGAAGCAAAAGTGTCAAATTTGGAAAATTTGGAAAAAGTATGAAGAGAAGACCAAGTTGCAGCCTTGCAAATCTGTTCAACAGAAGCCTCATTCTTAAAGGCCCAAGTGGAAGCCACAGCTCTAGTAGAATGTGCTGTAGTTCTTTCAGGAGGCTGCTGTCCAGCAGTCTCATAGGCTAACCGTATTATGCTACGAAGCCAAAAGGAGAGAGAGGTAGCCGAAGCTTTTTGACCTCTCCTCTGACCAGAATAAACGACAAACAGGGAAGACGTTTGTCGAAAATCCTTAGTTGCCTGTAGATAAAATTTCAGGGCACGGACTACATCTAGATTGTGTAGCAGACGTTCCTTTTTCGAAGAAGGATTAGGACACAAAGATGTAACCACAATCTCTTGATTGATATTCCTGTTAGTGACCACCTTAGGTAGGAACCCAGGTTTAGTACGCAGAACTACCTTGTCTGAATGAAAAATCAGATAAGGAGAATCACAATGTAAGGCAGATAACTCAGAGACTCTTCGAGCCGAGGAAATCGCCATTAAAAACAGAACTTTCCAAGATAACAACTTGATATCAATGGAATGAAGGGGTTCAAACGGAACCCCCTGTAAAACATTAAGAACTAAGTTCAAACTCCATGGTGGAGCAACAGTTTTAAACACAGGCTTGATCCTAGCTAAAGCCTGACAAAAAGCTTGAACGTCCGGAACTTCTGACAGACGTTTGTGTAAAAGAATGGACAGAGCTGAAATCTGTCCCTTTAAGGAACTAGCGGATAAACCCTTTTCTAAACCTTCTTGTAGAAAAGACAATATCCTCAGAATCCTAACCTTACTCCATGAGTAACTCTTGGATTCGCACCAATATAAGTATTTGCGCCATATCTTATGGTAAATCTTTCTGGTAACAGGCTTCCTAGCCTGTATTAAGGTATCAATAACTGACTCAGAAAAACCACGTTTTGATAAAATCAAGCGTTCAATTTCCAAGCAGTCAGCTTCAGAGAAATTAGATTTTGATGTTTGAAGGGACCCTGGATCAGAAGGTCCTGTTTCAGAGGTAGCGACCAAGGTGGACAGGATGACATGTCCACTAGATCTGCATACCAAGTCCTGCGTGGCCATGCAGGCGTTATTAGAATCACTGATGCTCTCTCCTGTTTGATTCTGGCAATCAATCGAGGAAGCATCGGGAAGGGTGGAAACACATAAGCCATCCCGAAGGTCCAAGGTGCTGTCAAAGCATCTATCAGAACCGCTCCCGGATCCCTGGATCTGGACCCGTAACGAGGAAGCTTGGCGTTCTGTCGAGACGCCATGAGATCTATCTCTGGTTTGCCCCAACGTCGAAGTATTTGGGCAAAGACCTCCAGATGAAGTTCCCACTCCCCCGGATGAAAAGTCTGACGACTTAAGAAATCCGCCTCCCAGTTCTCCACTCCCGGGATGTGGATTGCTGACAGGTGGCAAGAGTGAGACTCTGCCCAGCGAATTATCTTTGATACTTCCATCATTGCTAGGGAGCTTCTTGTCCCTCCCTGATGGTTGATGTAAGCTACAGTCGTGATGTTGTCCGACTGAAACCTGATGAACCCCCGAGTTGTTAACTGGGGCCAAGCCAGAAGGGCATTGAGAACTGCTCTCAATTCCAGAATGTTTATTGGTAGGAGACTCTCCTCCTGATTCCATTGTCCCTGAGCCTTCAGAGAATTCCAGACAGCGCCCCAACCTAGTAGGCTGGCGTCTGTTGTTACAATTGTCCAGTCCGGCCTGCTGAATGGCATCCCCCTGGACAGATGTGGCCGAGAAAGCCACCATAGAAGAGAATTTCTGGTCCCTTGATCCAGATTCAGAGTAGGGGACAAGTCTGAGTAATCCCCATTCCACTGACTTAGCATGCACAATTGCAGTGGTCTGAGATGTAGACGTGCAAAGGGTACTATGTCCATTGCTGCTACCATTAAGCCGATCACCTCCATGCATTGAGCTACTGACGGGTGTTGAATGGAATGAAGGACACGGCATGCATTTTGAAGCTTTGTTAACCTGTCTTCTGTCAGGTAAATCTTCATTTCTACAGAATCTATAAGAGTCCCCAAGAAGGGAACTCTTGTGAGTGGAAAGAGAGAACTCTTCTTTTCGTTCACCTTCCATCCATGCGACCTTAGAAATGCCAGTACTTACTCTGTATGAGACTTGGCAGTTTGAAAGCTTGAAGCTTGTATCAGAATGTCGTCTAGGTACGGAGCTACCGCAATTCCTCGCGGTCTTAGTACCGCCAGAAGAGCACACAGAACCTTTGTGAAGATTCTCGGAGCCGTAGCCAATCCGAATGGAAGAGCTACAAACTGGTAATGCCTGTCTAGAAAGGCAAACCTTAGATACCGGTAATGATCTTTGTGAATCGGTATGTGAAGGTAAGCATCCTTTAAATCCACTGTGGTCATGTACTGACCCTTTTGGATCATGGGTAAAATTGTCCGAATAGTTTCCATTTTGAACGATGGAACTCTTAGGAATTTGTTTAGGATCTTTAAATCCAAGATTGGCCTGAAAGTTCCCTCTTTTTTGGGAACCACAAACAGATTTGAGTAAAACCCTTGTCCTTGTTCCGACCGCGGAACCGGATGGATCACTCCCATTAATAAAAGATCTTGTACGCAGCGTAGAAACGCCTCTTTCTTTATTTGGTTTGTTGACAACCTTGACAGATGAAATCTCCCTCTTGGGGGAGAGAATTTGAAGTCTAGAAGGTATCCCTGAGATATGATCTCTAACGCCCAGGGATCCTGGACATCTCTTGCCCAAGCCTGGGCGAAGAGAGAAAGTCTGTCCCCCACTAGATCCGTTCCCGGATCGGGGGCCCTCGATTCATGCTGTCTTAGGGGCAGCAGCAGGTTTCCTGGCCTGCTTGCCCTTGTTCCAGGACTGGTTAGGTCTCCAGCCTTGTCTGTAGCGAGCAACAGCTCCTTCCTGTTTTGGTGCAGAGTAAGTTGATGCTGCTCCTGCTTTGAAATTACGAAAGGAACAAAATTTAGACTATCTAGCCTTAGGTTTGGCTCTGTCTTGAGGCAGGGCATGGCCTTTACCTCCTGTAATGTCAGCGATAATTTCTTTCAACCCGGGCCCGAATATGGTCTGCCCTTTGAAAGGTATATTAAGCAATTTAGATTTAGAAGTAACGTCAGCTGACCAGGATTTTAGCCACAGTGCTCTGCGTGCCTGAATGGCGAATCCGGAATTCTTAGCCGTAAGTTTAGTTAAATGTACTACGGCATCTGAAATAAATGAGTTAGCTAACTTAAGGGCTTTAAGCTTGTGTGTAATCTCATCTAATGGAGCTGATTCAAGTGTCTCTTCCAGAGACTCAAACCAAAATGCTGCTGCAGCCGTGACAGGCGCAATGCATGCAAGAGGTTGCAATATAAAACCTTGTTGAACAAACATTTTCTTAAGGTAACCCTCTAACTTTTTATCCATTGGATCTGAAAAGGCACAGCTATCCTCCACCGGGATAGTGGTACGCTTAGCTAAAGTAGAAACTGCTCCCTCCACCTTAGGGACCGTTTGCCATAAGTCCCGTGTGGTGGCATCTATTGGAAACATCTTTCTAAATATCGGAGGGGGTGAGAACGGCACACCGGGTCTATCCCACTCCTTAGTAACAATTTCAGTAAGTCTCTTAGGTATAGGAAAAACGTCAGTACTCGCCGGTACCGCAAAATATTTATCCAACCTACACATTTTCTCTGGTATTGCAACTGTGTTACAATCATTCAGAGCCGCTAACACCTCCCCTAGTAATACACGGAGGTTTTCCAGCTTAAATTTAAAATTTGAAATATCTGAATCCAGTTTGTTTGGATCAGAACCGTCACCCGCAGAATGAAGCTCTCCGTCCTCATGTTCTGCAAATTGTGACGCAGTGTCTGACATGGCCCTAATATTATCAGCGCACTCTGTTCTCACCCCAGAGTGATCACGCTTACCTCTTAGTTCTGGTAATTTAGCCAAAACTTCAGTCATAACAGTAGCCATATCCTGTAATGTGATTTGTAATGGCCGCCCAGATGTACTCGGCGCTACAATATCACGCACCTCCCGAGCGTGAGATGCAGGTACTGACACGTGAGGCGAGTTAGTCGGCATAACTCTCCCCTCGTTGTTTGGTGAAATATGTTCAATTTGTACAGATTGACTTTTATTTAAAGTAGCATCAATACAGTTAGTACATAAATTTCTATTGGGCTCCACTTTGGCTTTAGCACATATAGCACAGATATCTTCCTCTGAATCAGACATGTTTAACACACTAGCAAATAAACTAGCAACTTGGAAATACTTTTCAAGTAATTTACTATAATATGAAAACGTACTGTGCCTATAAGAAGCACAGAAAAAGTTATGACAGTTGAAAATTAATAAACTGAAAAGTTATAGCATCAAATCTTTGTAAAAAACACAATTTTAGCAAAGGATTGCTCCCATTAGCAAAGGATAACTAACCCTGATAGCAGAAAAAAAAAAAAAAAAAAAAAAAAAAATACAGAAATAAACGTTTTTTTTTTTTATCACAGTCAACTACAATCTCACAGCTCTGCTGTGAGTGATTACCTCCCTCAAAACAAGTTTTGAAGACCCCTGAGTTCTGTAACTCTTCCCTTTGAGATGAACCGGATCATGCAGGGAAGACAATAAACTTCTGACTGAATTTTTTGATGCGTAGCAAAAGCACCAAAAAAGGTCCCTCCCCCTCACACATAACAGTGAGAGAGATCAGTAAACTGTCATAAATTAAATAAAACGACTGCCAAGTGGAAAAAAATAGTGCCCAAAACATTTTTTCACCCAGTACCTCAGAAAATTAAACGATTTTACATGCCAGCAAAAAACATTTAACATTAATAAATTGAGTGTTATTAAAAAGCCTGTTGCTAGTCCCTGCAAATTAGGCTAAAGTTTTATGCATACAGTATAATTCCAGTGAAGTGCCATTCCCCAGAATACTGAAGTGTAAAATATACATACATGACAGCCTGATACCAGTTGCTGCTACTGCATTTAAGGCTGAGTTTACATTATATCGGTATGGCAGAATTTTCTCATCAATTCCATTGTCAGAAAATAATAAGCTGCTACATACCTCTTTGCAGATTAATCTGCCCGCTGTCCCCTGATCTGAAGTTTACCTCTCCTCAGATGGCCGAGAAACAGCAATATGATCTTAACTACTCCGGCTAAAATCATAGAAAAACTCAGGTAGATTCTTCTTCAAATTCTACCAGAGAAGGAATAACACACTCCGGTGCTATTATAAAATAAAAAACTTTTGATTGAAGGTATGAAACTAAGTATAATCACCACAGTCCTCTCACACATCCTATCTATTCGTTGGGTGCAAGAGAATGACTGGTAATGGCAGTTAGGGGAGGAGCTATATAGCAGCTCTGCTGGGTGAATCCTCTTGCACTTCCTGTTGGGGAGGAGTTAATATCCCATAAGTAATGGATGATCCGTGGACTGGATACACTTAACAAGAGAAATTATCATTGGCGACGGCAGGGGTGGGGGTGCCATCACACAGGATCCATTTGAATAAGGAGCTCCGGGATGACTTGGAAGTGTGGAGGAGGTTTTTGGCGGAATTCAATGGGAGAGCCTTGATGCAGGAGATGGTGGGTCCGGGGTTACACTTGTATATGGATGCGGCAGGGGCAGTTGGGTTTGGAGCATTTTTGAATGGTAAGTGGTGTGTGGGGCAGTGGCCAGAGGCATGGCATGAGAGGGGGTTAACAAAAAATCTGGTATTTTTGGAGTTGTTTCCACTGGTGGTGGCGTTGGAAGTTTGGCCCCATATCCTGGCAGATAAAAAGGTCATCTTTCATTCTGATAACATGGGGGTTGTGTCAGCAATTAACCGACTGACAGCCTCATCAAAGCCGGTGATTCATTTGTTAAGACTATTTGTGTTACAATGCTTAAGATGCAATGTATCATTCAGGGCAATTCATGTGTCGGGTAAAGAAAACAGTATTGCTGATGCTCTTTCCCGTTTACAGTGGGATCGGTTTCGGGAGCTGGTGCCGGGAGCCGAGGAGGAAGGGGATCGGTGTCCGGAGTCTTTGTGGAAGAGAGCATTCGTGGCAGACTGAATTTGGTGAGGGGGGCGGTAACGCCCGGGACATGGAGGTCATACACGCAGGTATGGGCTTTGTGGTTACAATTCTTGCAAGGGCGGGCTGAGGTGACGACGTCCGAGGGGAGGGCCAAGGCGCTGATAGACTGGATGATGGATTGGCAGAGGGTGAAGGTTTCTCACTCTATGGTTAAGAGGCGATTAGCGGCAATGGCCTTTTTGTTCCAGCTAATGGGGTGGGAAGACGTCTCAAAGAAGTTCATGGTCAGGCTGGCCACGAGGAGTTTGTGTAAGGGAAAAAGGGTGCCGGACGGCAGGAGGCCAGTAGTGTACGCAGTTTTATCGAGTATAGTTGAGAAGTTGAGTGGTGTTTGTGTGGCGGATTTCGAATATTAGCTGTTCAGATTAGCTTTTGTATTGACCTTTTTCGGGGCCTTCCGGGTTTTTGAGTTGGTGGGTTTTAATAGACAAGATAAAGGGGGGTTACAAATGGCGGATGTCAGGGGGGAGGGGGATGTGTTGACAATTTGGTTAAGGAAGTCCAAGACAGATCAGGTGGGGAAGGGTTGCCAGATATCTCTGAGAGCAAAAGGGGGTGAATGCTGCCCGTTGCACAGTTTTAAGGAATATATGGGGGTAAGGCCAAAGTTGGGGGGGCCGCTGTTTTTACACAAGGATGGGACCTCATTGTCCCGTTTCCAGTTTCAGGCGGTATTCAAAAAATGTGTGGGTTTGGTGGGTTTACAGCCGGCTGAATTTGGGACACACTCATTCAGGATAGGGGCGGCTACAGAGGCACAGGCATTGGGGGCTGCGGGAATTAAGAGGATAGGGAAATGGGTTTCTAACAGTTATTTGTCTTACGTGAGGACAGCTTTATTGTAATAGTGGTTTTGTTGTTATTTTGTTTACACAGGTTCGGTTAATTGTTGGCTGTTGGGACACTCTTACATTTACTGGGCTCGAAAAGCAGCAGCGGTTAAGGAGCAAGGGTTTCAGTTGGGGTGGTCACCAGAAGAGGTCCGCATCCGTTGGCTTGGTTTCAGAGGCATGAGGTGTGGCCAGTTGCTTGTTAAGGTCATAGAATATGCCAGGCTGTACTGCCCGCCTGATATACTGTTTATTCATGTTGGGGGGAATGATCTGGGCCTTATGTCCCAAAAAGATTTAG
Organism: Bombina bombina; assembly: GCF_027579735.1. Taxonomy (NCBI): domain Eukaryota; kingdom Metazoa; phylum Chordata; class Amphibia; order Anura; family Bombinatoridae; genus Bombina; species Bombina bombina. The sequence goes on along the minus strand of NC_069504.1, from coordinate 340,234,887 downwards.
TGGAAGTGATGAAAAGGGATATTGTGAGGCTGGGGGAGTTGTTCCCAGGAATGATCATTTTATGGTCTGAAATTGAACCACGATTGACGTGGAGGGCAGCATGGGATATAAAAAGGCTGGAGACGTCTCGAAGGAAGGTTAACAGGATGATGAGTGGGTTTGTACAGAAGCATGGTGGGTTGTCCTTACGACATGTAGAATTTGAAGGGGAGTCGGGTAGATGCTTTTTCCTTCGAGACGGGGTACACTTAAACGAAATAGGATTGCATTTGTTTAATTTTAATATAAAAGAAGGGGTTGCAAAGGCCTTGGAGTTGGTGGGCGGGCACGGCAGTGATGCCTTTGCCTGTGGCGGAGAGTTTGCCCGGGGGGATAGCAGTTATGGTACCTCCTGAAGGCAGGAGTGAATGGAATGGGATTTGGTAGTAAGGGAGTTATGTTTCTGCTATGGGCAAGCTGGGATTGTGAGGATTTAAATGTGTAAGTTATAAGTTATATGTTGTAAAATAAAAGCTGCGGCCTTTGTACCCCATACTTGTGTTGTGTATTTTATTTTAGATAAGTTCCTAGTGGAGGGGTCAACCTCTGACTACAAACTCTGCACTTTAAAAGGAGGATTTTATAATTTTTTTATGAACTTGCCAATTGGTATACAGAGACACAAGGGAAGCAGTGGTCGCTACCTACTGATTCATGTGGAGCTGAACTCTTGGAAAGAGTGTACCAAGGCTTTTAAAAAGGCATTTATTTGTTTTATCTCTTCTAAGTGCAATAGATTGTGTGCACTAGTTAAAGTTATATACGTTTTTACCTTGAATCTTGGATGTGCTTTGTGTTCTTATCTTTCAGTGTATTTAAAGCCTGAGAACCCTTTTGTGCTCAGTGAATGTGGAAGCTGCACCAAAGATTTGTCACTAAGGGAGAAGTCATTCAACCTATAGGAGCTTTGGCTCTACCCATAAAGTATCTACCAATACTCCCAGAGTCATGAATGTGAGTTAACAAAGTGGGCTTTTATTTATGTTTACTACTATTATCACTATTATCATTATTCTTATCATTATAAGTGAAATTGGTACTAAGATCTTTAATAGTATCACCACCATTATTATTATTGGTGTAACTGTTGATGTTATAACAATGTATTAAAGTGACTCAAGGTTTTATATTTATATTTATATATTATAATTGATAGTATACATGGGGGAAGGAAGTAATCTGTCCGGTTTCAAAAAGTAATTGAAGAGAGAAGCGGGACCCAACTGGTCAAAAGGATAAGGAAAAAAGATAGCAGTCCTGCTGGAGTTTAAAAAATAACTTTTATTCCGCTGTCAATAAAAGCAAGGACAGATCCAAATATAATAACAGGGAGACATTCACACTGAGTAAACTGAATGTGGGTGTCATAGTCATGACAAGCATGATGTTGAGAAACACAGCACTAAAATAAGCTGGCCGAGCCTGTGTATTGGCATTGCAACACTTTAATAAGCTCTCTAAGCTCCATTTCTGTAAGTATGCGGTAAAATAAATCCTGGAAAGAGAGGAGAGAGGTGCTATTTGCAGTAATGGAATGGGGTATAGTAATGCAAAATATAACTCTGAATCAAAAACATTTGGCACACAGGAAAATCCATCACTGTCAAGGTTTTGTTTTATAAAAATTGTAGAGGATCGGTCCCCAATACTCCAAGATCCAAAGGACATATCTTCCCTTGAGACGTATGACCATGAAGTTTATACTTGTCTAACAAATGCAACTAAAATAAATTGCCCCAAAGAAAATGAAGCTATCTGGAAGAAATCCAAAAGACTCAAATTGTATTAATTTCATTAAAATATAACACTTGATTTATATACATATACATAAGCATAAGGAAAATGTCTGACACATTTCTAACTGACTGTTTTCATATTCTATTTTGTCATTAAAAGCTTGAGTATTTACATTTTCAGTGTATGTAGGGATACCACCGGCAAAAGCAGTTATTTCAAATGCCAAAATGCAGGGAGTGCAGAATTATTAGGCAAATGAGTATTTTGACCACATCATCCTCTTTATGCATGTTGTCTTACTCCAAGCTGTATAGGCTCGAAAGCCTACTACCAATTAAGCATATTAGGTGATGTGCATCTCTGTAATGAGAAGGGGTGTGGTCTAATGACATCAACACCCTATATCAGGTTTGCATAATTATTAGGAAACTTCCTTTCCTTTGGCAAAATGGGTCAAAAGAAGGACTTGACAGGCTCAGAAAAGTCAAAAATAGTGAGATATCTTGCAGAGGGATGCAGCACTCTTAAAATTGCAAAGCTTCTGAAGCGTGATCATCGAACAATCAATCGTTTCATTCAAAATAGTCAACAGGGTCGCAAGAAGCGTGTGGAAAAACCAAGGAGCAAAATAACTGCCCATGAACTGAGAAAAGTCAAGCGTGCAGCTGCCAAGATGCTACTTGCCACCAGTTTGGCCATATTTCAGAGCTGCAACATCACTGGAGTGCCCAAAAGCACAAGGTGTGCAATACTCAGAGAAATGGCCAAGGTAAGAAAGGCTGAAAGACGACCACCACTGAACAAGACACACAAGCTGAAACGTCAATACTGGGCCAAGAAATATCTCAAGACTGATTTTTCTAAGGTTTTATGGACTGATGAAATGAGAGTGAGTCTTGATGGGCCAGATGGATGGGCCCGTGGCTGGATTGGTAAAGGGCAGAGAGCTCCAGTCTGACTCAGACACCAGCAAGGTGGAGGTGGAGTACTGGTTTGGGCTGGTATCATCAAAGATGAGCTTGTGGGGCCTTTTCGGGTTGAGGATGGAGTCAAGCTCAACTCCCAGTCCTACTGCCAGTTTCTGGAAGACACCTTCTTCAAGCAGTGGTACAGGAAGAAGTCTGCATCCTTCAAGAAAAACATGATTTTCATGCAGGACAATGCTCCATCACACGCGTCCAAGTACTCCACAGCGTGGCTGGCAAGAAAGGGTATAAAAGAAGAAAATCTAATGACATGGCCTCCTTGTTCACCTGATCTGAACCCCATTGAGAACCTGTGGTCCATCATCAAATGTGAGATTTACAAGGAGGGAAAACAGTACACCTCTCTGAACAGTGTCTGGGAGGCTGTGGTTGCTGCTGCACGCAATGTTGATGGTGAACAGATCAAAACACTGACAGAATCCATGGATGGCAGGCTTTTGAGTGTCCTTGCAAAGAAAGGTGGCTATATTGGTCACTGATTTGTTTTTGTTTTGTTTTTGAATGTCAGAAATGTATATTTGTGAATGTTGAGATGTTATATTGGTTTCACTGGTAAAAATAAATAATTGAAATGGGTATATATTTGTTTTTTGTTAAGTTGCCTAATAATTATGCACAGTAATAGTCACCTGCACACACAGATATCCCCCTAAAATAGTTATAACTAAAAACAAACTAAAAACTACTTCCAAAACTATTCAGCTTTGATATTAATGAGTTTTTTGGGTTCATTGAGAACATGGTTGTTGTTCAATAATAAAATTAATCCTCAAAAATACAACTTGTCTAATAATTCTGCACTCCCTGTAAAGGTGCTATTTGTAAATAATTTAATACACTCTAGTAGATAAAATAGATGATTGGTAACACATTTTACAGTACACTGTTCCTTTAATAATGCTGCTACCACCACATATATAGTACATGTCGAAAGCTATGCATTTGGTTTATTTTCTTTTTGAATTGCCATCCTTATAAATACTGTGATTTACTTTACTTTTTAATTTTAACACAGCTAGTTCACTTTGGAGATCTTGACAGTTTGCATGTAAATGACCTTATAGACACAAACATTTTGGAAAGAAATGCTAAGGATTATAATAAAGACAAAATTGGTTCTTTTAAATCTGCTCATTGTTCTCAAGTTTGCTTAATCCTTGGATAGTCTTGTACAAAAACAAGACATTCTTAACTAACTGTATTTATCCCTACCACTTCTGCAGCAAGGCTTTCCCATGTATCTACAACCTCATTCAATAAAAAAAAAACCCCATAAATAAATTCATTTGAACAGTTCAAAGTTAGATTCAGTAGGCACAAAATTCAGGAACACTGGGTACTTTCCTTTACTGACTACATGATACCATGTCATTGACCCAAGTATACCATTTGTTGCCAAATGTACTTCAAAACATTTTTTATTTTTATGTGTTTGGAAAAGAGATAGTAAAGCATATGATAGAATAAGTTTAGTAGGTTCTGTTTTTGCACAGCTTTGAAGGTACTTGGAAGATGTTACATAACATTTTCTTTTGTGTGATTTGTCAATTATTAAACTGAATTATTTATCAATCACAGGATTTCATGACTATTATTTCCTATTTCTATTCATACTGTCTCATACAAATGATTATTTATTTATAAAACTTGTAAAAAGGGTAATGGTTGTTAATGGAAAAAAAATGGAACTTGAATGGCAGAAAGTATTTTGTAATAAATTCAACTATGTAAAACTTTATTTAAATATTCAAAAAAGCATTTTAAAATCTACCTTCTTCAACTGGTTGTTACAACTATGAAGGGACTTAATAAAATAGAAGCTTGAAGCATTTTTCACAAAAAAATAAATGCCAAAACAAGGGGTCACAATCTAAAGAGGGTAGCAGATTCAGGAGAAATTTGAGGAAGCATTTTTTTACCGAAAGGGTGGTGGATTCATGGAATAAGCTTCCATTTGAGGTGGTAAACACATTGAGGGCAATTTATCAAAGGTCTCGTGAACTTGATCCGACAGTGCGGATCAGGTCCGCAAGACCTCGCTGAATGCGGAGAGCATTACGCTTTCCGTATTCAGCATTGCACCAGCAGCTCACAAGAGCTGCTGGTGCAACGCCGCCCCTGCAGATTTGCTGCCAGACTCGCCAGAAACACGGCCCTTCAAGCTCCATTCGGAGCTTGATAAATGGGCCTCAAAGACTGTAAAGGAATTAAAAAATGCCTGGGACATGCATAAGGCTATCCTAAGGAAAAAGTAACATGTAATATGGGTAGACTTGATAGGCCTTTTTGGTTCTTATCTACCGCCAAATTCTATGTTTAACTATAGGTTACACGCACAATTCTCTATAGGCTTATTAAGCAACTGTTAAAGTGGCATCTCACTAACTGGTTATCAGTAACTGGTTATTTTGTAATAAAATGCTCCTTATATGCATGGTCCAACAGAATGTTTGTCCTGTTGTAGAAGTGAAGTCACATAGTGGTAGCATCTTACTACTACAACATGACTTGATCTGTGGATATGTAGCCTGCTTTCTTACACTTATATTCTAAATAACACCCACTCTTCAAGAGAGAAAGAGACATAGATGGCAGAAAGATAGAAAGACAGACAGATATGTAGGTAGACAGATAGACAGAAAGAGAGACAGACAGATAGATAGATATATAGATAAATAGATAGATAGATAAAATGATAGATCTTTTTCTCAAACAAATGTAATAGGATTCTTAAAAATACATTTCTTTTAGATAGATCTTTTTTATCAGACAAAACTAATGCTATTCTTAAAATTATTTTAGATAGATAAACACACACACATAAATATATATATATATGTCTATTATTGAGTGTTATGTGTTTCTTAATATTTCCTTATTTTTATTTTCTATATTAAATCTTTATTTCTGTAAATTAAGATCCAATGAAAGCTGGGATTGATTAATCTGCCATTAAGAGACAGCTTCTCTTGCCAGAGAAGAGATACTTAGCAGTGGAGAGTCATCCAATTCTTAATTACTCCTTACAGTGATGAAGCAGTTTATTCACCATCTAATTTCTTTGTCACCAATGAGTTAAAATTCATGAGCGTCCATGCCTTTGAATACTCACTCCAGTGCTGCTATTTTCTGCGCCAAGCTAGCCATCACAGCGAAGAGTCGAAGGTCTGTTAGGCCATCTGTTACATAATAGTCCACAATCTCTAAAATCTGGTAAAGAAGACATGGAAAGAGCTGAAATGATGAAGGATTCAAAAAGAGCAGATTGCTGCTGTGCTTGGAGAGAGGGATAATGAGCTCTGATTGTTACAAACACAAGCTATATTAGCATAGCAAACAAAACAAGCTTTAAATTGATCTCATCCAAGCAGTAGAAATAGCAAATTGTTGGTAGCATGATGAAGGCTTCTATAATATTGATTGATCTTAATGACCTCTGTATGGACTTGATTCACTTGTATTCAAATTATCATAACACATCAAGTATTTTTGTACAATGGCAGTTGATACTGGTATAGAAGTATGTTGCCAGTGCATATTTTTTTAGATTATTCACATAGCAACACACATAAGAAAACAATGGCCTCCATTCCAATTAGTTTGAACTTGCACACATAAACAGTGTACATCTAAGGTGTTTTTATTTTTTATTTTTTTTTATTAATGTTTTAAAGGGAAAGTAAACTGCATATAATTTCCACATAAAATGTGTAGTTAAGGAAACTTCACAGTGCCTCCATCATACATAAAATGAGATTAACCAACATGAAATGCATTTTATAAGCATATTATTGAGGTTATTCCCCACCTCCCTCTAGTCATGATTACCACCATGTTGAAATCTAGTTTTCACTTTATTCCAGTGCTGATGTGTTTGCACATGTGCATAATCTCTCCTTCCAATACCTCTAGAGAAACCTAGGTTCAAAATGGCGGCAGGTGCATGAAATGTATTAATGTCCTTTTAGCTGTGATAACAATTACCTGTGCCTGCAACAATGTACACAGTGAATGATTAGTGCTGGCCACAAACTTATTTACATCTGTTTCTAAATGGCCAGAGAAAAGGACCAGAAACATGGATTCCACAAGACATTTCATAAAGTGTATTTCTGAATTCCTTTTTTCATTTGCAAAACCTTGTAAATTGTACTAATGATATGATGGTCTTAACTGATTTTAAAACATTTATTCTGCAATTTATAGCTCGATTTACGTCTATTATCTAATTCTATTATTATTATTATACTTTATTTATGAAGCGCCAACATATTCTGCAGCGCTGTCCATGGATACAATTAATTTAAATAAAACAATATAAGACTTGTAAGAGACAGGACAAAATTTACAAACACATACAGGAGGGATTGAGGGCTCTATTCCTGTGGGAACTTACAATCTAGAGTGGTAGGAGGTTGAGAAACATGAGGTGAGGACTGCAAGACTGAGAAAGATGTTAATACAGAGTTAGATGAGGGAAATATTAGGTAAGTGAAATTAATGTATTATTGAGTTGGGTGGTAGGCTTCCCTGAACAGAAAAGTCTTCAGGGAACATTTAAAGGAAGAAAGATTAGGGCAAAGCCTGACAGCACGAGGGAGAGTGTTCCAGAGGGTAGGTACTGCACGACAGAAGTCCTGCAGTCTAGCATGAGAGGAGGTGATAGTCACAGATGCAAGGAGCAGGTCATTGTTGGATCTTAGTGGGCGTGCTGGAGTATACTTGTTTATTAGACAGGATAGGTAAAGGGGAGTGGCGTTGGTGAGAGCTTTGTATGTAAGGGTGAGAATTTTGAATTTATTTCTGCTGTGAATAGGGAGCCAATGAAGGGACTCGCAGAGAGGTGCAGCAGAAACAGAGTGACGGGAAAGGTGGATCAGCCTGGCAGAGGCATTTACGATGGATTGAAGGGGGGAGAGGCGGGAAAGAGGAAGGCCAGCGAGTAGGTTATTGCAGTAGTCAAGTCGGGAAATAACAAGGGAGTGGATTATTTGCTTTCTGGTGTCAGTGCTCAGAAAAGGGCGAATCTTGGAAATATTGCATAGATGGTTGCGGCAGGATGTAGAAAGTGATTTGCTTCATTCTCTTGATATCCTTTGCTGAAAATAGATAGGCTCAGTAGCTGCTAATTGGTGGCTGCCCATAGATGCCTCGTGTGATTGGCTCGCCTATGTGCATTGCTATTTCTTCAACAAATGATAGCTAAAGAATGAAGCAAATTAGATAATAGAAGTAAATTGGAATCTTGTTTAAAATTCTATTCTCTACCTGAATCATGAAAGAAAAAAATTGGGTATAGTGTCCCTTTAACACATAAAGCCAACTGGACATAGCTACTATGTCACATGGTACTTTACCCAGTGTACCCTGTGAACAAACTAGCTATGTCCTACTTTCTGCCTCATGCTGCGTCTGCCTTCATATGGTAAGAGAGCGCTGATCATGCTTCCATTACAATATGAAGGTAGATAGCCAGATCGTTACAGACAGTGACAAGGTCTGTGTCACTGTCCATAACGATCTCCGTTGTGGCCGGAAGTTGGTGTGGGAGGGAAGGTGGGAGGCGGATGGGTGGACTAGCAGTGGAGGTTGGAGGGAGGAAGTGGGATGGGTCCTACATTACAAAAAAATAATGGGAGAGAGAGGGAGGGACAGGACGCGGCTGCACTATGGAAAATGGGTGAGTGAGATGGGAGGGGGTCTTAGTGACAATTAGTTGTGGGGGAGGGGGACCCCTACACTACAGAAAAAAAAAACAACTGTAAATATTAATAAAAAAAAAAATATATATATATATATCAGCTACTGAGGGGGGAAAGGGTTAGGGAGCTGTTTAGGGGGTGGTAGTGGCTAGGTGAGGAGAGTTATCTACAAAAACAAAAAAAACTATCATTACTACACTGCATACTGGCAGACTATCTACCAGTAACTAAAATGGGGGTTGCCAGTGGGTGGTGAGGGAGGGTTGAGAGTTGTTTGGAAAGGATCAAATAGGACTCTCTACATTACAGCTAAAATTAATCTTACAAGCTACTTTATTAACCCCTTCACTGCCAGGGATTTAGGCCTTCTAATTACCAAAAAACTAAATGGCAAAGCCATGCATGTTTGCTATCTGTGAACAAAGGGAAGCTTTTACAACCATTTCTCCTATGAGTGCGGTCGTTGTGTGTAAATAAGTTCAGTGAGAACCCCAAAGTTTGTGAAAAAGTTTAGGAGCCAGCCCATTTTTGGTTTAGCACCTGAGACTGGCACTACCCAGGGTGCTCAACCAAAAATGGGCTGCCTCCTAAGCTTACATTCCTGCTTTTTCAAATAAAGATACCAAGAGAACAAAGACAAATTGGTAATAGGAATAAATTAGAAAGTTGCTTAAAATTGCATGCTCTGTCTGAATCATGAAATAAAAAAAAATGGGTTTCATATCCCTTTAAATATTAGTATAAAAAAAATGCTTACCAGCTAGAAGTCACCGTGTTTCGGCCTAATAGAGGCCTTTCTCAAGACTAGACTCTTGAGAAAGGCCTCTATTAGGCTGAAACGCGTTGACAACTTCTAGCTGGTAAGCATTTTTTTTTACTAATATTGTTTTCAGAGACTATCTGCACTATCTATTTTTGAATTCCACAGGATACCCAGGACTTTGGACACATCACGAGGATTCTCACCATCAGGAAAACAAGTTTGACACATTTTTTACCTTCTTTACCTTTTAACATCAAACACTGACTTGATTTTTTATTTTGATTTTTATATTTGTTTTTGTTTTTACATTTGGATTTTCACTTTGCTGACATTTGTTTGTGCTTATCATTCCTGACATAAAGACATTTCAGCAAATTTCATAGAGATTCATTTATGTAATTCAACTGCTGATCTATTTGAACATTTGATTATTGGATAATTCATCTGAGTATGTTATCTGGACTCTGAATTTTAAACTGATTTTAGCCTTTATTGCAATCATGGATCCATGATTTTTTAACTTGTTGTTTTTTTACTTGATATAATACTATATTAAAGTTTATTTCTTTATACTTGATCTGATATTGCTGTACGCTAATACCAGAAATTACATTAGACCTATCAGACTCCCAACCTTTATTTAGGCCTTCATCTAGGCGCCATGTGCAATCTGGTATTGCGGTTTGCTTCACTAGAAATTACATTAGACTTACAAGACACCCAAGCCTTTTATTTAGGCACTCAGCACACCCCTCTACTCTTAATAAAGAAATGTGCTCACAAATTGGCAGGCACTTCACAAGTGTATAATAGGCATGCTGCACCGTTGGAAATCACCCAGCAAACTTGTTCTCCTAAGTCTGTCAGCTACAATATAATGATAAGCATGCAAAGACTCAGTAAGGTGAAGGTAACCCAAACCAATCAGTGCCTTGCAATTAATAATCCTAAGTACGGCTCAGAACAGAAGATAATGATAAAAAATAGGTATATTTAATAAAAACCAGTAAAAACAATTGAAATAAAATTCTCACAACGTGTTTCTCGGATTTACCGTTTCATCAGGTGAGATGTTGTACATATCATGTTCTGAGACTTAAATACCTTTCATCAGCATACTTCATTACCCAGACCGCATGTCAGGAAACAAACTATCAATACCGGTTGACCAAGGACTGTCAAAGAATGTCCTTTAATAAGATACATTTCACCCAACATGTACTCTGGGTCAGAAGATTCAACCTACACTTAACCCAATGGCCCCTATTTATCAAAGGTCTTGCGGACCTGATCCGACAGTGCGGATCAGGTCCGCAAGACCTCGCTAAATGCGGAGAGCAATACGCTTTCCGCATTTAACATTGCACCAGCAGCTCACAAAAGCTGCTGGTGCAACGCCACCCCCTACTGACTCGCGGCCAATCAGCAGGGAGGTGTCAATCAACCCGATCGCACTCGATCGGGTTGAATTGCGGTGATGTCTGTCCGCCTGCTCAGAGCAGGGGGACAGGGTTATGGAGTAGCGGTCTTTAGACTGCTGCTTCATAACTGGTGTTTCAGAAACACGGGGCCTCAAGCTCTATCCGGAGGTTGACAGATAGGCCCCAATGTCTTTACTCCAAAGAAAAACACTTACATACATTAAAAATGTGTAATATGTAAAACATTGACAAATGTAGCATTCCATAAAGATGCCAGATATAAAGATGGTGATATCTACTCAGTGTCATGTGACTCGGTCCCCTCTCATCATGGACTGTAACAATAGCATGCGTGTCAAATGTTAAACTTGCAAGTGAAGCACATGTGTGTAGAGCATGGCATTTCATGAAACCCAAAACATAAGCATGATGAATGCACTGAAAGGTGTATCGCATGTGCAACAATTACAATTGTGCTTAGCCAATCCATATGAAAGTGCATAATACGTATTGTGATCGTCTATAGACTCAAGGGATACCGATGTCAATCCTACCTATCCACCAGAGCGGACACCCTCATCAGATCAATACAGTTATATATGGCTACAAGAATAAGTATATGTTAAAGAAAAAAAAATGCTACTCATTAATAGTCACATATTAAAATGACGTGAATAACTAATATAAAAACTATAACCAACAGAAGTGTCTAGATAAAAAAACTAAATATTACCACATTGAGTTGCTATGTTATAACTTAATGCCACAAATTAACAATAATACAAATGGATATATCAGTTTGAAACATATTTTTACCAATATTGCTATGACAAAAAGTATCTTCTAAAGGCCATGAGATAGATGTGATAATACAAAAAAATGGAGAGATATGAAATCCTACTATAATGCCTGACTACAAAAAGCTACTATATATAGATAAATAAAAATAAGAATTGGTATAAGAATAATACCAATATCATTCACTTTTAATTATTGAAGGCAGCCATGTCTATATTCTCATTTAGCCCAGATGGAGTTAATGTTTGTAACCTCCAAATCCAAAAGGTCTCTCTCTGTCGAAGATGTATAAATCTATTGGAACCCCAGGAATTAGGTATGGATTCTATAGGGATGATAATAATGGAATCCTTGTTGCCTTCATGTTTACAAACCACATGTCTGGGTATACTGTGTTTTAACATGGTGTTATCAATGTTTCTTCGATGTTCCCCCAATATTTTCTTAATAGGTGCGACCTATATATTGAAACCCACAAATACAATTTAGGAGATAGACCACATACTGTATATCACATGTAATACGGGACTTGATTTCAAAATTTTCTTTGGTAATATAGGAATCAAAGTGGTCCACACCTCCCCTAACATGACAGCACATTCTACATAGTTTCTTACTACATTTATAAACACCTCTCTTCCCTAATCCCATCGTATGATTATCTTTGTAATTATTGTTATTTTTTTAAGGAATTATTAGGCATAATTTTGGTAACTACTTTGCTAGGTGCTAACATATTCTTAAGAGTCGGTGCTCTGGTGAAGGTACACAGGGGTGATTTTTCTAATATGTTCCAAAAAGTGGAATCACAAGTTAAAAACAGCCAGTGTTTATTTAGAATGTTCCTAATAACTTGATGATTGTTATTATATTTGGTAATGAACCTTATACTGTTATCCATTTTGTAATCCCTTGGTATTTTGTTTTTTGGGAGCAAAAGCTGTTCTCTTGCTATATTTTTTGCCCTACGATAACTACGATAACGGATATCGCCATCTTTATATATGGCATCTTTGTAGAATGTTACACTTGTCAATGTTTTACATATTACGCATTTTTAATATATATAAGTGTTATTTTAGACTAAAGACATTTGGTTAAGTGTAGGTTGATTCTTCTGACCCAGAGTACGTTGGGTAAAACTGATCATATTAAAGGTCATTCTTTGCCAGTCCTTGCTAAACCGATATTGATAGGTTGTTTCCTGACATGCACTCTAGGTAATAAAGTATGCTGATGAAAGGCATTTAAGTCTCAGAACATGATACGTGCAACATCTCACCTGATGAAATTGTAAATCCGAGAAACGCGTTGTGAGAATTTTATTTTAATTGTTTTTACTGTTTTTTATTAAATATACTTATTTTTATAATTATCTCCTGTTCTGAGCCATACTTGGGATCGTTGATTGCAAGGCATTGATTGGTTTGGGCTACCTACACCTTACTGAGTCTTTGCATGCTTATTATTATATCGTAGCTGACAAAGTATTGAGTGAGGCTTTGACTGAAAAATTAAAATCACTGAGGCACATTGCATTTTAGAAAGGCCGTCTTCTCAACTAGGTGTGAGGAGAGCTGTGAACATTGAGGGTTTAGGATATTGCCTGTGACAGAAAACACTCTCTTGCATTGGATGCTGATGGGGGTAATGATAGCAGCTGCTGGGCAACCACTGTGAGTGCAGGCCAGACACTCATTCCAGTACTTGAAAAAGGGATTAGATGTTGGAGGTTCTGCTAGGTAGCCTTCTACCATTTCAGAAACACTACTCTATTTTTTGTGTGCAATGTTTCTCCCGACCAAAGCCTCTGCCCAAAATGCTGGTGCTCCGCTCTTGCATGATGAACAGTGTCCATTGACAGCTGTAGAGGATTAGGGGTAAGTCATTTGTATGGAGGTCCTGCTGGCTCCACTGCTGACAGCTTCATGGGGATTCCATCTTCCTGACCTTCTAACTGTCTTAACATACCCCTCTTGGAAAGAAATAATTATTTTGGTGACTTTTTCTTTAAACACTCCCAGAGTATTTGCCTTCTCAGTCACACTGCCCTTTACCCTTGGGTCACTCCAGTTAGCCAGTATGTAATTCAGGCAGTTGTTTATGTCTATGTTATGTGATTCCGGCAGTTGTCTATGTCCAGCAAATTACGCAAGCAGAGTTTAAGCTTTGATTTAATATTTTTATGAGTGCTGCGATATCAACAAACAACCTGTCACCAGGTTGGTTGGAAGGAGTCCATTTTCTCAACCAGGTAAGTAAACAAAGAAATTATTTGACTGAAGCTGGTTGTGGCTTGACTGAGGTGTTCACTTACATCCCTAAATGACTGTCACTATCTGACCTATAGTTGTCCATTCATCATACCCAATGGACACTGCTCCCTAATGTTCTGCTAAGAAGACATTTAGTGCAGTGCCCTCTGCTGCTCCAATAGCCTCTCCAACATCTCAAAGGTGGAGTTCCACCTTGTGACTACATCTTGGTGGAGACAATAATAGGGTAGGCCTTCCCTCTATTGTACTAACCTCAGAGCATGGATGGACGTTACACAGCAGGGGAAGTGGCTGAAAATCTTATGGCAAAACACTAGCAGGTTTGACAGGCTGCTGCTGTGTCTGTCAGGAAGTTAAGTCCTCACTACAAGATGGAGAATGTGTGCCGCACAGTGCACAGCAACTAAATCACTGTCTCAAATAACTCTCACCATATTTAGTGCTCCATCAGTCACCATAAAGTTCATCTCAACATTATTGCTTAATAGAAAGGATAAAGTATGAAGCAATGTTAGCACTTCCCTTCAGGTGCTCGCTGCCAGTCCCGGTTCTCCCAAACTGTGTATAGAAGCAGAAAGTGTTGAAAGTGATGGCACTGTGTCACCTCCAGGGAACCAAACTACCCACGTCCTCTGAGTCAACCTTGTTGCTTTCACTTCCAAAATAAAAGTGCTCACAATAGTGTAGCAGATTATGGTAGGCGCACAAACTGGATATACTGACAAGATTGCAGTTAAAATAAGCAACAAGGTTGACTCAAAGGACGTGGGCAGTTTGGTTCCCTAGAGGTGACACAGCGCCGCCACTTTCAACATTATTGCTTGCCTGTTCAACAAATTGTGCTATAAGTTTTTTGAGGGTGGATGAAATATTGGCTGAGGTATAAACTTTGTCCATAACTTCCGCATGGAGTAGAAAACAGGGATACCCAAGTTTTTAAGGCAGGTGTCTAATGCTAAACCTCCCCTCACTTAAAGAACCTGCAGCTGTACCTCTATCTCCACAAAGACATCAGGTTACCACCAGTGAGCTGTCAAAAACAAGGAAGAATGCTGTGCATTAGGTGCTCTCCATATCTTAAAAAAGTGATGTGCACCACTAAGTGAGCAGCAGATGAACTCTGAGAAAGAGAAGAACATGGAATACAGTGGGAGACACTGGAGAAGTTTCAGTGGGGATGCTTGATCTCTGCAAATCTGGATCATGGTCCAGTTCCTGCTTATCCAGAACAAATGCTATGTCCTGACAAATTTGTTTTTAGGTAGGGGTGAAGCTGGCATCTATGTCTATTTTGGCCAGTGAAGTCAACACGAGACTTGGATGTTCTTCCTGACATTCTGGCCCCGCCCTGCTGCTGCTGCTCATATATGCTAGCTACTACTACTGCCCCTTTTCCTTCACTAATGCTATGAAATAAGAGTGGGCTATTTGTGCTGACTGATACTGTTGCACTAGGGGTTGTGGCCAAGGATGTTAAGGCTGCTGCTGCTCATAGGGATTCTTGATTGTAACAAAATGTTTGCGGGAAACATTCTGTTGCTCACATTTAGACCCAAACAATTTAAAATAAGGAGCAATTCTACCACTAATAGATTGACCCTGTTCCCAGAGCGGGGTGCAACTGTGTTCACTTCGACCTCTGGTGGTACTACTGCTACCTACTAGGCCACTGCTATTAGTAGGGTGGGGATGCTGCTGCTCTAGTCTTCTGGTAGGAGCTGGTGGATCTGCTGGTGTTGAAGTTGCCACGCCTGGAGTAGTAGTAGACATGTGTGACTGAAATACAGAATTTAAGCAGGTACTGCAAAGTTGAGCTAGAGGACAAATAAACCAATTTGCAAAGCATACACTTATTTGTTGGAAAAAATAAATCTGTAGATCTACCCCCTAAAGGGTCTAACCCAGGAGGAACAGTTCTAGTCAGATCCATTACTAATTACAGTAAAATAGACAGCACATAGTAACACAGTTAATGTCAGGCACTGACAAGCGACAGTGCAAGGATCCTTATAGTGCTAAAGTGGACTGCAGTAAAGTAGTATCAAGCAAATTACTACTATATACAGGTTGTTTAATGTTTCCAAAACTTGTTGCCACAACAATAAAGTGGGTACAGCCCTTAAAAATGCCCCGCCCCTTGCTCCTGCAGAGAAGATCAGAGTAACTGATGCTAACGACGGCTGCCAGCAGAGTGAGACTGGAGTGGTGAGCATGCAAAAAATGGCTGTAAGGTAGGAAAAGCAGCTTAATGTTCTCTTCTCCAGAGAGAAACACCCACACTGTGCTCAAAGGAAGCCTGTACTGTGCGCTGTATAACTCTCCCTCTGACATCTTGATATCACTGACTCTGTACTCTGGAACCTAAATAATTTAGTCTTTGTAGTGTAATAAACTAAGAGCCGTAAAAAAAAAAACTGTCAAGGAGAAACCTCATAATCAAATTTATGGGGGCAACACCAGATAAACACAAACACATTAAGCAACCTGACATGTCAAATAAAATATGCAGTGCAATAAACACAATAATATATGTGACTTTAAGAGAGCTTAGCCTGAAATATTGTGGCTGTGAACTCAGTTGGGCCACTGTCCTGCTGTAATCTGGCAATGATGTACACTGGTGAAAGTTATCTACTGATAGGTAGTGGGCTGTGTGAGAAATGCAGGTACTTACAAACGCCCATTCCACTGATCTTACCCTGATATATCATGAGGCTACAGTAGAGAGCCCATCCATTACTGTACTAGACAGTAGATGATATACTGAGAGAGAACATCTATATGGCCTGACAAGAGGAGGATGAAGGACCAGTCGCAATGACACCTAAGGCTTGTGACCACAAATCCTGCAGGAGTCTCCTATAACCCTCTCTTCCAATTTTCACCTTTTGAGGGGAATGTGGGATCAAAAATCCCTTAACTTCTTGAACAAAATCCTGACGAGCTCTGTCTTCTCCTGCAATTAGAGAGGCAAAGAAAGACTGGAAAGTACAGGGAATTTTAAGGGATTTTAAAGCTCTTGGTGTAGGGTGTTTTTGCATCCTCCTGGTGGCCAGGTGATACATTTCCAACAGTAAGGAATTGTGGACTCTCACCACCTTTAAGGGACATTAAACACTAGAATGATGCAGTCAAAGAAAAGATTAGTCTTAAAATAACATAAGGAAGTATTTTTTTTAAAGTTTCATTAGTTGTTTAAATATTGACAAAATAAGTGTAAAGTTTTAGTGTGTATAATACAATGGGGGCTGCAATGTTGAAACTTAGGATACTTTCTCTGCCAGTTATAAATAGGTCACTAGAGTGTGCAGCCAATGGCTGTGTGGAATATAACAGTGTTCTGCACTTTCATTTCTAACAGGAACTGAAATGCTCACGATTTTAGAATGGAATTACAGGAAAAGGAATAAAAATAAAGGAACAAAATAAATAATGAAAGTATACTGAAGAGTTTTATTTATATATAAAATTTATTATTTTATATTACCATCTCAAAGTGTGTAATGTTCCTTTAAGAAAGAAATATAAAAATATAAAACAAAATGGTAATATAATTTTTCAGGGCATATTTTTCAGGGCATTTCCATATGGCAGAACTGGAATTGTGTTTTGTACTACTTTCTATTGCCTGAATAATATATTTTAAGATACTATAAATACCACTTTGAATTCCCCTTAAAGTGTATAATAATTCACAGTTAAAAAATATTGTACTTTTTACACCTCCCCAGAAAGGGCGCTGTGTATTCCATAGAATTCTGTACCTAGGTTCTCCTGCCTGCTACAAAGTGATTGCTTGATATGTACAGGGTAGGATTGCCACCTCAGCCATTTTCCCTGGACAGTTAAAAACTACACATGCTGCAGCAAGTGCAGGGCTTAAAGGGACACTGGACCCAATTTCTTTTCTTTTGTTATTCAGATAAAGCATGCAATTTTAAGCAACTTTCTAATTTACTTCTATTATCAATTTTTCTTTGTTCTCTTGCTATCTTTATTTGAAAAAGAAGGCATCTAAGCTATTTTTTGGTTCAGACACTAGACAGCACTTGTTTATTGGCCGGGTAAATTAATCCACCAATCAATAAGAACAACCCAGGTTGTTCACAAAAAATGGGCCGGCATCTAAACTTACATTCTTACTTTTCAAATAAAGATAACAAGAGAATGAAGAAAATTTGATAATAGGAGTAAATTAGAAAGTTGCTTAAAATTGCATGCTCTATCTGAATCACAAAAGAAAAAAAATTGGGTTCAGTGTCCCTTTAACATGCATTATGCCCCTGAACAGCAAATAGTGCTGCTTAACAGTATTATTCCAAATTCCTCCCTTAGGGTTGCCATATTGTCGCTTTAAGGGGGGGGGGGGCATTTATGAAAAATACATATGTCAGGGATCTTATAATGGAAAATTATTCAAACATTTCTTTCAACAGCCCTGACATACCTATATTTCATGTCCTCATTTAAAGCTGCAATTTGGTAACCCTTTCCTATCTGCACTATGTGTAACTCATAACTGTCCATGAAAACATGGCCGAGGAGGCAGACTTAGTACATGAGCAAATTTATATCTGTTCATTACCAAAGCAAAGAAAAAAACAAACTGTTAAAGGGACACTCTAGTCAAAATTACATTTCAAATAGGCCACTCAATTTTAAACAACTTTCCAATTCACTTCCATTATCTAAATGTCCACAATATTTTTGTATGCACACTTTCTGAGGCACCAGCTCCTACTGAGCATGTGCAAGATTCACATAATATTCTTATATGCATTTTGTGATTGGCTTATGACTGCCACATGATGCAGTGGAAATTGAAATAGAACTAACTTTAACATTTGTCATTGGTTTTATTATGAGTGTAACTGTACTTTGTAATGTATTTTTTATGTGTTTTGTGCAACTTTTATGTTTCGCAAAACAGTTAACCAGAGCTCTAGAGTTGTGGTAATAATTCTAGCATAAATCACGATTGCGCTCAAGTGATGACGTTTACTTTCAACTTGTAATACCAGTGGGAAGCCTGGTGAGCACAAACCCTGCAATAAACCCCTTATTGCTTGGGCACAAACGGCGCTCCACTCACAATCTGGCCCATAATCAGCAAATAATAAAAAAGACAATGCAAAAGCACTTAGTTTGAATTTCAAATTAGTATATTTCTTTCTGACAAACAATTATTTAAGCCTTTAGATCAAGTTTAGCATTTTAACATCACAGTTACTTTGACTGTTGACAATATAGTAATACTAAGTATTGGGACAATTTAGGGGTTGGTAAACAGCTAAGTGCAATGCACAGACTAGGGGAGCAATATTAACACTCAATGTATCCACCGAGTAGGTTACAAACATTAATATAATCAAATCATTGTAGACCGAGATATCATGAACAGTGTGATATAAATACTAATATGTGTATACCACTAGGGATATAAACATTAAAACATTTGTCAAATTATTCTGAACCCACCACAAATGCACGTAGCATTGCCCTGTGTAATATACTGAGCGACAGCAGTAACAAGAAAACGTGTGTGCAGTAAGACAAAAATTGACACAACAAATAGATACTTGGACACACATGTAATAATTGATTAAAGCGACACTGAACCCAAATTTTTTATTTCATGATTCAGATAGAGCATGCAATTTTAAGAAACTTTCTAATTTACTCCTATTATCAATTTTTCTTCATTCTCTTGCTATCTTTAATGAAAAAGAAGGCATTTAAGCTAAGGAGCCAGCAAATGTTTTTTCCAAAACCATGGACAGCACTTGTTTATTGGTGCTGTCCAATCAGTAAAGACAACCCAGTTTGTTCACCAAAAATGGGCCGGCATCTAAACTTCCGTTCTTTCTTTTCAAATAAACATAACAAGAGAATGAAGAAAATAGGAGTAAATTAGAAAGTTGTTTGAAATTACATGCTCTTTCTGAATCACGAAAAGAAAATTTTTGGGTTCAGTGTCCCTTTAAGTTACTTGTTATATATATTCTCCTAAGAAGGCAAATTCTTTCAACAATGCACAACGCAATCTAATGTGAAATTCTCTGAGTGTCCATGTATACATACTCACATATCCGAATTACCTTATGGTCTAATAAACTCCCCGTTTTGTTTAAAAGGGCACACCACTATAATCACGCTAGTACAACTAATCTAAAAACTCTGGAATGAATATATAAGAGACACCAAGAATTACTAATATATCTGATCAAAACTGTAAAAAATATTAGATTTAGGAGTGCAGCTCTGTTACAACCGCACAAAGTATATGTATATATATTTGAATATACATAACACTCGATACATACCATACTGTTAAATGTCAGATAAAAAATAAGAAAAAAGAGTAACTTCTTTTTACCGCTTTCACAACAGTGTAAAGTTTCTATACAATTATCATCACCTCTCCCTAACTTCAATACCGCTAATACTCTAGGATAAGAAGAGAAAAAAATCTTCCTCACTCTGTAATATTAAAGGTACATTACCCCACGTTCTGTGCAATGCACGAGATAAAAACATACACCTAGATTACGAGTTTTGCGTTAGGGTTAAAAATCAGAGTTGAGAGGTTCCAACGCTGCTTTTTAACGCCCGCTGGAATTACGAGTCTTGCAGGTACAAGTGTACCGCTCACTTTTTTGGCCAGACTCGGAAATATACCACAAATCCACTTACGTCAATTGCGTATCCTATTTTTTCAATGGGACTTGCATAGCGCCGGTATTACCAGTCTTCCAAACAGTGAGCGGTAGACCCTCTCCTGTCAAGACTGGTACCGCATTTTAAAGTCAGTAGTTAAGAGTTTTACACTACAACGCCGTAGCATAAAACTCTTAACTAAAGTGCTAAAAAGTACACTAACACCCATAAACTACCTATTAACCCCTAAACCGAGGCCCCCCCACATCGCAAACACTAAAATAAAATTTTTAACCCCTAATCTGCCGAACCGGACATCACCGCCACTATAATAAACATATTAACCACTAAACCGCCGCACTCCCGCATCTCAAACCCCTAATCTGCCGTCCCCAACGTCACCGCAACTATATTAAATGTATTAACCCCTAAATCTAAGTCTAACCCTAACCCCCCTAACCTAAATATAATTACAAAAAATCTAAATAAAATTACTACAATTACCTAAATAATTCCTATTTAAAATGAAATACCTATAAAATAAACCCTAAGATAGCTACAATATAACTAATAGTTACATTGTAACTAGCTTAGGGTTTATTTTTATTTTACAGGCAACTTTGTATTTATTTTAACTAGGTACAATAGTTATTAAATAGTTATTAACTATTTAATAACTACCTAGTTAAAATAAAGACAAATTTACCTGGAAAATAAAACCTAACCTAAGTTACAATTACACCTAACACTACACTATAATTAAATTAATTACCTAAACTAAATACAATTAATTAAAATTTTAAAAAATTATCTAAAGTACAGAAACACCCCCACTAAATTACAGAAAATAATAAAATAATTACACCTACTCTAATCCCCCTAACAAAATAAAAAAGCCCTACCCTACACTAAATTACAAATAGCCCTTAATAGGGCCTTTTGCGGGGCATTGTCCCAAAGTAATCAGCTCTGTTACCTGTAAAAAAAAAAGTACAAATACCCCCCAACATTAAAACCCACCACCCACACAACCAACCCTATTCTAAAACCCACCTAATCCCCACTTAAAAAAACCTAACACTAACCCCTTGAAGATCACCCTACCATGAGACGTCTTCACCCAACCGGGCAGAAGTGGTCCTCCAGATGGCATCTTCTATCTTCATAACTATTTAATAACTATTGTACCTAGTTAAAATAAATACAAAGTTACCTGTAAAATAAAAATAAACCCTAAGAAAGCTACAATGTAACTATTAGTTATAATGTAGCTATCTTAGGGTTTATTTTTTAGGTAAGTATTTAGTTTTAAATAGGAATTATTTAGGTAATTGTTGTAATTTTATTTAGATTTATTTAAATTATATTTCAGTTAGGGGGTTAGGGTTAGACTTAGGTTTAGGGGTTAATATGTTTATTATAGTGGCGGCGAAGTTATGGGCGGCAGATTAGGGGTTAATAAATGTAGTTAGGTTGCGGCGACATTTGGGGCGGCAGATTAGGGGTTAATAAATATAATGTAGGGTTTGGCGATGTTGCGGGCAGCAGATTAGGGGTTCAGAACTATAATGTAGGTGGTGGCGGTGTCCGGAGCGGTAGATTAGGGGTTAATATTATAATGTAGGTGTCGGCGATGTCGGGGGCGAAAGATTAGGGGTTAATAAGTGAAAGATTAGGGGTGTTTAGACTCGGGGTTCATATTAGGGTGTTAGGTGTAGACATAAAAAGTATTTCCCCATAGGAATCAATGGGGCTGCGTTAGGAGCTGAACGCTGCTTTTTTGCAGGTGTTAGGGGTTTTTTCAGTCGGCTCTCCCCCATTGATTCCTATGGGGAAATTGTGCACAAGCACATTTAGCCAGCTCACCGCTAACGTAAGCAGCGCTGGTACTGAGGTGAGATGTGGAGCTAAATTTTGCGCTCACTTTTTTGCGGTTAACGCCGGGTTTCTAAAAACCCGTAATACCAGCGTTGTCTGCAAGTGAGCGGTGAGCATAAACTGCTCGTTAGCACCGCACAGCTTCTAACGCAAAACTCGTAATCTAGGTGATAGAGTGTTCTGCACAACTCCGTGCATCATATATATTCTATGGTAATCATATTACATCTCTGTATAAAAACACATCACTGTATAATTATATACATCTCTTCCATTTAAAGTTAAACAGCTAGTGGAAAGCACTAATAATACAGAAACTAAATTCCTTAAATATTTATACTTCCAGTGAATAATAGTGATACAGAGAACCCCAACATTGAGTTAAGTTTGAAACACTCATTTAATATCCACTATTGGATCATATACAATTAAATGACAAGGGTATACCTTCCAGGTTATCCAGATTAGGATTTCTTAAATGCTTACAATTTATAATCTGAAAAGTCAGGAATCTATTTGTGTTTTTAAAATATACATTTTGTTTTTGTTGTGTTTTTTTAATGTTTCAATTAAAAGTTAATTTTTAATAAACTACCGAACCATACCCCTGAGAATTTGAGGTGGGAAAATATACAAGGGGAGTGAGAAGTGCTATTCAGATGCATCTTTTGGTCAAATTTTCTTTTTCGACAATAACCTCACAAGAGAATCCAGGTTGCCCACCGTGATTGGCTAATGCAAATTAGCCTCACGGTGGGTTTGGAAATCTACATATTTTTTGCCCACAAAAGATGATGAACGGCTAAGAAAGCGCAGTGCAAGGTATTTGGTAAACTTTTTCAATACATTTATACTGTATGAAAATTAATAGAAATTTCTGACCTTAACATCCCTTTAAATTCCATTTGATTTATGTGATTACAATAAGATTGTGCACCCATTTTATACAGTGTACTATTTAATACCTCTCA
The DNA here is from genome assembly GCF_027579735.1 of Bombina bombina. NCBI lineage: Eukaryota > Metazoa > Chordata > Amphibia > Anura > Bombinatoridae > Bombina > Bombina bombina. The sequence continues at coordinate 340,211,659 of NC_069504.1, read as the reverse complement.
AGATTTCCCCGAGGCTATCCACGATTGATAAGTAAGGGAAACTCATGGGCAGCAGCCACTGGTCTTTTGTAACATATAAATGGGAATGCTGGGGGGACATATGTGCACTGGATGGGATTGGACGACCTTTGGTGGAGCCAGGGCAGTCTGGTTTCACTCAGGAAACTGGGACATTTGTCATGGAGGGAAATCTGGTCAGACTTTCCAAATGGTGACATATGAAACAACTGATGGTGAACTGCTTGTGCAATGCCGCCCGCTGCAGATTCACAGCCAATCGGCCGCTAGAGGGGGGAGTCAATCAACCCGATCGTACACGATTGGGTGGATTAATGTCCACAGCCTCAGAGGCAGCGGATGAGTTAAGCCCGCTGCTTCTTAATTTCTGTTTCCGGTGAGCCTGAAGGTGTATTAGGCACCATTCAGGCAATAATAAATCGGCCCCTTGGTCTAGTCTGTGGAGCCTTCCATAAACGCAATTAAAAAGTAAGCAAGCATTTCTGAGCATAATTTAAAAAGGCAGTACTTTTTTAAACAATTCCTAGGACCAGATTACAAGTGGAGCGCAAATGAATTGAGCGTTAATTGTGTGTAAATTGCGCTAGAAGTAAGATTTTTGCATGCGTCGGGTTGAGTTTAAAGTAAAATGGTTTTGCTCTTGCAGTTACATGACAAACGAAAAAAGCTTAAGTTAGAAAATTGCGTGCACGTTCATGTATTCCATCATAGAAGTCGAAGGGAAAAAAAAGTGGAAAAAAACACTAACACCCCACTCTCGCGCAATCCCGATCGCATATTCACATTTGTGTTAACCAGATATGAAAATATTAATATTTCGCATTCTAATTTTATTCAAGTAGCAGAATATTTTTTTATTTATTCTTAAATACATAATTTTACATATATCTGATGGTATTGTTGTACAATACATATTAGTACCTATTATATATTCATAATTATATACAGGTATATAGATATATATATATATATATATATATAAAGAAATATATAGGAATATCTATTTATAAATTAATATAACATATTCTGTTATGTGCAGAACATTGGAATGTGAAATATTAACAGTAAATACACAGTATAACACTTTGTTAAATATAAATATTGCATAAATATATTTTACCATGTTTTCATCTACTTATCTGCAAAGGGCTCCAATGCACTTATAAACATATATATATATATATATATATATATATATATATATATATATATATATATATATATATATATATATATATATAAACAATATATATATATATATATATATATATTTATGTGTTGATATGTGTATATATGTCTGTAAATACATATATACACATATAAATACATAAATACATATGCATATATATATATATATATATATATATATATATATACATATACATATTTAGACATGTATATTTCTGTATCTCTATTATGAGTGTAACTATACTTTGTAATGTATTTTTGATGTGTTTTGTTCAACTTTTATGGTTCAGGAACAGTTAACCAGAGCTCTAAAGTCGCTGTAATCAATGGTGATAGCGCTCAAGCAATTGCATTTACTTTCAACTCATAATACCAGCAGTAAGCCCTACGAGCAACAAAGCCCCGCGATAAACCCCTTATTGGCACTCATAATATAGCCCTAAATAGGATAAATAATTTTCACTTACTGCCCTATTAATAACAGTTTATAACCAATGTTTTCAAATAAAATATGGTATATTTTATTTGAAATAACAGTTTATAACCAATGTTTTCATGTAAAAGACACACTGATCGGGCTGATTGACACCCCTGCTAGTTGCGAATCTGCAGGGGGCGGCATTGCACCAGCAGTTCACAAGAATTGCTGGTGCAATGATAAATGCAGACAGTGTATGCAGTCGGCATTTATCAATGTGCAGTGGACATGATACTCTACATCGTACCATGTCCCCTCGCACTATGATAAATCTACCCCTATATATCTGTACATAGTTGCTTATGTTACTGGAAAAATTAGGTTGGAAAAAGCTAAAGAACAAACTTTAATTTCACATCTCCTAAATACCCCACTATTCCAGCTTTCATTACAATTAATTGTCTTCTTGCATGAAAGTCTATTAAGAACATTCACATCAACTTTGTACAAGGTACTTTAAAATAGTATTAGAATTAGTATTATGTTAAGTTTAATTAAAGGCCCTTTCATATCTTTTGCTCTGAATGCATCCTTTCTATGGAGAAAAAAAATCTATGGTTGTGACCTACAAAGCTTTGTTTCGCAAACAAAAATCGTTTTCTTACCAGCCAAATGCCTTTGTGTTTCAAGTATTGAATACAAACCCACAGAATTCTGGTCTCCCTTCTCCAGGCCTTTACACAACAAAGTGTTCTTTGCAACTTTGTTATCCTCAGGTGATGTCTATTTAGACAGATATATGTATTCTGCCATGGGTACCCTCATCCTTTTTCTTTCTGCTCTTTGAAAACTTTGTTTAACTTGTTTTTTTCATGTGCAAAACAAAACATGGTACTAGTGAATAAAAAGAATGTTTATTGGAGGCACACGTACAAGGTAGAAAAAAAACGTCCTGGGCTACCTTTGTGGTTTCACATTTCATAAGAAAAGAAACCACAGACAAAGCAAACACACAATAATACATGCAATAAAGAACTTTACAAATTCATTATTATTATTATTTTACAGGAAGGACATTCATGAATCAAGGTCAAAGCCTATAGTGTAATGCACCCTCTTTCAGTCTGATTGAGGAACGGAAAACAATAACGTTGACAGATAGACAAAATGGATCTGATAGAGTCAATAAAGTTATACAACAATGGCAGGTATTACTGAATTGCTATCTCATAATAGGAATATGAATACTGGACTATGAGGCAGAAAAGTTGGCCAAATCAAGGCTATAGTGTGATCACCTCCCAACTGGATCATATCTGAGTACACTAAAATTAAACCAACTTGTGGTAATCTGATATCTGTTTGATGTCTGAATAGCATTCAGCCTTTGCCATAACAGCATAATTAAGAATTAAGATACCACAGGGATTGCTTTACATGCCTATTATAGCACACATTGGGTGCCCTTGGCTACATGCCATTATGCACCTAGGGAGAAATGTAAATGGAGAGAAAATGTTGACTGTATGTTTGAATAATACAACAAAACTCTATATATATATATATATATATATATATATATACTCAAATAATTAACATAAAGCTCAAGGGATCTACAAAGGTAATTACAGACTTTTTTATGCTTGGAAGGTAACAAAATATGATTTTCTGGTACATAGAAATGAGATGCTGAGCCTTCATTTCTGAAGTCCAAATTTGTTAAGTTACACATGGTTTTGTTCTAAAAATGTAGCGCAAATTGCACTGCAAATAGCTTTAATTTTTAACCTTTGAAGCATAACAGTTTTCTTCATATATCATACTGGGACAAAGCAGTGCAAATAAATAATGGATTCATCATTTATTTAAATGTTGCCATCAACTACATCAATACAAATAGTTAAATTCAAATATATTTATCAATATAATGGTTTATTTATATATCTTTTTATAAACAAAATAAGTGACATGTTACAAATGTAATATTGTGGGCCAGATTACAAGTGGCGCGCTAAATATATTTTTCGCTTGTGCGCTAACATCCCTGAAAATAAACTTTTAACATGGGCCTAGATTAAGAGTTTTGAGCGCTATAGGGAAATTAACGAACGCAAAAAAAGTGGCGTTATTTAATCCCCTATAGCGCTGCCATTACAAGTTTTAAAAAAACTGTCTTGTATGTGCGATATGGGGTTTTTAAGCTCCATACCGCACACAAAACAAGCACTGTTTTGACATGCTCGTGCACGCTTTCCCCATAGACATCAATGGGGAGAGTGGGTCAGAAAAAAGTCTAACACCTGCGATCACGGAAATAAAAGCTCCGTTATACAGCCCCATTAATGTCTATATTGAAAAAGAAACACCCTAACATAAACCCTACGTCTAAACACCCCTAATCTGCCGTCCCAGGCATCACCGATGCCTGCCTACAGTTATTAACCCCTAATCTGCCACTTCCGATATAGCCACCACCTAAAAAAAAAGGTATTAACTCCTAATCTGCCGCTCCCGATATCGCCGCCACTATACTAAAGTTATTAACCCCTATTCCTCCACACCCCAACATTGCTGCCACTATATTAAAGTTATTAACCCCTATTCCACCGCTCCCCGACATCGCCGCAACTAAATTAAGCTATTAACCCCTAAACCTCTGGCCTCCCACATCACTACCACTAAATAAACCTATAAACCCCATAAACCGCCAGCCCCCCACATCGCAACAACCTAAATTAAACTATTAACCCCTACACCTACCCCTAACCTAACCCTAACGTAACCCTAACCCTAACACCCCCTAACTTTAACATAATTAAAATAGATCTAAATTAATTTTACAATTATTTTTTTTTTATTTTTTTTTTCAAAAAAGCTTTATTTGTATCAAACAAAAGTACACGTCATAAAATGAATGCACATAGCACACGACAGAAATGTTATCATACAATATATCATTAAATCATTGAATTGAACCCCTATATTGACTGTTAGAAAACATGGAGCAAATAATGCATAATGTTGACAGTCTACCATTGATACTTAAAGATGGGGACCGATATTTAAAAACACATGTTCTAATTCAGTGTACATCTTTCTACTCCCCAATTTTAGTATTTCAGACCTCTCTTGGGTCATAAGCAAAGTCATTTATAAACAGTTTTGGGGGTATGCGCGAATAGGGATTAACATTTAAAACAAGCAACACAGAAGAACTTGTTTCTCAAGATAAAAGCAATGGTGCTGGTAGAGGTTATTAAATTATAAAAAAGTAGAGACACAACTAACCAGAAAATATGTCATTCTTATATTTGGAAATACCCACAACTATTATGTTCAAGTGGAGAAGGTAAGACTAAGGTAAATAGGCGTTATAATAAGCCTTAGATACATTTGGGTAGGCTTCACCGCAAGTTTATTCAGACCATCTTTAGGAAAATATGCCCATACTAGAAGGAAAAATTTACATTCTAGGAGTAAAGGGAAAGGTGATTGCATCCTGCAATATCAGAACCCTGCAGCACTTAATGGGTTTATAGCAGTAGGTTATAAGAAACAACGTTCAGCTGACTAGTAACATAGACAGGGTATTGTGGGCAATGAAAGATTCAATGTTGGGGCTGCCAGGAGCATTTAATGACAAATAAGTGACGGCTCCCCACCTGTTTAATATATGCATACCCCCCCACCCGCTACTGCAGCCGCCAGCCGCGGTTGAGGCAACAATGAGTGTGTGTAATATGTTCGTCATTAGCATTATTGATAATACAATATATAACCTGAGAGTTATGAACTAGAGAAATGGTTATCTCCCTCCGCCCCCAACAACCATATATGTCAGGAGCCGCTAAAGGGTGGTGATAAAATTAATAAAATGGTATGGATGACCTCTCCTATGCTGCAATTTCAGCAACTACATGGTGAAATAGTAAAACATACATGCTTTGAGTATACATTCTAAACCATAAAGCAACAAATCCAAACCATTGCAAAACCAAACAACACAGCAAACCTTTTAATTGATACATCAAAATTGTCCCATGTAAGGTCTATTGGTAAATGTGCGATGAAGGGGTATTGTCAGCCCCCAGAATATATTCGCATGTCAAACAAAGCAGTAGCACCTTCAAAAAGGATAGCTGGGCAAGGTTGGGCTTCTCCCCTCAGTGGCTTTGAATGTCTGTCAGTGATAGTGTCAAAAGATATTATAGAGTAGTTCATAGTCCCAGGAGAGTTATACCATAAATCAAGATCCTCCACATACCATGTACCGTCTATCTTACCATCTGGAAGCATAATTAAAGTAGGTGGATTTAAAGTCTCCAGGTTTGCGTCCACCTCCGGCTCCCCCAATGCCCACGTGGCGACCACGGCAGCTCTGAGTCCTGTCCTGCCCGTAGATGGGATCTTGCTAAGCCGGTGGAATCGATAGGCATATAAATATTAGGAGGTTGTTTCTGCTTGCTAATATTGACAATCGTATCTGTTAAGCTCAATTTCTCCATCTGGGGATGGCTCGATATTGTTCCAAGCGCCATTTTAGGATAAGTGGCGTTGTATCTCATGCTTGGCAAATCCGATTTTAGGAAAGGGCATATAGCTTGCATGTTGTGCCGGTACAGTGTGTCCACCGCTCTGCATTTATTACCTGTGGTTGTCGGTGAGGAGGTTATATTAGAGCAGCCGCCTGACTGTATAGGTACTCTGTTCCCCAGCTTGTTAGTTGGCCTGTCTTTCCCGGGCTTCATAACTAAATCAGGCTCATTCATCCCGAGTTGCTGTAGTGTTGGCTCTGCGACTTCAGGAGCTCCTATTTTTTCCATGAGAGATTGTATTTCTTGCTCCGAAGGAGCTTTATCTATCATTGTCTGCAGCAGGGCTTCTATTTTAGCTAGTTGGAGATCTAAAGCAATAGAAGAATCTTTGACCCCCATTATAGCTAGCTGGTGTCGGCGTCAGCGTTCACTGTGTAGTTGCGATGCCTAAGGGATTAAGCCTGTTTGTAATAAGAAAGGCTATTAATAGTTTGCAATATTGTTGTAGGTATTTGAGACAACCAGTTCTGGCTATACACCCCTGGGATCCAGGTGGGGGAACGTTGCCTGTAAGGTTGCCACCGCTACAGGCCTTGATCGTCCTATTCCGCCTCTGGGATCATTAATACAGCAACCAAAGTTTTAACCTTATTGGGAGTCATATTGCAGCTCGTAGTAGTGTTAGATGCTGTAGAGTTAAAGCAATAACCGGCGGATTACTGATTTTTCTCCTAGAGCTACAGAAGAGTGCGACTTCACAGAGTCGCTGCCTGGACACACCCCTAAATTTACAATTATTAACTACAAAAAATAAAAAAATCTACCATTACAAAAAAAGCCCCCGAAATTATCCTAAAAAATTAAAATTATTCCTATTCTAATACCCTGTTTTAAAAAAAAAAAACACCCCAAAATAAAAAACCCTATTCTATAATAAATTATCAAGAGCCTTTTGTAGGGCATTTCCCTAAGTTAAACAGCTCTTTTGCTAAAAAAAAACACCCCCAACAGTATACAAACCCCCACCCCCAAACTACCAAGGGCCCTTAAAAGGGTCTTTTGGGGGCCCTTAAAAGGGCCTTTTGTAGGGCATTGTCCTAAGTTAAATAGCTCTTTTGCTACAAAAAACAAACACCCCCTAAAAAAATACATTAAATAAAATAACAAACAAATTATAAAAAAAAAAAAAAATTATTCCTATTCTAATACCAATTCAAAAAAACACCCCAAAATAAAAAACCTAATCTAGAATAAACTACCAATGGCCCTTAAAATGGCCTTTTGTAGGGCATTGCCCTAAAGATATCAGCTCTTTTTGTGAAAAATAAAATACAAATACCCACTAACATTACAAACCCCCACCCCCACAAACCCACAAAATAAAAAAAACTATCTAAAAAAACCGAAGCTTGTCATTGCCCTGAAAAGGGCATTTGAAGTCCCGTTCAAGCGGGACTTCAAAAACTGTAAATGGATCTTCGGCGGTTAGTGTTGGTAGTTTATTGTAAGCTAGGGTTTTTTTTTATTTTGGGTGGGCTTTTTTATTTTGATAGGGCTATTAGATTAGGTGTATTTCTTTTTTATTTTTGATCATTTCGTTTGTTATTTTTCGTAATTTAGTGTTTGTTATTTTTTAGTCTTTTTTATTTTTTGTATTTAGATCGTTTTTATAGTGTTAGGATTTTTTAATGTGTATTTTAGTTTAATTTAATTGGTAGTTAGTTTAATAATTATATTAGTTTAATTGTTAGTTTAAACTTATGCCTAGATTACGAGTTCTGCGTTAGGGTTAAAAAGCAGCGTTAAGGGGTCCTAACGCTGCTTTTTAACGCCCGCTGGTATAACGAGTCAGGCAGGAAAGGGTCTACCACTCAGTTTCTTTCCGCGACTCGAGGCTACCGCAAATCCCCTTCGTCAATTGCGTATCCTATCTTTTCTATGGGATTTGCCTAACGCCGGTATTACGAGTCTTGGAAGAAGTGAGCTGTAGAGCCTCCACCGACAAGACTCCAACCGCAAAAAAAAGTCAGTAGTTAAGTTTTATGGGCTAACCCCGGAACATAAAGCTCTTAACTACTGTGCTATAAAGTACACTAACACCCATAAACTACCTATGAACCCCTAAACCGAGCCCCCCCCCCCACATCGCAAACCCTATAATAAATTTTTTCAACCCCTAATCTGCCGACCGGACATCGCCGCCACCTACATTATAGCTATGAACCCCTAATCTGCTGCCCCTAACATCGCCGACACCTATATTATATTTATTACCCCCCTAATCTGCCCCCCCCAATGTCGCCGCCACCTACCTACACTTATTAACCCCTAATCTGCCGATCAGACATCGCCGCCACTATAATAAATGTATTAAGCCCTAAACCGCCGCACTCCCACCTCGCAAACACTATAATAAATTGTATTAACCCCTAATCTGCCCCCCTAACATCGCCACCACCTACCTACAATTATTAACTCCTAATCTGCCGCCCCCAATGTCGCATACAAATACAAAAAAAAAACTAACACTAAATTACAGAAAATAAAAAAAAATTACAAGAAGTTTAAACTAATTACACCTAATCTAAGCTTCCTAATAAAATAAAAAAGCCCCCCAAAATAATAAAATGCCCTACCCTATTCTAAATTACAAAGTAATCAGCTCTTTTACCAGCCCTTAAAAGGGCTTTTTGCGGGGCATTTCCGCAAAGTAATCAGCTCTTTTACCTGTAAATAAAAATACAATACCCCCCCCAACATAACAACCCACATACCCCTACTCTAAAACCCACCCAAACCCCCCTTAAAAAAACTAACGCTAACTCCCTGAAGATCTCCCTACCTTGAGTCGTCTTCACTCAGCCGAGCCGAATTCTTCATCCAAGCGGGGCAGAAGAGGTCCTCCATCCGATTGAAGTCTTCATCCAAGCGGGGCAGAAGAGGTCTTCCATCCAATTGAAGTCTTCATCCAAGCGGAATCTTCTATCTTCATCCATCCGGAGCGATAGCATCCTGAAGACCTCTGACGCGGAACATCCATCCTGGCCGACGACTTCCCAACGAATGACGGTTCCTTTAAATGACGTCATCCAAGATGGCGTCCCTCAAATTCCGATTGGCTGATAGGATTCTATCAGCCAATCGGAATTAAGGTAGGAAAAATCTGATTACTCTGATGAAATCAGCCAATCAGATTGAAGATCAATCCGATTGGCTGATCCAATCAGCCAATTGGATTGACCTCGCATTCTATTGGCTGTTCCGATCAGTGTTTTTTTAAGGGAGGTTTGGGTGGGTTTTAGAGTAGGGGTATGTGGGTGGTGGGTTGTAATGTTGGGGGGGGTATTGTATTTTTATTTATAGGTAAAAGAGCTGATTACTTTGGGGCAATGCCCCGCAAAAAGCCCTTTTAAGGGCTGGTAAAAGAGCTGATTACTTTGTAATTTAGGATAGGGTAGGGCATTTTATTATTTTGGGGGGCTTTTCTATTTTATTAGGGGGCTTAGATTAGGTGTAATTAGTTTAAACTTCTTGTTTTTTTTATTTTCTGTAATTTAGTGTTTGTTTTTTATTGTATTATAGTTTAGTTTATTTAATTGTATTTTAGTTTAGATAATTGTAGGTAATTTATTTAATTAGTTTAATGATAGTGTAGTGTTAGGTGTATTTGTAACTTCGGTTAGGATTTATTTTACAGGTAATTTTGTTATTATTTTAACTAGGTAGCAATTAAATAGTTAATAACTATTTAATAGCTATTGTACCTAGTTAAAATAAATACAAAGTTGCCTGTAAAATAAATATAAATCCTAAAATAGCTACAATGTAACTATTAGTTATATTGTAGCTATATTAGGGTTTATTTTATAGGTAAGTAATTAGTTTTAAATAGGAATAATTTATTTAATGTTATTAAATTTAGTTAGTTTAATTTAAATTATATTTAATTTAGGGGCTGTTAGGGTTAGACTTAGGTTTAGGGATTAATAACTTTATTATAGTAGCGGCGACGTTGGGGGCGGCAGATTAGGGGTTAATAATTGTAGGTAGGTGGCGGTGATGTTAGGGGTGGCAGATTAGGGGTTAATACAATGTATTATAGTGTTTGCGAGGCGGGAGTGCGGCGGTTTAGGGGTTAATACATTTATTATAGTGGAGGCGATGTCCGATCGGCAGATTAGGGGTTAATAAGTGTAGGTAGGTGGCGGCGATGTGGGGGGGGCAGATTAGGGGTTAATAAATATAATATAGGTGTCGGAGATGTTAGGGCAGTAGATTAGTGGTTCATAGGTATAATGTAGGTTGCGGCGGTGTCCGGAGCGGCAGATTAGGGGTTAATAATAAAATGCAGGTGTCAGCGATAGCGGGGGCGGCAGATTATGGGTTAATAAGTGTAATGTTAGGGGTGTTTAGACTCGGGGTTCATGTTAGAGTGTTAGGTGTAGACTTAGAGAGTGTTTCCCCTAGGAAACAATGGGGCTGCGTTAGGAGCTGAACGCTGCTTTTTTGCAGGTGTTAGGTTTTTTTTCAGCCAGCTCAGCCCCATTGTTTCCTATGGGGATATTGTGCACGAGCATGTTTTTCCATCTTACCGCTACCGTAAGAAACGCTGGTATTGAGAGTTGAAGTGGAGCTAAATTTGGCTCAACGCTCCCTTTTCTGAGGCTAACGCAGCCATTCAGACAATTCGTAATACCAGTGTTGTCTTAAGGGTGTGCTGGGAAAAAAAGGCTTGTTAGCACCGCGGGTCTTTACCGACAAAACTCGGAATCTAGGCGTTAGTTTTTTTAATTTGACAGGTAAATTTTTATTTCATTTAAGATAGGGAAATTGTAATTTTAGAGCGGTTACTAGTTTAATTTAGTTTATTGTGATGTGGGGGGCTTTTGGTTTAGGGATTAATAGTTTATATTAGTATATTTTGTTATGGGGGGCTTGCGGTTTAGGGGTTAATATGTTTATTATAGTGTAGGACTTAATAACTTTAGTATAGTGGGGGCGATGTGGGCGGACGGCAGATTAGGGTTTAATTATATTTAAATAGTGTTTGCGATGTGGGAGGGCGGCGGTTTAGGAAGTAAATAAGTTTATTATAGTGGTGACGATGTCGGGGAGCGACAGAATAGGGGTTATTACATTTTTTTAGTGGCTGCGATGTCGGGAGCAGCAGATTAGGGGTTAATTAAATTAATATAGTGTTTGCGATGAGGGAGGGCCTCGGTTTAGGGGTTAAGATGTAGTTTATGGGTGTTTAGTGTACTTTGTAGCAGTTTAGTTCTGAGTTTTATGTTACAGATTTGTAGCGTAACACTAACAACTACTGACTTTAGATGGCGTTACGGATCTTGTCGTTTTAGGCTGTAATGCCTATTTTTTAGCCAGAATGCAAAACTTGCAATACCAGCGATATGGCAATCCCATTAAAAAACGTAATTTTAAGAGTGCGGTCCTGACGTTGCGTTACAGGCTAAAAGGCTTGTGGTACACCTATACCAACAAGACTTGTAATGGCTGCGTTAGAGAAAATTATGTGTTATGGCCCATAATCTTGCTATTTGCGTCATAACGTACAACTCGTAATCTAGCTGATTATGAGCTAAAAGTAAAACATTAGCGCAAGAGCAAAACGTGATGCGCACTAACATTTTACAATTATTTGTTGGGGTGTCTGGAATCTATTTTGCTATTGATATATATGTTGTACACATTTACTTCTTTGGCTAGGAATATTACTTGCATTGAGCTCTACTAATATTTAAGTGCTGCTTTCACCTGCAAACTAGCTTCTTTTAGCTGCCTCTGTGGTCCAATGCTCTATCCTGTAGTAGGATTTATTCAGTTTATAGCCTATGCTTTCTCCTCAGACACGGTGCATAACATATATGTCGCTACCTTTTATTATTTTGTAAAAGTGTTTTGTATATCTTACAATGAATTTTATATATATATATATACACATAATAAATGGTTGTCTTGATTTTGACATTGGCAGTAGGCAAGAGTGCTTTAGGGGGGCTTTCTCATTTTTTTCTGTATCTTCAATATGTTGTGCACAAACATACACTTTCCTTTTGTTTCAAAAACGTGAAGTGTGCATGTATCGTGTGCATGTGTAGAGTGCATGTATTGTGTGCATGTGTAGTGTGTGCATGTATTGTGTGCATGTGTAGTGTGTGCATGTATTGTGTGCATGGGTAGTGTGTGCATGTATTGTGTGCATGTGTAGTGTGTGCACGTGTAGTGTGTGCATGTGCAGTGTGTGCATGTGTAGTGTGTGCATGTGTAGTGTGTGCACGTGTAGTGTGTGCATGTGTAGTGTGTGCATGTGTAGTGTGTGCATGTATTGTGTGCATGTGTAGTGTGTGCATGTATTGTGTGCATGGGTAGTGTGTGCATGTATTGTGTGCATGTGTAGTGTGTGCACGTGTAGTGTGTGCATGTGTAGTGTGTGCATGGGTAGTGTGTGCATGTGTAGTGTATGCACGTGTAGTGTGTGCATGTGTAGTGTGCGCACCTGTAGTGTGTGCACCTGTAGTGTGTGCACGTGTAGTGTGCGCACATGTAGTGTACATAATTTCTGTACAAAGTGGATCTGATAGAGTCAATAAAGCATAATTTCAGGTACAACTGAATGTGTGTCTCATAATGGGAATAAGAATACTGGAATATGAAGCACAACGTGGGGGAAATCAAGACTTTAGTGTGATCATCTCCCAACTAAATCATATATTAGTATATGTAATTATACTGAGCAGTTGGACAAATAGGACCTAGACTGAAGGCCTGGCATGTACGTGGGACCTGATATTGGGGGCACTGCATGTTGTGTCACCATTTGTGGCCCCTCCAGTAATCCTGAAGTGGCTCCTGGTGCACTGCTTCTGCTCACAGTCACAGCTAAAAGGTTAAATGTACTAGTGCAGCACTTACAGCTGGAAACTAAAGGCCCTGACCCTGTTAGGACCCTATGCCTGGACATAGGGACATGGAACTCAATTTTTTTCTTTCATGATCTTTCAGATACAGATTACAATTTTAAAAAACTTTCCAATTTACTGTTAGCAAATTTGCTTCATTCTCTTGGTATCATTTGTTAAAGGAGCAGCAATGCACTACTGGGAGCTAGCTGTGCATATCAGGTGATCTAATGATGACAAGGGGCATATACTGTATGTGCTGCCACAGATCAGCAGCTAGCTCTCAGTAGTGCATTGCTGCTCCTGAGCCTATTTAGGTATAACAAAGGAATTAAGCACATTTGATAATTGAAGTAAATTCTTTAAAATGGTAAACTTTATCTAAATCATGAAAGAAACATTTTGGGTTTAATTTCCCATTAAGCATTAAAAAAGAGAAATGAACATTTAACTGCTGCTGATAATTTATTATTGACAACAATGTCATTGCTGCCTGTGTTGTGCTGGATGCGGATTGTTTACACCCTGGTGCCCTTCACCCGCTCTATACACCAGGGTCCCCCATGAACCGTCTGAGATTACTGGGATTTACTTTTCATTGATGCCTTAAAAGCAATAAACCATTTAGGCATCAGGCAAATAATTTTATTAACAATACATATATTATTCTATAATGCAAAAATACAATTAGTAGTAATATATATACAGTATATATACCGTATATATATATATATATATATATATATATATATATACACACACACACACACACACACACACACACACAGGGCTCAAAATTTCTAGTCCTTAGCTAATAGCCAGGACAAAATGTTACTTGCCTCTTCTAATCCCACCCACTCCACAACCACTACTCCCCCCCCCTCTTTGCATATATTTATCAGTTGTGAAACTTGCTGTACTATTGTTTTTATTTGATATCATAATAAATTAAATAATACTACATACTGTAATAAATTAACAAAAATAAGTTATAGCAGTTAGAAACATCAACTAGAGGTTCTGGGGGGGACAACAGCTGAATAGAAAAAGGAAGTTGATTTACTGAGAGAATACACAGAGAGTGCTGACAATCATGGAAGGTCATAGCAGACCTGGATTTTTTTAAATTTTATTATTAATTATCATCTCTCACTTCTCGCGCTTAACTATCTTGATCAACTCCCTCCTCTCTTCAATCTCTTTTTTTACTCTCTCCCTTCTATCTCAGGCCATGGGGCTGATTTAACATGCTGAAAATGAAACAGAAGTTAAGAGGCAGCGGTCTTAAGACCACAGCTCCTTAACTTATCGGCCGCAAATCTGCAGGGGGCGGCTTTGCACATGCATTTCACTATAAATGTTTGTACAATGTTAAATGCCGACAGCGTATACTGTCGGCATTTAGCGATGTCTGGTGGACATGATCCCCTATAGTGGATCATGTCGGCCCGCATCTTAATAAATCGTCCCCATATCGTCTCTTTACACTCTTTCCCCTCTCTCATATATCTTCACTCTATATTTCTCCATTCTGTCATAACTCCACTTTCACTCTCCAGTCTCTCTCTCTCTGCCCTGTTTACCCTCTCAAAAGTAACAGTCTAAGCAATAATGTGGTCCCTATAGCCCTAAACAAATAACATTTCCTTCCACTTTCATGGCTATATAATATCCCTTTAGACAATAGTTTTAGCACATAGCCAAAAATGTGTGTTTGTCAGTGCTGCAATAGGAATACATTCTGCAAATGCAATGTGGCAATTTTGCTACTTACATTATGCCACCAGACTTCAGACTCAACATTCATTAATTAACTTTCACTTGCCACCATTACCTTTCTACTCGCCAATATGGAAATTTTGAGCCCTGTTTTTTTTTATTTAAAAAAATAGGTATTAATTATTTTGCAGAGTTAAGCAATTAGGTGTTTAGATGTTAGGGGGTGGGGGTTGTGATGGGAAACAAGATCATGTATGGAGTTATATTTTAGGGGCTTAACCTGTAGGTAGGATCATATAAAGGGGAGGATAAAAATATGTAAATCCGAGATTATATAATGCTAAACTAATTAGATGGGAGATGTACTGTAGCTTCCAGTGTGGCATTATATATAGGGAAGCTAATTAAATGTTGGGATGTAGCTTCCAGTGTGGGATAATATATGGGCAAGCTAATTAGATGTTGGGATGTATCTTCCAGTGTGGCATTATATATGGTTAAAATAATTAGATGTTGGAATGTGGCCTTCAGTGTGGGATCATACATGAGGAAGCCAATTAGATGTTGGGATGTAGCTTCCAGTGTGGGATCATATATGGGGAAGCTAATTAGATGTTGGGATGTAGCTTCCAGTGTGGGATTATATATGGTGAAGCTAATTAGATGTTGGGATGTAGCTTCCAGTGTGGGATCATATATGGGGAAGCTAATTAGATGTTGGGATGTAGCTTCCAGTGTGTTATCATGTATGGGGAAGCTAATTAGATGTTGGTATATAGCTTCCAGTGTGGGATTATATATGGGGAAGCTAATTAGATGTTGGGATGTATCTTCCAATGTGGGATTATATATGGGGAAACTAATTAGATGTTGGGATGTAGCTTCCAGTGTGGGATCATATATGGGGAAGCTAATAGATGTTGGGATGTATCTTCCAGTGTGGGATTATATATGGGGAAACTACTTAGATATTGGGATGTAGCTTCCAGTGTGGGATCATAAATGGGGAAGTTTATTAGATGTTGGGATGTACCTTCCAGTGTGGGATTATATATGGAAAACTAATTAGATGTTAGGATGTAGCTTTCAGTGTGGCTTCATATATGGGGAAGTTAATTAGATGTTGATCTGTAGCTTTCAGTGTGGGGTTATATATGGGAAAGCTAATTAGATGATGGGATGTAGCTTCTATTGTGGGATTATATATGGGGAAGCTAATTCGATGTTGGGATGTACCTTTCAGTGTGGGATTATATATGGGGAAGCTAATTAGATGTTGGGGTGTTGCTTCCAGTGTGGGATCATATATGGAGAAGCTAATTAGATGTTGGGATGTAGCGTCTAGTTATGTATTTTATATGGGGAAACTAATTTGATGTTGGGATGTAGCTTCCAGTGTGGGATTATATATGGGTAAGCTAATTAAATGTTGGGATGTAGCTTCAAGTGTGGGATCATATATGGGTAAACTTATAGATGTTGGGATGTAGCTTTTAGTATGGGATTACATATGTGGAAGCTAATTAGATGTTGGGATGTAGCTTTCAGTGTAGGATTATATATGGAAAGTAAATTTGATGTTAGGATGTAGCTTCCAGTATGGCTTCTTATGTGGGGAAGTTGAATAGATGGTGGGATGTAGCTTCCAGTGTGAGATCATATATGGGAAGCTAATATGATTTAGGGATGTAGCTTCCATTGTGGGATCATATATCGGGAAGCTAGTTAGATGTTGGGATGTAGCTTCCAGTGTTGGATCATATATGGGGAAGCTAATTTGATGTTGGGATGTAGCTTCCAGTGTGGGATCATATATGGGGAAGTTAATTATATGTTGGGATGTACAACCCCAATTATGAAAAAGCTGGACAGTATGTAAAATGCAAAACAACAAAAAAAAAAAAAATCAATTCCCCATGTACTATATTGAAAATACATTATTAACACATTATTTGATGTTTTACATTGTGAATTTAATGGGTTTTTTTTAAAATATACACTCATTTCAAATCTGATGACTGCAATACACTCCAAAAAGTTTGGACAGTCCACTTTTCACCACTGTGTAACATCACCTTTTCTTTTAATAACACTTATTAAGCATTTGGGCACTAAAGACACCAGTTGGTTAAGTTTAGCAAGCTGAGTTTTCCCCCATTCATTCAGTATGCATGTCTTCAGCTGCGCAACTGTACAGGGTCTTAGTTGCCTTATTTTGTGCTTTATAATGTGCCACACATTTTAAATCGGAGATAGGTCAGGACTGCAGACAGGCCATGCTAGCACCTGCACTCTCTACTTATGCAACCATGTGCTTGTTATCAGTGCAGAATATGTTTGCCGTTGTCCTGCTGGAAAATGCAGGGACATCCCTGGAAAAGACGACGTCTGGATGGCAGCATATGTTGCTCCAAAATGTATACATATCTTTCTGCATTAATGGTGCCCTCACAGATGTGCAAGTTACCCATGCCATGGGAACTGACACACCCCCATACCATGATTGATAAATGCTGTTTTTTTAACCTGACACTGATAACAGCTTGGATGGCCCTTTTTCCTATTTGGCCCAGAGAACACGACGGCTGTTTCTTCCATAAACTATTTGAAATGTTGACTCGTCGGACCACAAAACATGATTCCACTGTGCTACTGTCCATCTCAGATGAGACCGAGACCAGAGAAGTCGGCGGCACTTCTGGACAGTGTTGATGTATGGCTTCTGCTTTGCATAGTAAATCCTTAACTTGCATTTGTGGATGCAGCGTTGCATGGTGTTGACTGACAAGGGTTTACCAAAGTATTCCTGAGCCCATGTCATGATATTCATTACAGACTCATGACAGTTTTTGAGACAGTGACGTCTGAGGGATCGGAGATCACTCACATTCATAAGTGTTTTTCGGCCTTGCCCTTTATGCACCGAGATTTGACCGGATTCCTTGAATCTTTTAATTATATTGTACACTGAAGAAGGTGAAATGCCCAAAATCCTGATTTGTCTTTGGGTAAATGTTGTTGTCAAAGTGATGCATCTGTTGGCAGATTGGCGAGCCTCAACCTATCCTTACTCTTGAAGGACTAGGTCTTTTTTGGAGGTTCCTTAAATGCTATGTTTACACGATTGCCTCACCTGTTTAACATCACCTTCTTATTTCAATTTGTCACATCATTATTAGTCCTAAATTGCCCCGTCCCAACTTTTTTGGAATGTGTTGCAGTCATCAGATTTGAAATGAATGTATATTTTCAAAAATACATCAAATTCACAAAGTAAAACATAAAATTATGTGTTAATAATCACCTAGATTACGTGTTTTGCGTTTTGGTTTTAACGCTGAAAAAATGGCCATTTCAGCGTAAAAAACGGAACACAGCCATTACAAGTCTTGTCGGTATAGCTATACCGCAAGCACTTTAGCCTGTAACGCAACATCAATCCCGCACTCAAAAAAATTACGTTTTTGCGTGGGATTTACATAACGCTGGTATTACAGGTTGTGTGGTGAGGCTAAAATGCTTGCGTTCCAGCCTATACCGACACAATCCATTCCACCATCTGAGACTAGTAGTTTTGAGTTTTGCACAACAAAACTCTTACACAAAACTCATAATTAAACTGTTACAAAGTACACTAACACCCATAAACTACCTATTAACCCCTAAACCTCCACCCTCCCACATAGCAAATACTATATTAAACCTATTAACCCCTAATCTGCTGCTCCCGACATCGCCGCCACCAATTAAAATGTATTAACCCCTATTCCGCCGCTCCCCAACATCGTCACCACTATAATAAAGTTATTAACCCCTATTCCCCCACACCCCAACATCGCCCAGACTATAATAAAGCTATTAACCCCTATTGCACCGCTCCCCGACATCGCCGCCACTAAATAAAGTTATTAACCCCTAAACCTCTGGCCTCCAACATCACCGCCACTAAATAAACCTATTAATCGCTAAACCGCCAGCCCCCCACATCGCAAAAAACTAAATTAAACTATTAACCCCTAAACCTAACAACCCCCTAACTTTAAATTAAAATTACAATATCCCTATCTTAAAATAAATAAAAACTTACCTGTGAGATTAAAAAAAACCTACGTTTAAACTAACAATTAACAACTATTATACTAAAATAAAATAACTATCAATTAAATAAACTAAATTAAACATTAAAAAAACTAACACTACTAAAAAAAATTACTTCTAAAATGACAAAAAATAAAAAATACTAAATTACAAAAAATAACAAACACTAAATTACGTAAAATAACAAACAAAATTATCCAAAATATAAATAATTACACTTAATCTAATAGCCCTATAAAAAATACAAAAGCTCCCCAACATAAAAAATAACCCTAGGCTACAATAAACTACTAATAGCTACCCATTGCCCTGAAAAGGGCACTTGTATGGGCATTGCCCTTAAAAGGGCATCTAGCTCTTTTGCATTGCCCTGAAAGGGGCATTTAGCTCTTTAAAAAAAAAAAACCCTAATCTGAAAAAAAAACCCACACAAAAAAAACTAAAAAAAAAACTAACACTAACCCTCGACGATCCACTTACAGTTTCTGAAGTCGGGACATCCATGCGGAGAGAAGTCTTCATCCAGGCGGCGAGGTCCTTATCCATCCAGGCGGCGTTTTCATCCATCCTGGCATCTTCTATCTTTATCCTGGTGGCGCAGAGCGGGTCCATCCTTCAAGACATCCGGCGCGGAGCGTCCTCTTCATACGGTCGCCGCCATACACTGAATCTTCAATACAAGGGAGCCTTTTCAAAATGGCGTCCCTTGAATTCCTATTGGCTGATTTGATTTTTGAAATTCATATCAGCCAATAGGATTAGAAATACTGAAATCCTATTGGCTGTTCAAATCAGCCAATATGATGAGAGCTACTAAAATTCTATTGGCTGATTTGAATTTTTCAGGGCAATGAGCTGATTTCTTTAGGGCAATGCCCTACAAAAAGCCCTTTAAGGGCTATTGGTAGTTTATTGTAGGCTGGGGGGGTTATTTTGTGGGGGCTTTTTTTATTTTTATAGGGCTATTAGATTAGGTGTAATTGTTTTTATTTTGGATCATTTATAGCCAAATTACGGGTTTTGCGTTATGAGGGGTGCGGTGCTAACTTGTACGTTATTGTCACTGCTCATTTCCCTACAGCGCTGGTATTACAGGTTTTTACAAACCCTGCGTTAAAAGGCAAGAAGTGAGCGTAAAGCAAAGTTGTGCTCCATACCGCACTCCAATACCACTGCAGCTTAAGTCAGCGGTGAGCTGGTTTTACGTGCTCGTGCATGATTTCCCCATAGACATCAATGGGGAGAGCTGGCTGAGAAAAATTCTAAGACCTGCAATTAAGAAGCGTAAAGCTCCGTAACGCAGCCCCATTGATTCCTATGGGGAAACTAAATTTATGTTTACACCTAACACCCTAACATTAACCCCGAGTCTAAACACCCCTAATCTTACACTTATTAAACCCTAATCTGCTGCCCCCGACATCGCCGACACCTACATTATATTTATTAACCCCTAATCTGCCGCTCCGGACATCGCCGAAACCTACATTATACTTATTAGCCCCTAATCTGCTGCCCCCAACATCGCCGACACCTAAATTATATTTATTAACCCATAATCTTCTGCCCCCAATGTCGCTGCAACCTACCTACACTTATTAACCCCTAATTTGCTGCCCCCAACATCGCCCCCACTATAATAAACATATTAACCCCTAAACCACCACACTCCCGCATCACAAACACTAGTTAAATATTATTAAACCCTAATCTGCTGTCCCTAACATCGCCGCCACCTACCTACATTTATTAACCCCTTATCTGCCGTCCCCAACGTCACCTCCACTATATTAAATTTATTAACCCCTAAATCTAAGTCTAACCCTAACACCCCCTAACTTTAATATAATTAAAATAAATCTAAATAAAACCTACCATCATTAACTAAATAATTCCCATTTAAAACTAAATACTTACCTATAAAATAAACTTGCCTGTAAAATAAAAATAAACCCTTAGGGTTTATTTTTATTTTACAGGCAAATTTGTATTTATTTTAACTAGGTAGAATAGTTACTAAATAGTTATTAACTATTTAATAACTACCTAGCTAAAATAAATACAAATTTACCTGTAAAATAAAACCTAACCTTACACTAACACCTAACCTAACCCTACAATTAAATAAATTCCCTAAATTAAATACAATTAACTAAATTCAATATAATTAGCTAAATTACAAAAACAAACAAACACTAAATTACACAAAATAGAAAACAAATTACAAGATCTTTAAACTAATTACACCTAATCTAATAGCCCTATCAAAATAAAAAAAGCCCCCCTAAAATAAAAAAACCCTAGCCTAAACTAACCACCAATAGCCCTTAAAAGGGCCTTTTGCGGGGCATTGCCCCAAAGAAATCAGCTCTTTTACCTAAAAAAAAAATACAAACAACCCCCAAACAGTAAAACCCACCACCCACACAACCAACTCCCCAAAAAAAACCTAAGCTTCCCATTGCCCTGAAAAGGGCATTTGGATTGGCATTGCCCTTAGAAGGGCATTTAGCTCTATTGCGGCCCAATGCCCTAACCTAAAAATAGGACAAGCTCGTAATACCGGCGCTATGAAAGTCGCATTGAAAATAGACTATACGCAAATTGATTTGCGGTAAGGCCAAAAAAGTGTGCGGTGCCCCTAAATCTGCAAGACTCCTAATACCAGCGGTAGTAAAAAAGCAGCGTTATGAGGCTTAAAGGGACATGACACCCACATTTTTTCTTTCATGATTTAGAAAGAGAATGCAATTTTAAACATCTTTCTAATTTACTTATATTATCTAATTTGTTTTATTCTCTTGATATTCTGTGCTGAAAAGCATATCTAGATATGCTCAGTAGCTGCTGATTGGTTGCTGCACATAGAAGCCTCGTGTGATTGGCTCACCATGTGCATTGCTTTTTCTTCAACTAAGGATATCTAAAAAATGAAGCAAAATAAATAATAGAAGTAAATGGTAATGTTGTTTAAATTTCTATTCTCTATCTGAATCATGAAAGAAAGATTTTGGGTTTAGTGACCCTTTTACGCTGCTTTTTTACTCATAACGCAAGACTTGTAATCTAGCCGTTAGCTTGTTATTTTTTGTAATTTAGTATTTTTTATTTTTTGTAATTTTGTAATTATTTTTTTTTTAGTAGTGTTAGTTTTTTTGTGTAATTTAGTTTATTTAAGTGATAGTTATTTCAATTTTAGTATAATAGTTGTTAGGTTAATTGTTAGTTTAAACTTAGGTTTTTTTAATTTTACATCTAAGTTTTTATTTATTTTAAGATAGGGATATTGTAATTTTAATTTAAAGTTAGAGGGTTGTTAGGTTTAGGGGTTTATAGTTCAATTTATTTTTTTGTGATGTGGGGGGCTGGCGTTTTAGGGGTTAATAGGTTTATTTAGTGGCGGTGATGTGGGAGGCCAGAGGTTTAGGGGTTTATAACTTTATTTAGTGGCTGCGAGGTTGGGAAGCGGCGGAATAGGGGTTAATATCTTTATTATAGTGGCGGCGATGTTGGCGTGCGGGGGAATAGGGGTTAATAACTTTATTATAGTGGTGACCTTGTTGGGGAGCGGCGGAATAGGGGTTAATAAATTTTAATTGGTGGCAGCGATGTTGAGAGCGGCAGATTAGGGGTTAATAGGTTTAATATAGTATTATATCATAGGGAATAGGGGTTAATAACTATAATATAGTGGCGGCGATATTGAGAGCGGCAGATTAGGGGTTAATAAGTTTATTTCGGTGTTGGAGATGTCGGGGCGGCAGATTAGGGGTTAATAACTTTATGTAGGTGTCGGCGATGTCGGGGGCAGCAGATAAGGGGTGTTTAGACTTGGGGTTTATGTTAGCTTGTTAGGTTTAAACTTAACTTTTTTTTCCCCCATAGACATCAATGGGGTTGCGTTACGGCGATCGCCATTCCACGATTCAGTTGTTAGTTTTTTTTCTAACACCTTCTCCCCATTGATGTCTATGGGGAAAGCAAAGCAGCCCTTGGATTTTGTGCGGTATGGAGCTCATCGCCACCATATAGCACGCACAAGGCGACTTTTCAAAAACTTGTAATGGCAGCGCTATGGAGGGTGAAATAACGCAACGTTTGTTGCGTTCGTTTCGCACCCTCTATAGTGCAAAACTTGTAATCTATGTGAATGTGTTTTCATTTTCCATACCGTCCCAACTTTTTTGGAATTGGGGTTGTAGCTTCCTGTGTGGGATCATATATGGGGAAGCTAATAAGATGTTGGGGTGTATCTTCCAGTGTGGGATAATATATGGGAAGCTAATTAGATGTAGGGATGTTCTAATATGAGATTATATATGAGGAAGCTAATAAGATGTAAGGATGTATCTTCCAGTGTGGGATAATATGTGGGAAGCTAATAAGATGTAGGGATTTATCTTCCAGTGTGGGATAATATGTGAGAAGCTAATAAGATGTTGGGATGTAGCTTCAGTGTGGGATAATATATGGGAAGCTAATTAGATGTTGGGATGTATCTTCCAGTGTGGGATAATATGTGGGAAGCTAATTAGATGTTGGGATGTATGTTCAGTATGGGATAATATTTGGGAAGCTAATTAGATGTAGGGATGTAGCTTCCAGTGTGGGATAATATGTGGGAAGCTAATTAGATGTTGGGATGTATCTTCCAGTGTGGGATAATATGTGGGAAGCTAATAAGATGTTGGGATGTATCTTCAGTGTGGGATAATATGTGGGAAGTTAATTAGATGTTAAGATGTAGCTTCCAGTGTGGGATCATATATGGGAAGCTAATTAGATGTAGGGATGTATCTTCTAGTATGAGATTATATATGAGGAAGCTAATAAGATGTAGGGATGTATCTTCCAGTGTGGGATAATATGTGGGACACTAATAAGGTGTTGGGATGTATCTTCAGTGTGGGATAATATGTGGGAAGCTAATTAGATGTTAAGATGTAGCTTCCAGTGTGGGATCATATATGGGGAAGCTAATAAGATGTTGGGATGTAGCTTCCAGTGTGGAATAATATATGGGCAAGCTAATTAGATGTTGGGATGTATCTTCCAGTGTGGGATTATATATGGTTAAAATAATTAGATGTTGGAATGTGGCCTTCAGTGTGGGATCATACATGAGGAAGCCAATTAGATGTTGGGATGTAGCTTCCAGTGTGGGATCATATATGGGGAAGCTAATTAGATGTTGGGATGTAGCTTCCAGTGTGGGATTATATATGGGGAAGCTAATTAGATGTTGGGATGTAGCTTCCAGTGTGGGATCCTATATGAGGAAGCTAATTACATGTTGGGTTGTAGTGGAGGAAGGTTAGTTAGAGTGGGGGTATTTTTCATTAGGGAGATTGTGCAGAGGGTTAATTAGGTTTTAGAAAAGTCTATTTCTGCGGGGTGAAGAAAAAGGGACAATTAGGTTTCTTGTGTTAGGGGGTTGTATAGTGTGGGGCTAATTAGTGACCAGACATAAGGAGCCATGATTTAGTGAAATCTAATTAAACAATAACGATCAGCAAGATTTTGTTTTCTCATTTCAATTTTATCAGCAAGCTTAGGACCTAGACTTTAAAGATTGATATCCGAAAACTGATTGATTTATTCAAACTTACAATTGTTTCCCTATTTCTGGTTCACCCTTCATCTTGTGTGTATCTCTGATGCCTGTATCATTCTGCTGCTTAAAAATAGAAGCATCAATTACAAAATAATTATGGCAAAAATATCTTCTGATATCTCTTCAGTGTTCTGTGACAAAAGCCTGTCTGGATTTAAAATTCAAAACCATACGCCAACAAAAGAAAAAAGAAAAAAGAAAGATGCCAAACATGTAAATGCAAGAAGGCACAAATAGTTTACTACAGCCTAATATATAAGTGAAAAAACTTATTTAATTCCTTCACACTGGAACTCTCTACAAGACTCATAAGATTGATAGATGAGAAAAGATCATAGGCAAAATAGTGAACTTGTGCCATGTCTTATGATTAAAGGCATGTTCTAGTGTAAATTACTCAGAACATATTTTAATCCAATTCCCTTCTTTAATATGTGTTTAACTCCATCAAAATGGTTAAACACATAGTTAAAGGTATGCTTATGAGCTGCTACAGATGGGCAGATGAGAAGCAGCCATACATGTTCCATTCATTGGCCATATCATTATCTGGAGTCACAGGAGAGCAGATTTAATTGCATGCTTAAAGGGACACTGTACTGTAAAACTGTTTTCCCCTTAATGCAATCCCAATGACTTGTTATACTAGCTGCAGTGTATAAAATGTATTAGTGTTACTTGTGTATATGAAAGAGCTGATTTTGTTTTTTGAAACTACAGCCCATTACAATTTATACCAAGGCCCAATACACACACATACACACACGCATACACACACGCACACACATACACGCACGCATGCACACACATACGCACACTCACACACACGTGCATACACATACACACACGCACACATTGGAACAGCCAATAGAATACAAGCTCAATCCTATTGGCTGATTTTTTTACCCTTTAATTTCGATTGGCTGAATTCTATCAGCCAATCGGAATTCAAGGGATGCCATCTTAGATGACATAATTTAAAGGAAACTTCATTCTTCAATAGCCAGCGAAAGAAGAGGATGCTCCACGCCGGATGTTTTGAAGATGGAGCCGCTCCGCATCGGAAGGATGAAGATAAAAGATGCTGTCTGGATGAAGACTTCTGCCGCTTGGATGAAGACTTCTCCCGGCTGGATGAGGATGGATGCCCGGTCTTCAAAAACTGTAAGTGGATCTTCGGGGGTTAGTGTTAGGTTTTTTAAGGGTTTATTGGGTGAGTTTTAATTTTAGATTAGGGACTTTGGGCAACATAAAAGAGCTAAATGCCCTTTTAAGGGCAATGCCCATCCAAATGTCCTTTTCAGGGCAATGGGGAGCTTAGGTTTTTTAGGTAATTTTTTTTTGGGCGGGTTTGGTTGTGTGGGTGGTGGGTTTTACTGTTGGAGAGTTGTTTGTATTTTATTTTTCAGGTAAAAGAGCTGATTTCTTTGGGGCAATGACCCACAAAAGGCCCTTTAAGGGCCATTGGCAGTTTAGTGTAGGCTAGGGTTTTTTTTATTTTGGGGGGCTTTTTATTTTGATAGGGCTATTAGATTAGGTGTAATTAGTTTAAATATTTGATCATTTCTTTTTTATTTTGTGTAATTTAGTTTTTATTATTTTTTGTAATTTAGATAAATGTATTTTGTTAATTTAATTTATTTAATTTAGTGTAATGTTAGGTTTTAGTGTAAGACAGGTTAGGTTTTATTTTACAGGTAACTTTGTATTTATTTGACTAGGTAGCTAGTAAATAGTTAATAACTATTTACTAACTAGTCTACCTAGTTAAAATAAATATAAACTTACCCGTGAAATAAAAATAAAACATAAGCTGGATACAATATAACTATTAGTTATATTGTAGTTATCTTAGGTTTTATTTTACAGGTAAGTATTTATTTTTACATAGGAATAATTTAGGTATTAATTGTAATTTTTATTTGGGATTATTTTAATTATGTTAAAGTTAGTGGGTGTTAGGGTTAGGATTACGTTAGGGTTAGGTTTATGGGTTAATAAATTTAGTATAGTGGCGGCGACATTGGGGGCAGCAGATTAGGGAATAATTTGTGTAGTTAGGTGGCGGCGATTTTGGGGACAGCAGATTAGGGGTTAATAACAGTAATGTAGGTTGCGGTGATGTTAGGGAAAGCAGATTAGGGGTTAATAACTGTATGTAGGTGGCGACGACATTGGAGGCAGCAGATTAGGGGTTAATAATATTTAACTAGTGTTTACGATGCGGGAGTGCGGCAGCTTAGGGATTAATATGTTTATTATAGTGGCGGAAATGTCCGGAGCGGCAGATTAGGGGTTAATAATTGTATTTTAGTGTTTGCGATGTGGGAGGGCCTCAGTTTAGGGGTTAATAGGTAGTTTATGGGTGTTAGTGTACTTTGTAACACTTTAGTTATGAGTTTTATGCTACAGCTTTGCAGCATAAAACCCATAACTACTGACGTTTACGGTACGGATCTTGTAGTTATGGGCTGTACCGCTCACTTTTTGGCAGGACAGGTACACTCGTAATACCGGTGCTATGAAAGTCGTGCGGTAGTTACGTTGAGTGATGGCCAAAAAAGTGTGCGGTACAGCTGTACCTACAAGACTCATAATAGCAACGGTAGTGAAAAAGCAGCGTTATGAAGCTTTTTCACTCATAACGCAAAACTCGTAATCTAGCCGAGTGAAAATAATTACCAGAGAATGTTTTGCTCTGCTGACATCCCTTTAGCGAGCCCTATACTTTTAATGAATATCACGACCAAGCTAAACATCGCTCATAATACTAGTTGAAAGTTCTGTGTTGTGCTTGAGTGCAACACATAATAGTGCTAAAAAGTTAGCTTGACTTGAAATGTGAAGTATTGAGGCTAGAACAAAAGTATCACAAAACACATTTCAAACATATTAAAATAAAGTATTACACTCAAATATATACACATAATAAATATAAAATGTTTGTTTATTATTGATATGTGTGTATATATATATATATATATATATATATATATGTGTGTGTGTGTGTGTGTGTGTATATATTTGTATTATATTTGTATGTGTATATGTGAAAAGACGTACAGTATATATATATATTTATATATTTGTATTATATTTGTATGTGTATATGTGAAAAGACGTATATATATATATATTTATATATTTGTATTATATTTGTATGTGTATATGTGTATAGATGTATATATATATATTTATATATATGTATATAAGTGATTTTATGTTTACATATATATGTACACACATACATACATATACATGTATACATAAATATGCACATATACTATGTATATATACACTTTTAAGCTCTTCTTAGTTAAGCACCTCGATAGCAAATATACATTTTAAACAAATGTAAATATCTATACCTATCTATCTCTATAGATTAGATATATATTTTAAAAAAATAATCTATATATATATATATAGCTTCAATTACCAGCAAATCAAACCTATCTTCTGCTGATGAGAGCTAATAAGCTTAAAGGGACACTGAACCCAAATGTTTTCTTTTGTGATACAGATAGAGCATGCAATTTTAAGCAACTTAATAATTTACTCCTTTTATCAATTTTTCTTCTTTCTCTTGCTATCTTTATTTGAAAAAGAAGGCATCTAAGCTAAGGAGCCAGATAATTTTTGGTTCAGAGCACTGGACAGCACTTGTTTATTGGTGGGTGAATTTATCCACCAATTAGCAAGAACAACCGAGGTTGTTCACCAAAAATGGTCCGGCATGTAAACTTACAATCTTGCTTTTCAAATAAAGATACCAAGAGAATGAAGACATTTTGATAATAGGAGTAAATTAGAAAGTTGCTTAAAATTGCATGCTCTATCTGAATCACAAAAGAAAAAAATTGGGTTCAATGTCCCTTTAAAACAACTGTCCAGGAGTGGTTCTGTTTTTGCTGCACCTACCCCATAATGGGATCACTTTGGTCAACACCGTATTGGAAGCAAAAAGCATGGGATATTGTATATATAATATGTATATCTTACCCAGAATCCTTTGATGCATTAGTAACAATGTATACAAAGTACTTCTGCACAAAACCAAGCAGGGATACTTGCCTATATGTGCTAATTGCCTATATAATAATAATTATATGGATTTTACTTTTATGAAATGGAGGATTTTAATCTCATGCTTCTATGAATAATGCTTTTGCCCTGGAAATAAGGTTTAGGTTAGCTTGTGAGCAAAAATCATTTATTTTAATGGAGAAGAAACATAAACAAAATCATCAATAAAAACTACAGGAGAAAACCATCAATACAAGCTTTTAAGAAACTTTTTAACTTTATGCAGTGGTAAAAGCCAGAAGGATGACTAATTTAATGTCATGATTTTTTTTCTTTTTCTATGAAAGTAATCATTTAGCAAATTTAATCTTAGACAATTGCTGACTACTGACCTATTTGCAAACACTCATCAAAATATAATTAATTTGCATAAAGTTTTCCACTTCAACACTACTCATTATTGTACACATAGCAAACATGTTTTGTAAAGATAATTCACTTACCCTACAAACATACAGCTCTTCAGCATCACTTAAGGCATTAGGTGGAACAATTTCCTTTAAAGCCATTAAGACCTGCAGACAATCTAAGAAGCCATCATTGTCTTCATCTGCCTTTTGTAAGGAAAAACATGTAAAAAAAAAAAATAAACAAATGGGTTTTTGGAGTTCAGTGCTATGGTCACTGAAAAACAAGTATTTGTTTTAAGATCTCAAGCATAAAGACAACACATCATTTGTATATATGTCTCACTGAGTTCTAAAGAATATTAAGTGGTTGTCACTCAGTGTGTGAAAGTGTGAGAAAAATTATTTCTCACATGTGTTCATATATACATTTATATATTTAGTAGTTTAGTCATTCTGATTCATGTAGTATTTAGGGATACATTTTTATTAGACTAACATTTCATTTAAAAGACAAAACATCAGGGGCCTTATGATTATAGGTCAAATACACCCTGGCAATGAGAGAAATCACACAGGATCTTTGTTTCTTTAGCACTATATTGTATGTAGTCGTCCTTCACTTTCAGAACATTCCATAAGGAGCTAATTAGTTTTTAAGCTATAATTTGCCTTTCGATTATATGAGATAACGTTCAGTACTGAAAACACTTCTTGTATTGGATCTTAGAAATGAAAACTCTCTTACTGAATGATTTAAATTCAGAATGGAATTTAATTATTTTATGGGAATAATATATGCTATCATAGATATATAAAGAGTTTTTTTTTCATATGTATAACATGATGTTTACAGTATAAAAAAAAGTTTCTTGATTAAACTAAATAGTTCAACAGTTACATTTAATAACCTGTATCAAGTAACCGCATTGCTAAAATATTGTATGTTGAACAACTTCCTGAAAGGGTTAATCAAGTTCTGTTTATTATCCAATCAGGTTTTTTTTTTAAAGTTTTTTTTTTTAAAAGATTGGTGGTGATAAAGGGCTATCCTATGACTATGGTGTAACCCAAAATGCGTCAGAAGCTGCCCTCAAGGCTGTGTGTTCAACTTCTGAAGACATTAAAGGAAACACAATCACCTGATTTCAAATATTATGAACTGCATCATTTTACAAAGCTGCTGCTTCTCTTATAAACACCTTTAGGCTAAGACTTCTCATAAGAATTGAGCAATATAGGAAGGGCTCAAATTGAGGTTGATGTTTCGATCAGGCTATGACATATGTGTTCTATTAGTTATGGAACTCCTCTCAACATTGATGAATACTCTTTGAGGTAAAGATATATCTAGTGCTTTAACATGTGAGACTCTCCTAAAAGAAATTATAGAAAGGAGGATTAGTTAAGCTGAAAACTGTTTGAGCCTAAATTTCTATTTAAAGGGACATTAAACCTAATTTTTTTTGTTTAATGATTCCAAATTACTTCTGTCATCTACTTTGCTTCAATCTCTTGATATCCTTTGTTTAAGAAACATCAATGCACAAAGGTGAGCCAATAACATGAGAAATATATGTTTAGCCACCAATCAGCAGCTCTTGAGTCTACCTAGGTATACCAAGATAACAAAACAAATTAGAAGAAAATTGGAAAGTTGTTTAAAATTACATTCTCTCTACGAATCTTGAATTGGACACTAATATTACATATCCAATTGATCTAAGGGCATTAATACATTGTAATAATAATGTGTACCCTCCTGAATTAAAAAAAATAAGATCAATTTATAACCCATTTCAAATGTGGAAGAGGGTATGTAGCTCATTATCTATAGAATCTAGGACATCAAGATATAATCCATTATTAAATAATCCTCAATTCCAAGCTGGGATGCAATCAGCTCTTTTTTCGCAATGGGAGATTCAAGGGCTTCAGGTCAGGTTCATCAACTAATAGATTTTGAAAGCAGATGCATCAGGACCTTTGACTCTCTAAAGGAAGAATTTCATATCCCTAATAAAAATGTCTTTGGTTACCTACAAGCAAGACATTATGCTACTAGGTTGATAACGGACTACGGGTGGGATTGGTCCTTGGGGAATATTGAGAATTGGCTCTTATTAGTCAAAAATGGTTTTACATCAATCTCTTATATCTATCAAAATCTGGCCACAATTAAAGGCCCAGAGATAATGGGAACAATTTGAGATAAATGGGCCGAAATGTTAAGATCTGAATCTCTAGACCTCACTTTACTCACTTCCTCAGTACAACTGGTCTCCCGGGTAACTCTCTCTGCATCTTGGAGAGAGGCGCATGTCAAGCTTCTGCACATGTCTTATTTTACACCGAGAAAAGGGTCACAGTGTCAGGATGCCAGATTTAATAAGTGTCCAAAATGCTCTTTGCCTTCGGCTAATTTGCTGCATATGCTTTGGGAGTGCCCAAAAATAAGAAATTTTTGGTTGAAGATACAATTTTGGCTAGCTAATACGTTGGGTGTTCCCTCCCTGTCTTTTTCACCACTGAAGGTAGTTCTCTTTGTTCATGATCAGGAACTATCCCCGAATAACGCTAAAAATTTTAATCTGATCATTTTAGCTGGCAGATATTTAATCTTAAAAAAGTGGAAAACCAAAGCAATTCCGAGTATAAAAGAAGTTAAAAATTGTTTAAAGAAACAATGCATTGTTGAACAGGTAGATACTGATCTGCAAAATGATGGGGATGTGAAGAGGTTTTTCTCAAAGTGGTCTGTATTTATAAAAACTCTCCCTGTTAGGGAGATCGAATATTTAATATATCCGTTCAGAAACACAGAATTAATTTTATTAGGGATATGGTGATTGACCTTTTTTTCTTCTTCTTTTTTCTCTTCTTTCTCTTTTTTGTCCTGCTCAGAATGGGCTGCCTAGCCCTAGACGGGATGTTGATTTCTCTTAATCAGATGGAATAAAGATGATGGGTACTTAGGAAAGGGAATTATTAGGGTAATCAATAGGAAGACGTGATGGAGCAAAATGTTAACCTGCCAATTCCTTTTTTTCTTTTTCTTTTTTTTCTTATTACTGGGGAAGTGAGTCATGATGGACAAAAATGAACATGTAAATAACCCCCAAATATGTAAATATAAGAAAATGCTCTTATTTTTTTCTTTTCTTAATTGTTCCCTTCGTTTTTCTGTACCCTGAATTGAAATACCAATAAAAATTAAAATTAAAAAAAAAAAATTACATTCTCTCTAAATCAAGAGAAAAAAAAATGGGTTTCCTGTCCCTTTAAGGCCAATACATTAAAAATTGTAATATAAAAAAAAAATATGGCCAACTACAATGGAGCTATTACACCTTTAATTTATATAAAATGAATACCAAAAGTTAACCAGACCTTGTAAAAGGGACACTAAACACTAAATACATTTCATGCACCTTCCTAATCATGGGTGCTGCCATTATCGTACTTAGGTTACACTGCAGATATCTAAAAAA
Source organism: Bombina bombina (assembly GCF_027579735.1). Lineage (NCBI taxonomy): Eukaryota > Metazoa > Chordata > Amphibia > Anura > Bombinatoridae > Bombina > Bombina bombina. The sequence continues at coordinate 340,179,228 of NC_069504.1, read as the reverse complement.
AGTGTCTGCACATGTGCATACAGGTAATCACTGGAATGTAGTCAAAGATAGATTTAAACTTGGCGGCACCATGACTGGAGAGAGGAAGGAATATACTCAATACTAAGTTTTAAAATGTATTTAGGGCTATGTTACAAGGGAAGTGCCAAAATATTAGCGCTGTTGAGTGTTAACACTGCTGAAATTAAGTCAATATCGCTCCTCTTCTTGCGCTGGTCTTACAAGTTGAAAATGTAAGCATGTGAGTGAAAGACTCAGGTACTCTGACATCTGGAGGTCGGAAAGCATAGCTACGTTAACCCGCTTTCCCAATAGAATTCTATGGGACACACTAAAAAAGCCTCGTCATGGATTTCACTAGTGTTTCATTAGCTAACCCAAAGGTGCACAAGGACAACTGTACTAAAGCCGAAGATGCGTTAAGAAATACAAACACCTTTATTCATCACTTAGTAGAAAATGTTCTTTTTATTTTTAAATATTTAATGTATATCTACATAGTTATTTGTGTATATATATATATATATATATATATATATATATATATATATATAATATATCTATAGCTATATATCTACATGATAGATGATAGACAGACAGACAGATGATGGATAAACAGATAGATAGATATATAGATAGATAGATAGATAGATAGATAGATGATAGACAAATGATGAATAGATAGACAGATAGATAGATTGATTGATTGATTGATTGATTGATAGATAGATGATAGATAGATAGATAGATAGATAGATAGATAGATAGATAGATAGATAGATAGATACTAAATAATAAATAAAGTGAGCATTTTCTTATAAGTGAAGAACAAAATTATTTTAAGTATTTCGATTAAAAAAAAACTTTTTGTAACCTTCTCTGGCACATCCTATGACCCTTTACCATTTTCTGTTAGGGTACCACAAGGCTCTGCCATTGGTCCCCTTCTCATTTCAATTTATATATCATCCTTAGGTTCCTTAATACAGTCCCATGGGTTTAAATACCATTTGTATGATGATGATACCCAAATCTACATATCTGCACCAGATCTATCCCCTTCCTTATTAACTTGTGTCACTAACTGTCTTTCTAATATTTCATCCTGGATGTCCTCTCACTACCTAAAGCTAAATCTCTCCAAAATTGAGCTTTTTATTTTCCACCCTTCTTCCAAAATCCCTACCCAACAACTTTCTCTAACTGTTGATAATAACATCATTACCCCAACCCCGCATGCCCAATATCTTGGGATCACACTTGACTCAGATCTCTTTTTCACTCCCTACATCCAGCCTTTTGCCAATTCCTGCTGCCTCCACCTTAAACACATCTACAAAATTTGCCACTTCTTCCCACAAGACACAACTAAGATTTTTATCCACTCTCTTAACATTTCCTGCCTTGATTATTGCAACTTACTCCATTCTCTCCGGCCTCCCTAGCTGCAGTCTATCTCCCTTACAATCCATAATAAATACCTCTGACAGGCTGATCTCCCTTACACAATGCTCCCTATCTGCTGCACCTCTCTGCCAGTCCTTTCCCTGGCTTCCTCTAATCTCCAGAATAAAACACAAAATCCTGACTCTAACTTTTAAAGCTCTCAATATCACTGCTCCTTCCTATATCTGCATCCTAGTCTCCAGGTATTCTCCCTCCCGTCCCCTTTGCTCTGCTCATGACCTCCTTCTCTCCTCATCTCTTGTTACCTCTTCACATTCCCGTCTACAAGACTTCTCCAGACTGGCCCCTATTTTGTGGAACTCTCTGCCTCACTCCACAAGACTCTCCCCTGTTTTTCAAGTGAACCTTAAAACTCTACTGTAGCTAGGATATTGGTTAAAAGGTGGAGATGTCAAATCATTGGAAAAATAGAGTTTTGACGTGGGCAGCTAGAGGCACTCAGCTCAGCATAAACATGCAGGCAATTAAAGGTACTTTTAGCATGAAGTTTTTTATACTTCCTGACTGAACGTGCACCCTTTATTTATAGCACTGGTAAATCCTAGCATTTTAAAAAGGATGATTTAATGGAGCTGAGTTTGAGTCTTTCTTAAAACCCAAAAACAGGATAAATTGAAAATGAACTAGTGCTTAGACGAATTGCTAAAGCTTTGTTGAGTCTAAGTGGCCAATTTATTAAATGGCTGGTGGACATGATTCGCTGTATCGAATCATGTCCGACCGACATTGCTAAATGCCGTCAGCATACGCTGTCAGCAATTAACATTGCACAAGCATTTCTTGTGAAATGCATTTGCAATGCTTTCCCTGCACATTTGGCCGCTAGTAGGGGGTGTCAATCATCCCGATCATATCTAATCAAGGTGATTGCAGTCCGCCACCTAAGAGGTGGTGGACAAGTTAAGGAGCAGTGGTCTTACCACTGCTGCTTCATAACTTATGTTTTCGGCGAGCCAGAAACATCAGGCGGAGAAAGCAGCATCCACTACTTATTAAATCTCCCCCTTAATCTGGCCAATTTAAAATTTTGCATATACTAAAAATATCATTCAAGTACCCTTACTATCCTTAAGTACCTTGTACAGTAATGAAACTTTTTAATACCTGGGTGGATTATAAAGCGCTTACTTACAAGTGGAGCACTATCAATAATGTAGGGTGTGTTATCTTGCATTCTGGCATATGCTAAGCATAGCACACAATCTGGTATTATAAGCAGATGGTAAAAATGATTAACCAGAGAATATTAACCCGTAGCCATTTTTATAGGACATTCTATACTTTTTACACATGGTGAAGGGAGCTCAAGTGCAACACAACATATTGCTGAACATTTTTACTCTTTTGGAGCCTGACATAGTAAAGTGTTAAAGGGACATTATACACTCATTTTTTCTTTGCATAAATGTTTTGTAGATGATCTATTTATATAGCCCATAAAGATTTTATATTTTTTAAATGTATAGTTTTGATTATTTTTAAATAACATTGCTCGGATTTTCAGACTCCTAACCAAGCCCCAAAGTTTTAGGAGAATACCGTCAGATACCTACTCCAACTTGCTCCTGTTTGTGTAAAGGGTCTTTTCATATGCAAAAGAAGAGGGAGGGGAGTGTCTTATTTCTCACTTGCAGTGGGCTTTCCAGCTACCTTTTTAACAGAGCTAAACTGAGAGCTTCTAAGTAAGTTTTTAAACAGTTTTATACTGGATTTTTATATCAGTATCTGTGCATCTTATTCTTTATAGTAGCGTCTATTACATCCAGTTATATGAAAATTGGTATATACTGTCCCTTTAATGCTTAAAAATATGCATAAAAAACACATGGAAAATATAATAAAATATATTTTTTTAATTTAATTTTTTAAACTGATTTTTATTGAGGGAAAAGTAAATTCATATTACAAAACAAATTGAGGGTGACATAATACATATTCAAGGCATATTTGAATAGGTTTGTACATTTGTGTTAACAATCCTCAATTTAAAAAAAACACGAGTATTGAGTTTTAAAAAAAACAAACTGACATGCATTTAAGGAATACATCAAGGAGCAATATAAACAAAAAAAAAAGAAAACTTTGTTTGTTCCTGTCCCTTTTGTACACAATAAAATAAGGAATTTTGCAAGGAGACCACCTTGTTTGTTTTTAATACTATTGCTTGCAAGTTGGCAGTTACTTGCACCGGTCTCCTGTTTCCTGGGTTTCAGTGCTGGATACTACTGTTTTTTGCACAAAAAAAAAGAAAAACCAGGATACACTCATAAACAAAAAGCATGGTAGGCAGTAGTCAAAAGGCAACAAAACAAGTTTTCTTATGTATGTGTGGTATGATGAAATATGTAAGTATGAATTATTGGATTTAAGATTTTAAACTCAACTTGTATGCAATTCTGATCAGTCTTGCTTAACTAGGTAGGGAAAATAAGGTCAACATTATGTTATAATGTAAGATTTACTATGAAAAGAATAGTTAGGGTTGCGGTATAGACAAGATAAACCGCATAGGTAGTCCTCCTAATCTAGGAGGTTTATTATGTGGGGAGGGGGGGAGGGGGTTATTTAAGTGTGATAGGTAGCATGTACTAAAAATTGTGCCTCTATATAAAGACAAGGTAAACTGTTGCATCATGACTCAAAATAAACAAGCCTCAACATTACAAAGCGACATATCCATGTAGAAAGTCTCATGAGCATATGAGTTACTAGTGGGAAAATATAAATGAGCTGATTACATGCTGGGCTGATGATATACCTGGCATAGTGGAGTCTTAAGTTCTAAACTCATGGATTTCATATGGTTTATGTAGCTCATTTAAGATATTATGAGTAAGGGAGACCATAAATAATTGCAGTAGTGCAGGTCCAGCCTGCGCTAGAAGCATGTCAGATGCTTTGAAGTAAAGCTACGCGCCACAGTATAGCGATGGCCATAACATCAGGGTATGAGTTTTGCACATAATGTCACACACTAAAAATGGAGAATAGCAATATGATTTATCCTTAAGAACAATCGAAATGTTAAGAAAATAAATGCAGTGTTAATAGAAGCAAACCAATTGTGTCCACCACAGAACTCCATAGGCAGATCTGATTGTGCGATCAGGGAAAAGGTAATCTCGCTACTGCAAGTGTTCTGGGGCTCACACAATGCCTCCTCTGGGGTTAATGAGTAATGCAGCGTAATGCCGCTCCACAAGAGAGAAACAGGATTTCCGCTGGTCCACTATCCTCCCTCTTGTGGCCTGAATTTGCTGGTACGGCTTTACGTTTTGGAGTAGTGCCTCCGCACTGGCATTATACGTGTCAGCAGCTGTGTCCAGTACAACTTCTCCCATGTTATGTATTCCTCATCCTTGTACAGCCTGGGTAGTTAGAAAACAGCTATGGGTTGTCTCAGCAAAAACCCTGATCAGCTGCGCCTCTAGAAGCCGGAAGGAGGTCTTGATAAAGCCCAAAGCTAGTGACTCCCAGTCCTCAACAGCCGCCATTTTCCTTTTTAGAGAAATCAATACCGCAACTGGTATGGCTTCTAAGGCTGCTTCAATAGCTTAGTTCAGTAGGCTGGGTGCAAATAGTGAGCCGCCGTGTGGGTGTTATGGGCTGCTAATTGCTATAGCTATCTCTGGTCTTCCAGTGACTACGCCTGCAGTCTGTACCTTTGTGGCTGCGTTATAAGGCTTAAGTTAGGATTAAATGTGCTATGCAGATGCCCAGACTTGATTAGCAGGATGATTTATTAAGGAATCTTGTAGGAGTCTTCAGTAAGGCTGTGAAATTATGATTTTACCCCTAATATCAGGATTGAGAACCGGAGCTCTTGCAGTGCACATCCGGCCACTTAGGTAGTTGGCTCAGCCCCCTAAAATATTTTTTTTAAACTTATATTTTCACATATTAAAAGTAAAATAAAGGTTTATTACTGAAAAAAATGTTACAACAGTAATGTAAAGGGATATGGTAACTGTCTGACAAAGTGCTGGACTAGGAAAGCCTCAAAAGTGTATATGTATGTCTATGTATGTATATACAGTATATGTATGTGTGTATATGTATATATATATATATATATGTATATATGTATATGTGGGTGTATTTGTATGTGTATATATGTATATGTGTGTATATGTATGTATGTGTGTGTATTTGTATGTGTATATATATATATGTATGTGTGTGTATTTGTATGTGTATATATATATCTATATGTGTCTGTATATATGTACTTTATGTATGTGTGTGTATGTGTGTGTATATACGTATATTTGGGTATATATGTAAGTGTGTGTATTTGTATGTGTATATATCTATATGTGTGTGTGTCTGTATATGTATATATGTTTGTGTATTTGTATGTGTGTGTGTATATATGTACAGTATATGTATGTGTTACATTTCAATACAACACCATAGCTTTTAGCTGCACTATGTAAAGAATTCCACTACTTGAGCAGGGGTTTAGCGCACAATTGATAGCTGCCGTGAGTTTTTCAGTGCACCCCCACAGACATGTGTTATGGAAAGGATTTAGCACACCCATGCTATCCGACATCCAGATGTTAGCATGCCCTAGACTTTAACTTGAGTGCTAAAAAAAATACTTTCAACTTGTAATATGAGCAAAAATAAAAATGTAATTTGATTTAACTTGTTAGAGCGCAACAGTGCTCTTTTTTTCCAACAGTAGTAATATAGCCCTAATTAAAGCTTAAAGAGACACTATACTGTAAAATGAAAACATCACCTATTGTTCTCAACGAAATGCATATTTAAATGGTCTGACCCTAAAGAAAGAGCAGGCCTGCTCATGTTGTCTTTCTATATATATACAAAAATTATGGGTGATGATTCAATAAGCAAACCAGCTAATTCAGAAATAAAAATATTTCTCCCCCACCCCTTACTGGAAGGTAACATTTATGCTTCTGTCTCTACAGAAAACACAGTTGCATTATAGCAGTACAGGTGGTGATCTCATCAGTCAAAAACAAATATTTAAAATGACAACATAAAGATAAAGGACCACTTTGTAAACAATGTAGCACACTCAAGCAGATAAAGGACCAGATTACAAGTGGAGCATTATTTACTGCTCCCACTCGCATGCTAACTTCTCTAGAAGTAAGGTTTTTGTGTGCATCGGGTAGAGCTTGTATTACAAGTTGAAAGTAAAATGTTTTTTTACTTGCACGCCTGATGTGAGCAAAAACCCGAACATTGAATATCGTGATCATTTTAATGTATTAACCCATAGAAGTCAAAGCAGCAAAAAAATTAAATAAAAAAAAAGAGTGGACCTCTAATTATTGCTCCTGCTTGTGCATTAGCTGTGCTTGACTTTGTTTATTTTTTGTGGGTGTCGGGTACCGCGCATATTACAAGTTGAAAGTATTTCTACATATATCTGGTGGTATTTTGGTACAATATATATCTATACATACCAGAGGACAGTCCATTTTAAAAAAAAAACTACAACTCCCAAAGCTAAAATTACAAAAAATAAAAAATGTAAAATTACAGAAAAAAATAAACAAAACTATCCAAAATAAAAAATGTAAACCTAAACTAATACCCCTATAAAAATAAAAAATCCCCCCCAAATAAAAACACCCCCTAATCTAATACTAAACTTCCAATAGCCCTTAAAAGGGTTTTTTTATGACATTGCCCTAAGTTAAACAGCTGTTGTATTAACCCATAGAAGTCAAAGCAGCAAAAAAATTAAATAAAAAAAAAGAGTGGACCTCTAATTATTGCTCCTGCTTGTGCATTAGCTGTGCTTGACTTTGTTTATTTTTTGTGCGTGTCGGGTACCGCGCATATTACAAGTTGAAAGTATTTCTACATATATCTGGTGGTATTTTGGTACAATATATATCTAGACATACCAGAGGACAGTCCATTTTAAAAAAAAAACTACAACTCCCAAAGCTAAAATTACAAAAAATAAAAAATGTAAAATTACAGAAAAAAATAAACAAAACTATCCAAAATAAAAAATGTAAACCTAAACTAATACCCCTATAAAAATAAAAAATCCCCCCCCAAATAAAAACACCCCCTAATCTAATACTAAACTTCCAATAGCCCTTAAAAGGGTTTTTTTATGACATTGCCCTAAGTTAAACAGCTCTTTTACCTAAACAAATCATCTAGAGTGAAGGTGGCGCAGAGTGGAGGTGCAGAGCTGTGGATCCTCAATGGCAGCACGGAACAGAGGTGCGGAGCTTTCTTCCCCGACGCGTGGATCCTCGGTGGCTGTCCTCGGTGGCATGGAGACTCTTCTTCATCCGATGTCTGTGGTACACTAAAGATTAAATGCAAGGTATCGCAATCAATTTGGGGTACCTTGCATTCCAATTGGCTAAAATTTTGAAATTCGCCAATAGGATTAGAGCTACTGAAATCCTAATGGTTGTTCAAATCAGCCAATAAGATTTCAGTAACTCTCATCCTATTGGCTGATTTCAAAATGTCAGCTAATAGGAATGCAAGGTACCCCAATAAATATGGGGTACCTTGCATTCAATCTTAAGTGTGCAACGGACGATCGCATGAAGAGGAGCCTCTACGCCGCCGAGGACCGCTGCCGTTGAGGATCGCCGCTGAGGATACACGCATTGGGGAAGCCAGCTCCACACCTCCGATCCGCGCTGCATATGCTCCAGATGAAGATAGAAGATGATGGAGCCGCCTGAAAGAAGACCTTCTCTGCCAGACTTCAGGAATGGTTAGTACCTATTTGGGGCTTAGTGCTAGGATTCTTTTTTTTTTTTTTTTTTTTTTTTTTTTTTTAAGACTAGGGATTTAATGGGCTGGAAAAGAGCTGATTGCCCTTTTAAGGGCAGTAAAAGAGCTGAATGCCATTTTTAGGGCAATGCCCTAACAAATGCCCATTTAGTGGCAATGGGTAGTTTAGGTTCTTTTAGTGTTAGTTTTTTTAATTTTGGTGGGTGCAGGGTTTTACTGTTAGGGCGGGGGGATTTAGTAATTTTTAAATGTAAAAGAGCTGTTTAACTTAGGGTAATGCCCTACAAAGGACCTTTTAAGGGCTATTGGTAGTTTAGTTTAGGGGTGTTTTTATTTTGAGGGAGCTTTTTTATTTTCATTGGGATAAGGTTTAATTTTTTTTATTTTTGATAATTTTGTTAATTTTTTTCTGTAATTTTAGAGTTTTTTATTTTTTGTAATTTTAGATTATTTTTTTGCAATTTAATGTTGGGTTTTATTTAAGTGTAACTTGGTATTGGGGTTAATTTAGGGGGTGTTAGGTTAGGGGGCTTAGTATTAAATTAGTTATTTGCGTTGTGGGGGGGTTGGCGGTTTAGGGGTTAATAGGTTAATCAAGTTTATTGCGCTGTTGAGGATTTGCAGTTTAGGGGTTAATGGGTTTATTGTGATGTGGGGGTTTGGCAGTTTAGGGGTTATTTGGTAAATTAGGTTTATTGTGATGTGGGGGTTTGACAGTTTAGGGGTTGATTAGGTTTATTGCGATGTGGGGGTTTGGCAGTTTAGGGGTTAATAGGTTAATTAGGTTTATTGCAATGTGGGGGTTTGTTGGTTTAGGGGTTAATAGGTTAATTAGGTTTATTGTGATGTAAGGGGTTGGCGGTTCAAGGGTTAATATTTTAATTATGTTATTTGCAGATTAGGGGTTAATTACTTTATTATTTTGTGATGTGGCGGTTTGCGGTTTAGGTGTTTGTTTATACTTTGTGCAGGAGGTTAGGGTTTTTTTGTTATAGTTTGTGCGGGCAGGTAGGTTTTTTTGTTATACTTCGTGCGGACGGTTACATGTTTTTTATTTATTTCTTGCGGGCGGTTGTGTGTGTTTTTTTTTTTTTTTTTAAGGCTTCGGGGTTGCCTACGCTGCATCTAGATGGAAATCTAAAAATAGCAGGGTGGTGTAAGGATCCAGGTGGATTCTTTTGGCTGCGCATGCAGCCAAAATTCTTTCGGCTGTCTCGTGCAGCCAACATTCCTTTGAGGATGCGTGTGCAACTGGCGTCATTGACAGATGCGTTACAAACGCGATTATAGTATAAATGTGTTTATATGTGTATATATGTCTGTAAATACATACATACACTTATAAATACATATGTACACACATTTAAACATTTTTTAACACACCTGAGACCTCTTATAACTTTTGTGCATATTTATTTAAAAAAAAAAATATATATATATATATATATATATATATATATATTAGTGTTATGATGAGTGTAACTGTACTTTGTAATGTATTTTTGATGTGTTTTGTGCAACTTTTTTTTGGATTGCAAAACAGTTAACTAGAGCTCTGATGATGCGGTAATTATTCTAGCGTAAATCGCAATTGTGCATTTATTTTCAATTTGTAATACAAGTGCTAAACCCGAAATGCGTACCCACAATAAACCCCTTTGCGCTCATGTAACTATTAATCCAACTCGTAATCTGCCCCAAAATGGGTCATTGTGAACACATTAAAGTGCAAAACATTTCACAGTACACTGTCCCTTTAAAGGAAGATATATTAACTGATGCACTAAAAAAATATTTGTGTTCGGGGTCAATAGAAATCTTAAGATATGAATGTTTAAAGAAAATAAACTAGGCCTTAGAAGACAATCCCAAAGAAGCAGAAGGCCAATCTTTTGGATATTTTCCTCTATTTTGAAGTACTTAAAAGTGCAAAAAATGTTATAGTTTTTATAGTTATTACTACACCTAATTGATTTTTTTTTTTTTTATAACACAGAATGTTGCTAATGAACAACAGAGATCTAAGAAGTACTTTATTAAAATTCACTTAGATGCTGTTGTTCATGATTTACTAATTAGAATCTGTTTATGGAAAATAAGTTTGTTTTGAGGTGACATTAATAAGGAATCTTTATAAGTTCTACTGAATAATTATTTATGATATCCAGAATAAATTAGTCTAATATAAAATGGCCCCATGAACATAAAAAAAAAAAAAACGCAGCTGTGGGGCGGAGCTAGCCTTTGAAAAGACAGGACGTGTCTTCATGAAGCTCCTCTCTCTAAGATAGCTTTTCTAAGTTATTTACCCTAAGTTTTTGATACTGAAGCGATATAACATCGCATTTTGTGAGACTCAATGATCTATGCAGTTTAAAGGAGCGGATAAACCGACTGCAACCCGTCTAAGTTTGGCTACAAACTAAATACAGAGACTGGATACAGCGGACAGCATTACCAAGATGGCGGAGATATGTACATGGGGAGCGAAAGTGCGTCATGAGCTTGAACTTTGTCTGCAGAAAATTGAACAGACCCTAATAATGGAGATCACCTCTCAGTTTGAACGGATAGGCAGTAGGGCTGCTGAATCACCGCTATCTGCTTCAGAGCTTCACCTAAACAACGCTGCTCTGACAACCTCCGCGATACAGCTAACCCAGCCTAAGGAGGCAATCTCACAGACAGCTGCTATGCCTCCCTATAGTGGAGTCAGTGTCTCCCGCTGGACATCCTTAACTCGGGGCGATCCACCTAAACCGCTGGGAATGTTTGGAGGGATCCTTCTGAGTTGTTCCCACGAATCTGAGATACCATCTCTAATAAGTACTGCTGTGGAGTCGGTGGACAGGTACATAAAGTTTGAGTCTGCTAACTTTAAATCTAATGGCTTGCAAGAACCCTTGACTCTTTGCAGTGACTGGGGTCATTTGTCCTCTTTGCTGAGTTATGCCCCCGGGAGTTTCCACGTTCGTGAGACTGAGCGGAGCCACTTAAAACATAATGAGTTCAAGATCCCTGCCTTGCAATTGCGGTCTCCGGATCATTTGAGACTATGGCAGCCATCTGGGATGAAAATAGGAGTAGGCTAATGCCATCTTTCACTGACCTCATGAAGGACAGATCTACCCTTATTAACTTTTATACTGGATTTGAGTTACAGACGTTGTTAATTGACTTTTTCATCCTTGATATAAGTTAGTAAAAGAAGCTAAAATCCTTTTTAGAATGTTATTTTCATGATCTGTTTTCATAGCTACTGGTTATATAATCCCATTCCCAAAAGATTGCTCACGGTTGCACTATAGAAAATGTTAAATATATTCTATTAGATCTAAGTCCCTTCATTTTCATACCAAGTCTGGACAATATTCCAGTTCTGACAACTTCAATAGGTTAACAATTTGCATATTATAAGTCTGGTTCCATTTAATATATGTATATTTCTAGGGATCTCTTAGACTGTTTTTTCCCCTAGATAGAGGGGACATTAGCATCTCACTGGGTACATACAGTGCATTGTTATAGCTACTGGGGGTTTATTTCTGTTGTGGGGGCATAGGGCCCGTGCCTTCGCGACAGATTTATAGTTTATAGGATTACCTTAAGTATCTATTACCTCTCAAGGGACTTGTAAGGTTATATCTATGGAGAGCCTAGTTGGGTGAACTGTGTAGAGTTCTGCTGCAACCTTTTGGACATATTTGTTTCCCTGAAGGAATCTTGGTGAATTTATTTCAGCCTCAGAGATGTGGAGTGGGTTACGATATGTAAGTTTTAAAAGTCCCAGTGGATATATTATGGCTGATGTCCTGCGTAACTCTGTATAATTATTTGTCTGTTCTGAATAGTTAATTAGAGGGTTTATGTAAATTAAAGTTCTATGGTGTTTATCAAAAAAGTTGCAGGCTCTGCAGAAAAAAAAAAAAACATGCTATAGACCCTCTGTATCATAATCTGCTCCGTTTCCCCCAATATATAGCTTACTGGTTAAGCGTAGGGGCACAGACCCCATATGAAAATCCCTTCAACTATGTCTAAATGTAATTATTCATAGAAGTTTTTGATATACCCCCTCACACCCTATAACATTTTAAATGAGGTATTGTCTCTATAGGTTCTTTTTCCCAAATTATGACATCTATATAAGTAAAGTCAATAATGTCGAGGAGATATTGTATTATATGATAGGCTGTTTCGATGTAAATATTGCTATATTTCACCTTGTGACTGTACTCCTGAATCTTCTATTTGATGGATAATAGATAACTCATGATTGTTAAAAAAAAATTTGTACATGACTTTTTGGAACAATGGACTGTATTTTACATGTAATATGCTTGCATTAACCTCAATAAAAAAAATTAAAAAAAACGCAGCTGTGATTGTTAGCTTTAAACTATTCTTCATGATCTTTTCATCTGCTTAGAGCAGGGATCAGCAACCTTGGCCCCCCAGATGGTTTGGAACTACATTTACCATGATGCTCAGACACTCTTTAGGCTGGCTGAGTATCATGGGAAATGTAGTTCCAAAACATCTGGGGTGCCAAGGTTCCTGACCTCTGGCTTAGACCTTGATTGCCACCTCAGCTTTCAAGAACAAGCTCTTTGAGAGTTAAAAAGTCTAGATCTTGTAAGGTTTGTAAACTTAATTAAGTTATTTATGTAGACCTGCACGTGAATACTAAAGATTTGCCCATGTACTAACTAAATTTTGCACAATAAGTAGTGTTTGCCCTCAAAATCTAAGGACTTAAATAACTATTTTATGAAATATAAGAACCTATTTGAATTCATAAGACGAGTTGTGATAATATTGAGCAAGGTTTCTATTGGGCTATTCCATTAAATTTAAAAAAACATTAGAAAACTGCAATGCTATAGATGCAGCTTTGGAGATTGAGATGCACATTCACTTGTGTTAGTCTGCTAACTGCTGGCTAAGAGACAGCAATCTCTGCACCACCTTGTTGGTGGTAAACCAGACTCACTAATCCAGAGTGATTGACAAGCACTGCTCTGATGTGATGTGATTGTCTGCATGAAAGAAGGGGCAGGCTGCACAAGTAACTGGTTATGCAATCAGAAATGTGGGCAGCATCCCAAACGCAGGTGGACAGGTTCTTTGGCTGGGAAACTTCTTCAACTGCTGATTAGTAAATAGAGTTCTTTCAAGTAATAATGGTTTATAAAAAAATAGTTAAATGCATTTAAACATGAAACTGGTACACATCAAGTACAATCTCCAGAATGCTCATTTATTATTGTAATTAAGTGTATAGACATTTGAAAATGTTAATTATAACATTTCTCAAAATGCTAATTGTACACATGTCATGCATTAATATTATTGGTTAAGTGAAAACCTGCATTCAAATATTAGGCAGTCATCATTATTATTAAATCAATTAGCCTTCACGTTTAAAACACCCTTTGAAATGCCTGATTATCAGTTATTTTATGTGTTCAGTCAGATTGTCCTGTTATATCATACACACAACTTGTGCATTTTTAAAAAAAATAAAATGACAGATATTTAAAAAGAATGAAAAGACATATAAAACCAAGCCAAATATTACCCTAGTATGTTATGAACATTCTATGCATATATTCTATGATCTTTTCAAATAACTCTTCAAATGGAGTGAATAGGAAACAGTACTAAACATTAATATTATAAGCATTTTTATATCCTACTGCAAAAACAAACAAAAAAAATCATACAAAAGCTAGAACTGTTTGGTGATAAATAGTAAAATGCACATGAGTTGCTGAGGTTACAGTCACAGGCAGAACAAATCCTATGTGTATACGTGGACATAACAATAGTAGTTAAAAAGCAAACAGACTTAAAAGGACATGAAACCCAATTTTTTTTCTTTCATGATTCAGAGAGATCACGCAATTTTAAACAACTTTCCAATTTACTTAAATTATCTCATTTGCTTCGTTCTCTTGATATATTTTGTTGAAAAGCATATTTAAACAAGCTAAGGAGCCGCTGATTGGTGGCTGCACATAGATGCCTCGTATTATTGGCTCACCCATGTGCATTGCTATTTATTCAGGAAAAGGATACCTAAATAATGATTAGATAATACACGTAAATTGTAATATTTTATTCTCTATCTGAATCATGAAAGAAATTTTTGGTGTTTCATGTCCCTTTAAGTGCGATGTATTAGATTATATTAAGGGCTAGATTACAAGTGGAGCAGTATTTTGCATTTTCAAAATAAGCGAAAACTCAGCTAGGAAATTCATTTTTAGTTGAAAGAAAAAAAAAAATTCTCCAGGGGTAACCCAAATCACGCTTAGGCCCCAACTTATCAAAGGTCTTGCGGACCTGATCCGACACTGCGGATCAGGTCCGCAAGACCTCGCTAAATGCGGAGAGCAATACACTCTCCGCATTTAACATTGCACCAGCAGCTCACAAGAGCTGCTGGTGCAACGCCGCCCCCTGCTGACTTGCGGCCAATCGACCGCTAGCAGGGAGGTGTCAATCAACCTGATCGTATTCGATCGGCTTGATTTACGGCGATTCCTGTCCGTACGGAGCTTGATAAATGGGCCTGTTAAAGTCAAAATTTTAATATTGCGATCGCGTTTTTGCATTTCCCAGAGCAGTCAATGGAGCAAAAAAAGTAGGAAAAAACCTACCGTATATATATATATATATATATATATATATATATATATATATCTGTAGACATGTATATGTAAGTATCTCAATGTTAAAGCCCTTTGGCAGCTTTTTTTTCTAACACCAGAGATCTCATATCTTTGAGCCCTCAAAACTTTTGTGTGCAATATTTTTTTGTAAATAATTATTAGACAGTGTTAATATGAGTGTAACTGTACTTTGTACTTAATTTTTTAAGTGTTTTGTGACACTTTAATTTCACAAAACAATTAACCAAAGCTCTGATATCGTGGTAAGAATTCGAGTGTAAATATAGATTGCACTAGCTAAATCACGATTTTGCTCCACTTGTAATATCAGCGCAATTGAAAGGGGGCGCAAACAATTGCAAAAAACGCTAGCTCAATCATTTGCATGCCACTTGTAATCTAGCCCTAAGAGTAGTTGTACAGTAATGCTAATAAAGCTGTTTAACAGTTAACTGCTAACATGTATTCTATGTATACATTTATGTATCGTATCTAAGTATGTGTGTATTAGAGATTAAACCTATCATATTTCAATTTAACTACAAAATTGTTATCTAAACTTAGTTTTTCTCCTATCACTTTATAAAATAGAACTTTCTCAAATCCCAGCATAGGAAACTCATCAACATAATTTAATTGTGGTAGGTTATTATAGAGGATTTTTGCTCCCCTCCTGATTTAGAGCAGCTTTTGTGTATTAAATTAAGACTAATCAAATTGCAGATTCCAAGAGTACTGTATTAGTCATCCTCGTCCCTTTTAATTTATTTAATGGTCTCTTCTTTTTTTTTTTGTGTGTGTGTTCTAAAAGGCTGTGCATCGCTCCGGCTCACGACACGTAAATAAAGAATGGATTGGGGAACAGTTCTAGCAAAAGAATAAAGCGTGCCTACATTCTAAAGTTACATTTGATGTTCGAGTAATTCATGGGACCTGTACCACTAGCAGCGGCGCTTATTATTTCTGCTTAACTGTCTACAGACATAGGAGGAGTAAAGGGGGAGGGATAAGAGAAAGAAATAAAAGAAGTCTGAATTTACACTTACCGCTTCAAAAGCCCTTTTATACTCAGCCAACTTCTCCTGGCTGAAGATGCAGTATTTTGCCAAAAAGTCGACTGAAAAAAGAGGACAAAAAAGTATGCAATAAGCAATAAAGGAACCTTTTTTTTCCTTTTAACATGCATTTTGTTTTACATAAAGACATCCTTTTGCATTGCAGAGTTCATTATGAGGACAGCAATTCAGACTTGTGCAAGGAATTACTGCCCTCTTTTTGGTAGAATTTTGATTCAACTTTGCAAGGAAATATTTTCACCTGGCTTAGAACATTAAGACAAATTCAGTTTTCAGTAGAGAGGATGTTTTAACATTTAAAACACAAGAAAATTGTTCAGCTCTTAAGAATGATTTGTGAAATCAGATTTTTTTTATTTTATTTTTTCCTTCTTGCTGATTTGCTGTGAGAGGGAAACAAGAGTTGTATTACAATTCCACCAAAAAGATCAGCAGTGTATAGAACTAAAGCACAAATTGTAGTTATTCTGGAAATAGGCTTGAATACAAAAAAAAAAAGTTCTTATGTTTCTCAAGTTTCCATTGTATTTGTCAGATGAAGCATATTTTAATTAAGAATTAAACTGCAATAAATTGTCTGAAATTACTGTCCTTTGCGAGACACCTTTATTAGTGTCAGATCAAAAGACCAAGCATTTTAAAAGGTTTTAGCCAAGCAAAACACCATAAACTTGTCAGAGAATAAATCTTCCTTTTTGTATATATACATATATTTATTTATTTTTAATGCAATTTCGATTTAAAAAATGTGAGTAGCTGTGTCTTTGCTCTTCAAACACAATATTTTAAACTATTCATTTTTAAGAATATGCATTTTATTCTGCACCTTCGATTCACTAGTTTTGTTTAGTTAATGCAATAAAATACAGGGGATAATTTAATTCTGTTGTACAGGAACACAGTGAAGAAACATGAATACCAAGCAGTTACTGGAAAGTCATTAAAAAACCTCTCTCTTTATAGAAATGTGAAAAACACATAAAAAGAGACAAATCCACACTAAATGTACTCTAGAAGAAATAGAAGAAACAACATTAGGTTCAGAGGGGTACCTTAGAGCATAGATACCACAGAGTTGCTCTCCTATCTAACACGTCTCTTTAAGGCTATTACAGATGAAGAAGGAGAATCTGATTTCTCGATTGAAAGAGCCCACAGGGCTTTGAAGCCTAAGCCTAAAGAAGGCCTCCAACCAAGGGATGTCATCGTTAGAATGCTGCGATTCCCTGATAGAGAAACTATCATGTCAGCCTCTAGAAAACATCAGCCTTTTAAATTCCAGGGATCCATTGTCCAGTTTTACCAGGACTTATGTGCTCACACTCTTCAGCGAAGGTACACTCTCCGGCCTCTCACTTCATTACTAAGGAAACATAACATCCCATACAGATGGGGATACCCCTTTGCCTTACACATATCCTACAATAACAAGCTATTCACTCTTAAATCAGAGCAAGATATCCCAGAGATTTGTAAATACTTGAACTTGGATCCACCTAATATGCCACAAGATTCCTCCCCTCCACAACACTCTGATTCTCAAGAACCACATACGTCTACGAGGAAAGCCAGATGGACCAGAGTAACGAAGAAGAAAAAATTCAAGACCTGAACTGTTCCTATGGGTAATGTTGTAAAAGTTGATGTGTGGAATGTGAGACCTAGCAGAGACTGGTGTTTTGCTCTCGCGACAACCTTTAGGCTGTTTATGGCAATAATGTTCAAAAGTCGTATTTTGACATGCTTATTCTAACTACACTGCATTTACCTATGTTGATTTTGCACAAATGCATGGACACCTAGCTGCCCAGTTCAGTATTATTGTTCGATGTACATTTTTGTTTTGTTTGTTATTATTTTGTTGTTTTTTTGCTGGTCACTGTGAATAGGACGATCCACTTGCTACCTCCTCTTTTACCCCTTCTGCTTATTTAAATACCATCCCTAGGTCAGAGCTACAGCTTGTCTGACATCCTCCCTTGACTAAACCCCGTTTGAGGTCCTCTAATGATATCAGACCACACAGACACAATACACACTTATGGCTCTCCCCACAATTAATCTAGTCTCACATAATGTGAGAGGGCTGAACACAGACCCCAAAAGACGCACAGCACTTCACCAATACAGAAAACTACATGCAAATGTGATTTTCTTACAAGAAACCCACTTCATTAAACCACTCATACCTAAATATTGGTCCAGGGGCTTCCAGCAACATTATAATTCCACTCCTGAGACAAAGAAAAGGGTGATATCGATACTGGGGCATTCCTCACTACATTTTGTTCATACCAGAACTATATCAGATAAAGAGGGCAGATACTTGTTGTTACAGGGTCAGATTCAGGGAGTGGATGTTCTGTTTGTAATGTTTACGCCCCGAATGAGAGGCAAGATGTATTCTTCCAAGACATCACATGTCTGCTGACAGATTGGTCACATATCCAAATTATAATGGCAGGAGACTTTAATATTGACATCCAGGCACTTAAGTACCCACTAAACTTACATCCTTCCAAAAAACAGGCTAGATTACGATCAACGGCTACTGCGGTCCTGAGCTCCCTGTCCCCACACACTCTGGTTGATACATGGAAATCTTTATATGGAGTCACAACGGACTCAACTTTTTTTCTCAGCAGCACACAATAGTTACTCTAAGTTAGATTACATTATGATTAGCCAGATCCTAGTCCCCCTACTCATATCCGCCAATATTCATGTTTGCACATGGTCGGATCACTCCATCACTCAGGTCCTACTTCAGGGCATAAAAGATTTCAATAGAACCCAGAATTGGACATTTGATCCGTCTTGCCTTAGGGACCCACAAACAAAGGCACACACAACACAGGTTATGGGGGAATATTGGAACATTAATCAGGGAACCACTGATAATCCGATTTCTGTATGGCGGCTCATAAGACAGCCATTAGAGGTATACTTATAAAAGAGAAAGTGACACTCAAAAAGAAAAGAAATTCTATGGTGGATAATCTAACTAAAGATATTGAGATGCTGGAAAAGAGACATAAACTAACATCGGCCACTGCCATTTTAAAACAGTTACAACAAAAAAGGCATCAGCTTAACACGATTCTCATGGCTCAATCTGTAAAATATGCACATAGAATGAAAACACAGTATCTTTTATACACCAACAAACCAGACAAATATTTAGCCAAAAAAAATAGGGACAATTACACAGCTATATCGATCCCCACTATACATAGAGAGGATGGGAGACAACTCACCCTCAAGAAATAGTAGATGCCTTTGCTTCATTTTACAGAATATTATACGATGGCAAAAAGATAGACAATAGCACTCCTACTAGGGAATTACTTAATGACTTTCTCACTAAGGCGAAATTGAGGAAAATTACAGATACAGATAGAGAAATGCTAAATTCCACGATCACTCATACTGAAATTATCCAGGCAATCAAAGAGCTTAAACCAGGGAAAGCTCCAGGGCCAGATGGCTTGCCTGGAGAGTACTATAAGCTATTCACAAGTACATTGGTTCCACACCTCACACAATTTGCAAATCATGTCTTGGAGGGCAAACCATTGCCTAAAGATTTACTTCAAGCCAAAATCGTGGTTATCCCGAAACCAGGGAAAAACCCAAAACACTGTTCTAGCTATAGACCAATCTCCCTGATAAACCAGGACATTACAATTGTCACAAAACGTTTAGCCAACAGATTGAAACATATACTCCCCAATATTATACATCCCGATAAAGTTGGTTTTATTAAGGATAGGGAAGCCCCAGACAATGTGCGGAGGATGGTGTCGGTGTTAGATTATCTTAAAGTTCATGGAGTGCCTTCTCTGCTCCTTTCTCTGGACGTGGAGAAGGCATTCGACTGGATAGACTGGGGGTACATGTTGGCTGTCCTGAGTGAGATGGGATTTTGTGGGCCCTTTGTCTCCGCAATAAAAACACTATACTCCTCCCTAACTGCATTTGTTAGAGCGATTGGCCATCAATCACATACCTTTGATATTTTAAATGGAACACGGCAGGGTTGCCCGCTGTCCCCCTTGCTTTTTGCGATATGTATAGAACCCCTGGCCAAGACCATCCGTAGAGAGGTCAAGGTCAGGGGCCTAGAGGTGAGAGGGAGATCGTAAAAGGTAACATTATTTGCAGGTGATGTCCTGTTGACCCTGACCAGTCCACTGACTTCCCTACCTATTCTATATAACATTCTAAATACATTTTCCACTATCTCAGGATACAAAATTAACGCGGATAAATGCGAAGCCCTTCCTATCAACATCCCCAAACACACAATAAAGCTTATTGAGGTTAACTTTGACTTTAAATGGGTGAAGGACTCTATTAAGTACTTAGGAGTGAGATTAACACCAGACTTCGATAAATTATATCAGGCTAATTATCTTACACTATTCAAAACTATAAAGAAGGACATATCTAAATGGCAACACTCTGGTTTTTCATGGTATGGAAAACTCACCTCATGAATATATTGCCCAGACTACTATACCTCTTCAGAACACTGCCGATTAAAGTACACAAAAAAGATTTAGACATGTTACAATCACAACTGTTATCCTATTTAAGGCCTCATTCTTACACGGCACAGACAGCTAGGGGGGAGTAGGGTTCCCAAACTTGTGGGATTACTATCAAGCGGCTAGATTGGCCCAGAGTTCAATTCTAGGAAGAAGACAGTACGACATGGTGTGGCCCACATTAGAAGCCTCTAAAAAAAATTCGTTTTCGTATCAATTCTAATTCGGATACATTTGAATGCATTTGTTTCGGATTCAAATAAATTTGGATGTATTCGGTTTGGATTTGATTTGTAAATTCAGAAGTTCGGTATATGTTAGGTGGGATGTGCTGTGTATTAGACTTCTATTATATACTGCAATATTAGGTGTAACCCATAGCAGAGAGATATAACCTAATATACTGTACAATACTAGTGTAATTGTGATTAGTCCATAATTCGACGGTAATTCAGAAATTCGAATCAATCCGAAGCTCCAAATTTGACAAATAAAGCTTCTTCAGACTGTAGAAGGGTCAACTTGGCATCCCGATAAAGCTGCTAAATGCTGGGCCAGGTCCTTGCTGGACTTCTTCTGGTCTCTCAAAGAAGAGACTCTGAGAAACTTCTCATCAGATTTTGAAAGTTCCAGTCCTTTTTTTGTCCTTGACCACTCCTGATTCTTAAAATTTCTTTATAACAACTTGAATACCACATCTTGAGTATCTAGTTTGTTTGCTGATTTCCCTTTGAGAGTGGCCTTGCTGATTGAAAAGTATGATTTTATGTTTGTCAAATATGTGATATTTGGCATTTTGAATGGAATAATGTGATTGAAAGTTGGTCTTATTAGCAAGATTCCAATGAATTAAACTCATACCAGCAGTCATTTTGACATGAAATAGTAGGACAAATACAGATGTTACCAATGACATTAAGTAGGGTTCCATTCCATTTAGGTTTATGAGAGCCATTGAGAGCCAGGTTCCTGCTATTGCTCAAATGTAAGGGGGGGTCACACTGAATACTTGCCACTTTAGCCTATAGAAGCAGTTTTTTTTCTGATTTTTTTTAGTTTTTTTAATACTGCATACAAATATCCTGTATTTTCTGTTTGTATTCTGATAAAGAGACTGATAAATAATTATATATGGTCATTATACCATTGCTAAAACAACACATCTAATATATATATATATATATATATATATATATATATATTATAATATATGTCACGTTACTATTTTCACAAATGGTGAAATTTGGTGGAATTTGATTAGAACATGATTTTCTTTATTTGTATATCAGTAAAATAAATAAATCTTGGTATTTCATCCAAAATATATTACATAACTATTTTTTATCTGTGATGATCACTGCCTTGACAAAATAAACTGCTATACTGACTTATTGCACTAACACAGCTATACGTTTCTAAGCAATAAACTCATTCGGCTTCACTAAGCTACTAAACTGTTGTCAACATTGATGCATATACTTAATCCTTTAAAATGATTATATCTATGGCATGATGCCCAAAAAAAAGTCGACTGGACTTTATACTAAAGTATATGATCTAAATCATGAATTAACGCAGTTGCCAAAATCTAAAGTTTTACATGCCAGTAATATAACATTGATACTGCATGTTTCCTAATCTTGATCACAGCTACAGATTTGTCACTAAGAATTAGTGCCAAAACATAAATACTTGAACTAAAGAAAAGGCCTCCGTCTGCCAAGAAAATTAGATGTTGTGAAGCAGGTGCATCAAAAACCTTGCAGGATTATTTAGGGTGTCAAAATGTATGCACTGTAACATGAGTATGCAGCTTGCAGGTGCTGAGGCTCATATCAGACACGCCAATAAAAGAAAAATGAAGTTCAAAAGATAGGAGACCACAAAGCTTTTTCATAAAGCAAAGAAGTAGAATAAAGTAGTAAATAACCTTCAAGTGTGTGGAGTAAAAAGGGAAGGGGAGAATTTGATACTGATTAAGAGTTTAGAGAAATGTTGGTTCAGTTTGCGTATTACTTTTTTTTAAAGGCACATTAAACATTTAAAACGTGGATCTGATGTGTGCTCTTGAGTATGATTCTAGGTAGAAAAAAAAATATTAGAAGAAAAAATGTTTTTGTGGAAATGCTTAGAGCCAGATTAAGAGTGGAGCGCTATTTAGCACTTTCACTCGCTCACAACTGCGCTAGAAGTAAACTTTTTGCGCACTTCAGGTTGCCCCCATATTATAAGTTGAAAGTAAAAAGTTCTTGCTCATGCGCTATCCTGATGCGCACAAAAATCTAAAAAGTGGAAAACACCCCTCTTGCGCGGTAACCTGAAAGCATATTCTCATAAGTGCTAACCCAACATAAAAATATGAATATTTCACATTTCAATGTTTTTTCACATAGAAGAATATGTTTATTCATAAAAACATTGTTCTACATATATCTGATGGTATTTTGGTACAATATATAACTATACCTATATATATGAAGATGATTATATATAGGTATAGATATAGAAAGATATATATAGGAATATGTATTTAAAAATACTTAGAACATATTGTGCTATGTGCAGAACAGTGGAATGTGAAATATTTACATTAAATACATACTTAAAACATTTATTAAAAATAAATATTGCATAAATGTGCTTTTACATGTTTTCATATACTTGACTGCAAATAGCTCAAATGCACTTATATATATGCCTATATATGTGTGCATATGTACAGTTTGTATTTGTTTATATGTGTATACTTATATACACATATAAATACATATGTACACACACACACATCTTTAAACATGTATATGTATGTATCTCTATGTTAATCTTTACCTACCTTTTTTTTCTCTAACACCTGAGATCTCATATGTTTGAGCCCTTATAACTTTTATATGCAATATTTTTTTAAATCATTTTCTTATCATGGGTGTAACTGTACTTTGTAATGTATTTTTGATGTTTTGTGACACTTTTTATTTTCACTAAATAATTAACCAGAGCACTGAGGTTGTGGTAATCATTCTAGCGTAAATTGAGATTGTGCTCACGCGTTTGCATTTACTTTCAACTAATATGAGCGCAAATGCGAAAACCCGATATCGCTCTCATGCAAACGTTAGCACTCCATATGTAATCATGCCCTAAATTTGCGATATAACATTTTGGGAGAAAACAAAAACACAAATAAATATTGTGCATACTGGTAAAATAAAAAATAACTGTATTGTAGCGTGTACTGATATATAGACAAACAGATATATTTAGGTATATCTATTTATAAATACTTAGAACATATTCCCCTATGTGAAGAAAATTGCATTATTTTCAAATAAAGATAGCAAAAGAACAAGAAAAAAATGATAATAGAAGTAAATTAGAAAGTTGCTTAAAATTGCATGCTCTATCTGAATCATGAAAGAAAAAAATTGGGTTCAGTGTCCATTTAACAGCAAAGGGCTCCAATTCACATGTCTATATATGTGTTTATTTGTATTTATGTGTTTATATGTGTATATATGTCTGAAAATACATATGTACACACATATATAAATATATATTTATAAATATAAATATATATATATATATATATATATATATATACACACACACACATATTTAGACATGTACATGTATGTATAGCTATGTTAAAGCCTTTTGCCTGCCTCATATCTTTGAGCCCTTATAACTTTTTTATGCAATTTTATTTTTTAATACATTTTATTAGATGGTGTTATTATGAGTGCATCTGTTCTTTTTAATGTAATTTTGATGTTTTTAATGCAACTTGTTATTCAAACGTAACAGTTAACCAGAGGTCTGAGGACTAAATTCAATTGTGCTCGAGCGAATGCGTTTACTTTCAACTTGTAATTTGCGACTTAAGACGTGCAAAAAGCCACAATATCACTTGCACGCAGCAGTTAGCGCACCACTCGTAATCTGGCTCTGTATCGGATTGGGAGGATTTCAATCTGCTACCTTTTAGGTGGCGGACAGGTTAAAGAATTATTTCTTAACTTACGTTTCTGGCGTGCCTTAAATGATTGGCCTCCAAAGCAGCAACTGCTGCATAATTGGAGCTCTCAGACTTTATAAGTATACAATTATTGTACCTATTTGATATTTATATCAATGCCCTTTTCTTAAAAAAAAAAAAAAAAATAACTTTTTTTATATATTATTTTTATCTCATTTTTTATATTTCATTTTGAGTATTTCAATCATAGAGTTTCTTCTTTTTCATCATGAATTATTAATCTTAGGTTTTGGTTTTTGTTCTTGTTTTTTATATTTTGTTATCAAATATTATATGTGGTTCAAACATGTAATTTAATATAATTTAGTTGTAATTTTTTTTTCATATTCAGTTATTTTCCAAGGCCTAGATTTGGAGTTCGGCGGTAGCCGTCAAAACCAGCGTTAGAGGCTCCTAACGCTGGTTTTGGCCGCCCGCTGGTATTTGGAGTCAGTGATTAAAGGGTCTAACGCTCACTTTCCAGCCGCGACTTTTCCATACCGCAGATCCCCCTACGCCATTTGCGTAGCCTATCTTTTCAATGGGATCTTTCTAACGCCGGTATTTAGAGTAGTTTCTGAAGTGAGCGTTAGAGCTCTAACGACAAAATTCCAGCCGCCTGAAAATAGCAGGAGTTAAGAGCTTTCTGGCTAACGCCGGTTTATAAAGCTCTTAACTACTGTACCCTAAAGTACACTAACACCCATAAACTACCTATGTACCCCTAAACCGAGGTCCCCCCACATCGCCGCCACTCGATTTAAATTTTTAACCCCTAATCTGCCGACCGCCACCTACGTTATATTTATGTACCCCTAATCTGCTGCCCCTAACCCCGCCGACCCCTGTATTATATTTATTAACCCCTAACCTGCCCCCCACAACGTCGCCGCCAGCTACTTACAATAATTAACCCCTAATCTTCCGACCGCAAATCGCCGCCACCTACGTTATCCCTATGTACCCCTAATCTGCTGCCCCTAACATCGCCGACCCCTATATTATATTTATTAACCCCTAATCTGCCCCCCTCAACGTCGCCGACACCTGCCTACACTTATTAACCCCTAATCTGCCGAGCGGACCTGAGCGCTACTATAATAAATGTATTAACCCCTAATCCGCCTCACTAACCCTATCATAAATAGTATTAACCCCTAATCTGCCCTCCCTAACATCGCCGACACCTACCTTCAATTATTAACCCCTAAACTTCCGTTCGGAGCTCACCGCTATTCTAATAAATGGATTAACCCCTAAAGCTAAGTCTAACCCTAACACTAACACCCCCCTAACTTAAATATAATTTTTATCTAACGAAATAAATTAACTCTTATTAAATAAATTATTCCTATTTAAAGCTAAATACTTACCTGTAAAATAAACCCTAATATAGCTACAATATAAATTATAATTATATTATAGCTATTTTAGGATTAATATTTATTTTACAGGCAACTTTGTAATTATTTTAACCAGGTACAATAGCTATTAAATAGTTAAGAACTATTTAATAGTTACCTATTTAAAATAATAACAAATTTACCTGTAAAATAAATCCTAACCTAAGATATAATTAAACCTAACACTACCCTATCAATAAAATAATTAAATAAACTACCTACAATTACCTACAATTAACCTAACACTACACTATCAATAAATTAATTAAACACAATTGCTACAAATAAATACAATTAAATAAACTAGCTAAAGTACAAAAAATAAAAAAGAACTAAGTTACAGAAAATAAAAAAATATTTACAAACATAAGAAAAATATTACAACAATTTTAAACTAATTACACCTACTCTAAGCCCCCTAATAAAATAACAAAGCCCCCCAAAATAAAAAATTCCCTACCCTATTCTAAATTAAAAAAGTTACAAGCTCTTTTACCTTACCAGCCCTGAACAGGGCCCTTTGCGGGGCATGCCCCAAGAATTTCAGCTCTTTTGCCTGTAAAAAAAAACATACAATACCCCCCCCCCCAACATTACAACCCACCACCCACATACCCCTAATCTAACCCAAACCCCCCTTAAATAAACCTAACACTAAGCCCCTGAAGATCTTCCTACCTTGTCTTCACCATCCAGGTATCACCGATCCGTCCTGGCTCCAAGATCTTCATCCAACCCAAGCGGGGGTTGGCGATCCATAATCCGGTGCTCCAAAGTCTTCCTCCTATCCGGCAAGAAGAGGACATCCGGACCGGCAAACATCTTCTCCAAGCGGCATCTTCGATCTTCTTCCATCCGGTGCGGAGCGGGTCCATCTTGAAGCAGGCGACGCGGATCCATCCTCTTCTTCCGATGTCTCCCGACTAATGACGGTTCCTTTAAGGGACGTCATCCAAGATGGCGTCCCTCGAATTCCGATTGGCTGATAGGATTCTATCAGCCAATCGGAATTAAGGTAGGAATTTTCTGATTGGCTGATGGAATCAGCCAATCAGAATCAAGTTCAATCCGATTGGCTGATCCAATCAGCCAATCAGATTGAGCTCGCATTCTATTGGCTGTTCCGATCAGCCAATAGAATGCGAGCTCAATCTGATTGGCTGATTGGATCAGCCAATCGGATTGAACTTGATTCTGATTGGCTGATTCCATCAGCCAATCAGAAAATTCCTACCTTAATTCCGATTGGCTGATAGAATCCTATCAGCCAATCGGAATTCGAGGGACGCCATCTTGGATGACGTCCCTTAAAGGAACCGTCATTAGTCGGGAGACATCGGAAGAAGAGGATGGATCCGCGTCGCCTGCTTCAAGATGGACCCGCTCCGCACCGGATGGAAGAAGATCGAAGATGCCGCTTGGAGAAGATGTTTGCCGGTCCGGATGTCCTCTTCTTGCCGGATAGGAGGAAGACTTTGGAGCACCGGATTATGGATCGCCAACCCCCGCTTGGGTTGGATGAAGATCTTGGAGCCAGGACGGATCGGTGATACCTGGATGGTGAAGACAAGGTAGGAAGATCTTCAGGGGCTTAGTGTTAGGTTTATTTAAGGGGGGTTTGGGTTAGATTAGGGGTATGTGGGTGGTGGGTTGTAATGTTGGGGGGTGGGGGTATTGTATTTATTATTTTACAGGCAAAAGAGCTGAAATTCTTGGGGCATGCCCCGCAAAGGGCCCTGTTCAGGGCTGGTAAGGTAAAAGAGCTTGTAACTTTTTTAATTTAGAATAGGGTAGGGAATTTTTTATTTTGGGGGGCTTTGTTATTTTATTAGGGGGCTTAGAGTAGGTGTAATTAGTTTAAAATTGTTGTAATATTTTTCTTATGTTTGTAAATATTTTTTTATTTTCTGTAACTTAGATATTTTTTATTTTTTGTACTTTAGCTAGTTTATTTAATTGTATTTATTTGTAGGAATTGTGTTTAATTAATTTATTGATAGTGTAGTGTTAGGTTAATTGTAGGTAATTGTAGGTAGTTTATTTAATTATTTTATTGATAGGGTAGTGTTAGGTTTAATTATATCTTAGGTTAGGACTTATTTTACAGGTAATTTTGTTATTATTTTAACTAGGTAACTATTAAATAGTTCTTAACTATTTAATAGCTATTGTACCTGGTTAAAATAATTACAAAGTTACCTGTAAAATAAATATTAATCCTATAATAGCTATAATATAATTATAATTTATATTGTAGCTATATTAGGATGTATTTTACAGGTAAGTATTTAGCTTTAAATAGGAATCATTTATTTAATAAGAGTTAATTTATTTCGTTAGATAAAAATTATATTTAACTTAGGGGGGTGTTAGTGTTAGGGTTAGACTTAGCTTTAGGGGTTAATACATTTATTAGAATAGCGGTGAGCTCCGGTCGGCAGATTAGGGGTTAATAATTGAAGGTAGGTGTCGGCGATGTTAGGGAGGGCAGATTAGGGGTTAATACTATTTATGATAGGGTTAGTGAGGCGGGTTAGGGGTTCATAACTTTATTATAGTAGCGCTCAGGTCCGCTCGGCAGATTAGGGGTTAATAAATGTAGGCAGGTGTCGGCGACGTTGAGGGGGGCAGATTAGGGGTTAATAAATATAATATAGGGGTCGGCGATGTTAGGGCAGCAGATTAGGGGTACATAGGGATAACGTAGGTTGCGGCGGTTTACGGAGCAGCAGATTAGGGGTTTAAAAAAATATGCAGGGGTCAGCGATAGCGGGGGCGGCAGATTAGGGGTTAATAAGTGTAAAGTTAGGGGTGTTTAGACTCGGGGTACATGTTAGAGTGTTAGGTGCAGACGTAGGAAGTGTTTCCCCATAGGAAACAATGGTGCTGCGTTAGGAGCTGAACGCTGCTTTTTTGCAGGTGTTAGGTTTTTTTTCAGCTCAAACAGCCCCATTGTTTCCTATGGGGGAATCGTGCACGAGCACGTTTTTGAGGCCGGCCGCGTCCGTAAGCAACTCTGGTATCGAGAGTTGCATTTGCGGTAAAAATGCTCTACGCTCCTTTTTTGGAGCCTAACGCAGCATTTGATTAAACTCTCGATACCAGAGTTAAATTTATGGTGCGGCCAGAAAAAAGCCCGCGGAGCGTTAGCAGCCCTTTTACCGCCGAACTCCAAATCTAGGCCCAAGTGTTTTTAATGTATCACTTATGTCACCTATACACAAAGGGTTAATACAATTAACTCCAGTATAAATAAACAACACACCTGTATTACCACACCTCTCTAACGAAGTGTATTCATTCACACGAAACGCGTAAGAGGCACGTTTGTTGCACTATATGGAGTTGCAATATGTCCTGTATGCACTGACTTGCATGATTTTGCATTTGCTGGATTGCTGCCTTCTTTCCTTTCGTTGATAACCGGAGATCACAAACTCTTGGTCCATCATAGATACAGTTGATATGTGTTAACAGATAGTTTTCTGTGTAAAATATCTTTAACCAAAAATGATTTCTCCTTATTGCATGCACAAAAAAAAACAGTTTTTATTATCCAGTCAACTCTTATAATACCCAAACTTCTTGTAACACTTATTCATTACAATTGTAACCTTGTCTTGTAAATATCTTGTTACTGTGCCTTTATCTCTTGATAATTGATTATAAACAATTCATAAATAGCATTTTCATCTGAAATCTTTTGCTTGATTTGATTCCTGTGATCCGGAACTTCCTGTCTCCAAGCTACCTGTGTGTTCACTGCTCAGACCTAAACTAACCAAAAGCATTACCATTCTCACCTCGAGTACCTCTGCAGCACTGCTGCTCTACGGACCTTTTTTCATCTTGCGAGTGTTCCAAATACCTTGTGCGGCAGTGTGACGTCACCGCTGCCTGTACTCTCACAGAAGCCGGTCTCCAACAGCGTTTACAACTCTCTGGAAAGCATCTACTATACCACATGTATACACTTCATCACTTGTCTCTAGGTTAACACGGTACTTAAAGGGACAGTCAACACCAGAAATGCTGTTGTTTAAAAAGATAGATAATCCCTTTATTACCCATTCCCCAGTTTTGCAAAACCAACACTGTTATATTAAAGGGACAGTAAACACCAGAATTTTTGTTGTTTAAAAAGGTAGATAAACCCTCTATTACCCATTCCCCAATTTTGCATAACCAACACAGTTATAATAATATACTTTTTACCTCTGTGATTACCTTGTATCTATGGCTCTGCAAACTGACCCCTTATTTCAGTTCTTTTGACAGACATGCATTTTTAGCCAATCAGTGCTTGCTCTTAGGAGCTTCACGTGCCGGAGCTCAATGTTATCTATATGAAACACATGAACTAACGCCCTCTAGTGGTGAAAAACTGTCAAAATGCTTTCCGATTAGAGGCAGTCTTCAAGGTCTAAGAAATTAGCACATGAACCTCCTAGATTTAGCTTTCAACTAAGTATATCAAGAGAACAAAGCAAAATTGGTAATAAAAGTAAATAGGAAAGTTGTTTAAAATTACATGCCCTATATAAAACCTATTTAAAACATGAAATATTTTTTTTTACTTTACTGTCCCTTTAATACACTTTTTACTTCTGTGACTAACTTGTATCTAAGCATCTTCTGACCACCCCTAATCACATGACTTTTAGTTATTATCTATTGACTTGCATTTTAGCCAATTAGTGCAGTGTCTGCCACTAGCCACGGGCGTGATCACAATGCTATCTATATGGCCTACATGAGCTTGCTCTCCCCTGCTGTGAAAAGTAAATAAAATAGAGGCGGCCTTCAAGGGCTTAGAAATTAGCATATGAACCTCCTAGGTTTAGCTTTCAACTAGAATACCAAGAGAACAAAGCAAAATTGTTGATAAAAGTAAATTGGAAAGTTGTTTAAAATTACATGCCATATTTGAAAAATTAAAGGTTTTTTTGGACTTGACTGTCCCTTTAAACTTTTCACTACTGTAACCATTGATATCTGGTTGTTTCCTAAGACTAATGGTAGTTACAAGGGATAACAGCTGACATTCCCTTCTGTGTCTCATACCACTGTCTATTGAAAAGATTAAAAACAGAATTTATGCTTACCTGATAAATTACTTTCTCCAACGGTGTGTCCGGTCCACGGCGTCATCCTTACTTGTGGGATATTCTCTTCCCCAACAGGAAATGGCAAAGAGTCCCAGCAAAGCTGGTCACATGATCCCTCCTAGGCTCCGCCCACCCCAGTCATTCGACCGACGGACAGGAGGAAATATATATAGGAGAAACCATATGATACCGTGGTGACTGTAGTTAGAGAAAATAATTCATCAGACCTGATTAAAAAAACCAGGGCGGGCCGTGGACCGGACACACCGTTGGAGAAAGTAATTTATCAGGTAAGCATAAATTCTGTTTTCTCCAACATTGGTGTGTCCGGTCCACGGCGTCATCCTTACTTGTGGGAACCAATACCAAAGCTTTAGGACACGGATGAAGGGAGGGAGCAAATCAGGTCACCTAAACGGAAGGCACCACAGCTTGCAAAACTTTTCTCCCAAAAATAGCCTCCGAAGAAGCAAAAGTATCAAATTTGTAAAATTTGGCAAAAGTGTGCAGTGAAGACCAAGTCGCTGCCTTACATATCTGATCAACAGAAGCCTCGTTCTTGAAGGCCCATGTGGAAGCCACAGTCCTAGTGGAGTGAGCTGTGATTCTTTCAGGAGGCTGCCGTCCGGCAGTCTCATAAGCCAATCGGATAATGCTTTTAAGCCAAAAGGAAAGAGAGGTAGAAGTCGCTTTTTGACCTCTCCTTTTACCAGAATAAACAACAAACAAGGAAGATGTTTGTCTGAAATCTTTAGTAGCCTCTAAATAGAACTTTAGAGCACGGACAACGTCCAAACTGTGTAACAAACGTTCCTTCTTTGAAACTGGATTCGGACACAAAGAAGGTACAACTATCTCCTGGTTAATATTTTTGTTAGAAACAACTTTAGGAAGAAAACCAGGCTTAGTACGCAAAACCACCTTATCTGCATGGAACACCAGATAAGGAGGAGAACACTGCAGAGCAGATAACTCTGAAACTCTTCTAGCAGAAGAAATTGCAACCAAAAACAAAACTTTCCAAGATAGTAACTTAATATCTATGGAATGTAAGGGTTCAAACGGAACCCCTTGAAGAACTGAAAGAACTAGATTTAAACTCCAGGGAGGAGTCAAAGGTCTGTAAACAGGCTTGATGCTAACCAGAGCCTGAACAAATGCTTGAACATCTGGCACAGCTGCCAGTCTTTTGTGTAGTAAGACAGATAACGCAGAGATCTGTCCCTTTATAGAACTTGCAGATAATCCTTTCTCCAAACCTTCTTGAAGAAAGGAGAGAATCTTAGGAATTTTTATCTTATTCCATGGGAATCCTTTGGATTCACACCAACAGATATATTTTTTCCATATTTTATGGTAAATTTTTCTAGTTACAGGTTTTCTGGCCTGAACCAGAGTATCTATCACCGAATCTGAAAACCCACGCTTTGATAGAATCAAGCGTTCAATCTCCAAGCCGTCAGTTGGAGGGAGACCAGATTTGGGTGTTCGAATGCACCTTGAACAAGAAGGTCCTGTCTCAAAGGTAGCTTCCATGGTGGAGCCGATGACATATTCACCAGGTCTGCATACCAAGTCCTGCGTGGCCACGCAGGAGCTATCAAGATCACCGAGGCCCTCTCCTGATTGATCCTGGCTACCAGCCTGGGAATGAGAGGAAACGGTGGGAATACGTAAGCTAGGTTGAAAGTCCAAGGAGCTACTAGTGCATCTACTAGAGTCGCCTTGGGATCCCTGGATCTGGACCCGTAGCAAGGAACCTTGAAGTTCTGACGAGACGCCATCAGATCCATGTCTGGAATGCCCCATAATTGAGTTATTTGGGCAAAGATTTCCGGATGGAGTTCCCACTCCCCCGGATGAAATGTCTGACGACTCAGAAAATCCGCTTCCCAATTTTCCACTCCTGGGATGTGGATCGCAGACAAGTGGCAGGAGTGATCCTCCGCCCATTGAATTATTTTGGTCACTTCTTTCATCGCCAGGGAACTCTTTGTTCCCCCTTGATGATTGATATAAGCAACAGTCGTCATGTTGTCTGATTGGAACCTTATGAATTTGGCCTTTGCTAGTTGAGGCCAAGCTCTGAGAGCATTGAATATCGGTCTTAGTTCCAGAATGTTTATCGGGAGAAGAGACTCTTCCCGAGACCATAGACCCTGAGCTTTCAGGGATTCCCAGACCGCACCCCAGCCCACTAGACTGGCGTCGGTCGTGACAATGACCCACTCTGGCCTGCGGAAGCTCATTCCCTGGGACAGATGGTCCAGGGTCAGCCACCAACGGAGTGAATCTCTGGTCTTTTGATCTACTTGAATCATTGGAGACAAGTCTGTATAATCCCCATTCCACTGTTTGAGCATGCACAGTTGTAATGGTCTTAGATGAATTTGTGCAAAAGGAACTATGTCCATTGTTGCAACCATCAATCCTATTACTTCCATGCACTGCGCTATGGAAGGACGAGGAACAGAATGAAGCACTTGACAAGAGCTTAGAAGTTTTGATTTTCTGACCTCTGTCAGAAAAATCCTCATTTCTAAGGAATCTATTATTGTTCCCAAGAAGGGAACTCTTGTTGACGGGGACAGAGAACTCTTTTCTTTGTTCACCTTCCATCCGTGAGATGTGAGAAAGGCTAGAACGATGTCCGTATGAGCCTTTGCCTTTCACAGGGACGACGCTTGAATTAGAATGTCGTCCAAGTAAGGTACTACTGCAATGCCCCTTGGTCTTAGAACCGCTAGAAGGGACCCTAGCACCTTTGTGAAAATCCTTGGAGCAGTGGCTAATCCGAATGGAAGAGCCACAAACTGGTAATGTTTGTCCAGAAAAGCGAACCTTAGGAACTGATGATGTTCCTTGTGGATAGGGATATGTAGGTACGCATCCTTTAGATCCACGGTAGTCATAAATTGACTTTCCTGGATGGTGGGTAGAATCGTTCGAATAGTTTCCATTTTGAACGATGGTACCCTGAGAAATTTGTTTAGGATCTTCAAATCCAAAATTGGTCTGAACGTTCCCTCTTTTTTGGGAACTACGAACAGATTGGAATAAAATCCCATTCCTTTATTGGAACTGGGTGTATCACTCCCATCTTTAACAGGTCTTCTACACAATGTAAGAATGCCTGTCTCTTTATTTGGTTTGAGGATAAGTGAGACTTGTGGAACCTTCCCCTTGGGGGTAGTTCCTTGAATTCCAGGAGATAACCTTGAGAAACTATTTCTAGCACCCAAGGATCCTGAACATCTCTTGCCCAAGCCTGAGCAAAGAGAGAGAGTCTGCCCCCCACCAGATCCGGTCCCGGATCGGGGGCTACTCCTTCATGCTGTCTTGTTAGCAGTGGCAGGCTTCTTGGCCTGCTTACCCTTGTTCCAGCCTTGCATTGGTTTCCAGGCTGGTTTGGGTTGTGAGGCATTACCCTCTTGCTTAGAGGATGCAGAATTAGAGGCTGGTCCATTTCTGCGAAAAGGACGAAAATTAGGCTTATTTTTAGCCTTAAAAGACCTATCCTGTGGAAGGGCGTGGCCCTTTCCCCCAGTGATGTCTGAAATAATCTCTTTCAAATCAGGTCCAAATAAAGTTTTACCTTTGAAAGGAATGTTAAGTAATTTTGTCTTGGATGACACATCCGCTGACCAAGACTTTAGCCAAAGCGCTCTGCGCGCCACAATAGCAAACCCTGAATTTTTTGCCGCTAATTTTGCTAATTGCAAAGCGGCATCTAAAATAAAAGAGTTAGCCAATTTAAGTGCGTGAACTCTGTCCATAACCTCCTCATATGGAGTTTCTCTACTGAGCGACTTTTCTAGTTCCTCGAACCAGAACCACGCTGCCGTAGTGACAGGAACAATGCATGAAATTGGTTGTAGAAGGTAGCCTTGCTGTACAAAAATCTTTTTAAGCAAACCTTCCAATTTTTTATCCATAGGATCTTTGAAAGCACAACTATCTTCGATAGGAATAGTAGTGCGTTTGTTTAGAGTAGAAACTGCCCCCTCGACCTTGGGGACTGTCTGCCATAAGTCCTTTCTGGGGTTGAGCATAGGAAATAATTTCTTAAATATAGGGGGAGGAACAAAAGGTATGCCGGGCTTTTCCCACTCTTTATTTACTATGTCCGCCACCCGCTTGGGTATAGGAAAAGCGTCGGGGGGCACCGGAACCTCTAGGAACCTGTCCATCTTGCATAATTTCTCTGGAATGACCAAATTGTCACAATCATCCAGAGTAGATAACACCTCCTTAAGCAGTGCGCGGAGATGTTCTAATTTAAATTTAAATGTCACAACATCAGGTTCAGCGTGATGAGAAATTTTTCCTGAATCTGAAATTTCTCCCTCAGACAAAACCTCCCTCATGGCCTCTTCAGATTGGTGTGAGGGTATGACAGAACAATTATCATCAGCGTCCTCTTGCTCTTCAGTGTTTAAAACAGAGCAATCACGCTTTCTCTGATAAGTAGGCATTTTGGATAAAATATTTGCTATGGAGTTATCCATTACAGCCGTCAATTGTTGCTTGGTAATAAGTATTGGCACACTAGATGTACTAGGGGCCTCCTGCATGGGCAAAACTGGTGTAGACACAGTAGGAGATGATGTAGTATCATGTTTACTCCCCTCATTTGAGGAATCATCTTGGGCAATATCATTATTTGTGGCAGTACTGTCCTTACTTTGTTTGGACGCTATGGCACAATTATCACATAAATTTAAATGGGGAGACACATTGGCTTTCATACATATAGAACATAGCTTATCTGAAGGTACAGACATGTTAAACAGGCTTAAACTTATCAACAATGCACAAAAAACGTTTTAAAATAAAACCGTTACTGTCACTTTAAATTTCAAACAGAAACACTTTATTACTGAATATGTGAAAAAGTATGAAGGAATTGTTCAAAAATTACCAAATTTTCACCACAGTGTTTTAAAGCCTTAAAAGTATTGCACACCAAATTTCAGAGCTTTAACCCTTAAAATAACGGAACCTGAGCCGTTTTTCAATTTAACCCCTATACAGTCCCAGATACAGTCTTTGCTAAGACCCAACCAAGCCCTGAGGTGAATACGATACCAAATGATGCCTTCTAAAAGCTTTTTCAGAGATTCTTAGATCCTCACACATGCATCTGCATGCCCTGCTCTCAAAAAACAACTGCGCATTAGTGGCGCGAAAATGAGGCTCAGTCTATGACTAGAAAGGCCCCCTGACTGAAAAAGGTGTCCAATACAGTGCCTGCCGTTTTATAAACGTTCCCCAAGATTATAAATGTCAATTGTTAGCCTAAATTTGAATAATATGCACAAATAAAGCAATCGATTTAGCCCATAAAAATGTCTACCAGTTTTTTAGCCCATAATAAGCCCTTTATTCTGTTTGTTTTTGACTAAGAAAATGGCTTACCGGTCCCCATGAGGGGAAATGACAGCCTTCCAGCATTACATGGTCTTGTTAGAAATATGGCTAGTCATACCTTAAGCAGAAAAGTCTGCTAACTGTTTCCCCCAACTGAAGTTACTTCATCTCAACAGTCCTATGTGGAAACAGCAATCGATTTTAGTTACTGTCTGCTAAAATCATCTTCCTCTTACAAACAGAAATCTTTATCCTTTTCTGTTTCAGAGTAAATAGTACATACCAGCACTATTTTAAAATAACAAACACTTGATAGAAGAATAAAAACTACATTTAAACACCAAAAAACTCTTAACCATCTCCGTGGAGATGTTGCCTGTGCAATGGCAAAGAGAATGACTGGGGTGGGCGGAGCCTAGGAGGGAACATGTGACCAGCTTTGCTGGGACACTTTGCCATTTCCTGTTGGGGAAGAGAATATCCCACAAGTAAGGATGACGCCGTGGACCGGACACACCAATGTTGGAGAAAAGCTCAGTTTATGATACTTTTAACATTAAGTCTTGTTACTAGGTTTCATTCTTACACTTAAACCACGGATACATTCAAAAACTATAAAACTGAGATACACAATATCATTATGTATGAGATAGTATTATTTGATTACCACATCATATACTTGCTCACTTTTATCATTATAAACCTGCAGGAGCTGCGGCTGTGATTCTGCCTATTAGACTACAAACACAAAAGACTTTAGTAAGTGAAACATTGTTGTTTGTAACACTTCTATACTCCCTATTTGAAAATAAGTGTTTTTTATTGCAGTTAAAAAAAATCAATCTACATTTATAGGCCACACAAAGTAGACTGATTTTAAATTTTGAGCTGTCTGAAGTCTGTCTACCTTAAAAAAAACTATACATCTGAAATGCACTACAGTCCAATTTAAAATACAAAACCATGAATAACTTCCAAAATTAATATCAAGTTCAGATTTTTATAATTTTAAAGTGTGATATAAGTCATTCTGTTCTGGTAATAAAAAATAGTCCAGTTGTCAAGATTTGCTTGTGACAATAGCAGCTGCTGTCATTTAAGAAATTGATTAATGGGACAGTAAAGTCATAATTAAACTTTAATTATTTCATTTGTTTTGTTCTTTTGGTATCCTATGTTGAAAAGCATACCTAGGTAGGCTCAGTTGCAGCAATGTACTGCCAGCTCCCAGCAGTGCATTGTTGTTCCTTCAACAAAGGATACCAAGAGTATAAAATATGTTTGATAAGGTAATCTCGCGTGAGTAAACAATTTCAGCTGTGTTTGACTTGAAAAGATTGTGATCACTTTGTTAATGAAAAAAAAGGACATTCGCATTTATCCAACAACAGAAAAAAAAGATAAAGATTAACATCAGCGCCATTTAAATCTGGGCACTAAAAATGGCTTGAGGTGTATTGTTTTCACAGAGCTAAAACTAGTCTTGTTCTCATTAAACTCATTTGTGGCTTAATCAATTATATCATAGCCTCATTATTCACTATTTGTGTTGGTGTATATATAGGCTGACCATATTGCCGCTTTAAGACGGAACACATATGAAAAATACATATGTGACGGTTCTTATACAAAACCATTTCTGTAAACAGCCCTGAAAACAGCCCTGACATACAGGTATACCTCACTTTACAGTGCTTCACTTTACAGCGCTTCGCTAATACAGCGCTTTGTGGAGCTGAAGTTCACCCTCCATGGATTTTGAAACAGTGCTGTAATCTTTGTGAGATTGAGAGAAAGGTGACTGGCTCCATTTTGTTATGCACAGTTCACTCTGTTTACATCATTACAGTGCTATCTGTGTCTCAGTGCTGTAGTCTGGCAAGTTTTACTACAGTAATTGTCACTATTTTACAGGTACAGATATTTATTTACTAATTAAATACTGTGCTGTGCTAAACTAAATATAGCACTATTGCACCCCTAATATATGTTAGTTCAAACATGTTTTCAAGTTTTTAAACACACTGGCAAGTGGAAACAAAGCTAAAACCACCTTGTTTCACTTTAAGGCGGTTTTCACTTTACAGCGGGGCTCCGGTCCCTAACCCGCTGTATGAACGGGGTATACCTGTATGTATTTTTCATATGTGTCCCTTTTTAAAGCGGCAATATGGTCAGCCTATGTATATAGACATATATAGTCATTCTCATTATTACACTTTGTATAAAACTCTGGAATATAAATAAAAGCAAAATAATTTTGTCCATCTCAACCATAGTCAAACCTTCCTCCAACACTATCACATCAAAATGCCCACGCTACCTCTCCCTGGTCTCTCCTCAGAACTTTACTCTAAAACATTTTGCCCTCGTTCACTTTCTAGCCATCTTTTCTTCTAAGTCCAGACACATTGCACCACAACTATGTTATATTTCCCCTTTAATGTCTGCTTCCTTTCCCTGTTTCTCATTTTGTTCCTTTTTGTATTCTTGGAAAAAAAATCACTGGACTTTATTAGCTAATTGATGACAAACAACCTGCCATACCAGAGGAAAAATCCAAATATGGTCATTAATTATACACTGGACTTTTAATCTGCCTCTGGACATTGTAACTACACTTGCTTGTTGACCACATACTTTGTATCAGTGATTGTACTTAAACAAAACAATTTTGAAAGGCACTATAAACTAATGTTCATTAGATTTTTGCAGATCAATTTAATATGTATTTTGTTTTTAAAATCTACCTAATTAACAAAAAACAAGAAATATCATATATACTCAAACAATATATTTCTATTATTATACCAGTTAATAGAAAAGTTGCACAGTACATTAGATTTATCTGTAAGCTTGTTTGAACTCCACAGAGGCAGCTGGCAAAAACCTGATCAAATCAAATCAATTGAAGGGCAGTGACTCTTAAGAATAAAATGGACAGAGTCTTTTGTTTCTGTTGACTGAGACCTTATCAGCTCATTCTGTATGTCAGACTTCCTCAGCCAACACACAAATCCTCCCGGATTTATTGCAGATGTATCAAGCCTGCTGGAAATAATGGAACAAGCCAAAAGGCTAGTCGGCAATCGACTCCAAGCTCTGGGTAATACCAATGGGAAATTATCCACACAAAAGGTGCGCTAGGGTGACAAATGAAGGGAAGGATTTGCCTTATTGAAGATGCTAGGACTATGACAAAGCTAGCACACTAATACCAAACAACTAGCTTTATCTGATCATATTCTAACACTTAATTACATTTCCCACCCACAAGCAGCTAGACTTACTGTTGTGAAAGAGGAAGATGTCTTCTGTATGACTTATTTACATTGATGCTCTTAATAAAAAAGCAATTTGCAAATCTACCGCTCTTCCATGAATATTTACTGATAGTAGAGGGAATATTAGAAGTAGTCCACTTCCTCTCTGATAAAATCCTAAATAACATATTGGAAAGGGATCGAATATTTCTAATTCCAATATCAAAGAGCTCTTTAAACTGAACAGTTTTCACCAAAGTTCCTTATCAAACAATAAAAAGCATAGGAATTACAAAATGAATTTCCCCCAATCAAATAATGTATTATTATTATATTATATTATTAAATGGATGGAAAATTAAACTACATTGATGTAGATAGAGAATGCAGTTTTTTTTTATTTTTTTATTATTTATTTATGAACAGCAATGTATACATTTACCACATATTCTTTTCCTTTTACGCCACGCAGGGCTGAGTACTATATTTCATACTTGGAAAAGAAAAAAAAAAGAAAAAGAAAAAAAAAAGGAATAGAGAGTAGAAAGACTGTTATACATAATCAAGTTATTAACAGTGTGTATTTATATTTCTACACATTGCTGGAATTTTAACTTTTTTCCTTACATACAAGACAAATCAGTACTATACAGAAACAAAAAACAAAAGACAAACAAACAAACAAACAAAACAAAACACAAAAAAAAAAAAAAAAACAACAATTTCCCCTCATGCCTTTCACCTTCTATCTCCAGCCATATTTCCAGCTATCTCCCTAAAGGGGTGCCAGAATTGATTCTGTGCAGATTCTGGGAGTGAATGTATAAGCTTTTCCCACTTCATCCTGTATACATTGCTTGTATACTCATTCAATTCCTGAATATCATATTGTTCTATAATTGCTTGTTTTATTAAATAGTTTTTCCATTCTATAAAATTAAGTTTTTTACTATTCTTCCAATTTCTAAAGATTATACATCTGGCTGCCATGACCGAGATATTTATAAATTTCCAGTCTGCTCCCATTTCCTTGAATCCTGATAAGAGCACTATATGTCTTAACTTGAAATTATTAGGTTTCCTTATAGTCTTATCTAGCCAATATTCAATTTTACACCAAAATTGTTTGACTATAGGACACTCCCAAATCATATGTATTAGATTAACTGCTGTTTTACTACATTTCGGACATTTATTAAACTGTGTATTGCCCCACTTGAAACCCTTCTCTGGGGTATAATAAATATTATGTAGTAGTTTTAAATGAGCCTCTCTCCATGTTTCAGAAATTGTTATTTTAAGCACTTGCTAGATTGATTCCTTTATCTGGTCACTAGACACATTTATTTCTATAATAAAGGGTCTCCATTTGTATGATAGATTATCTAAATTAATTTGGCCTTCATGACCGGAGATAAGTTTGTACCATGGTGAAATAGAACATATACCCTGTGTAGTCATTTTTAACCAAGGTTCTATTTTCTCCCATCCCAAATTCCAGCCATTAACCCTAATAAGTTGCTGCGCATAATGCCTAATCTGGAGATAAGCATAGAAGTCTGAGTTCTCTAATAAGAAGTCCTTTTTCAGAGAGTCAAATGTTTTAACAATTCTTCCGTCTATATCTAATATCTGACTTAAAAATTTCAACCCTTTAACTTCCCAATTCTTGAAAAGAATAGAATTATAACCCATTGGGAAGGACGGGTTGTCCTGTATCGATAAATATTTAGATAGTCCATATTCTATTCCCAATTTCTTGCATAACTTTTGCCAAGCTATTATGGGATTAATAATTGTTTTAAGGTTTTTAATGTTCTTTTGAAGTTTTTGCCACTGAATATGTATAAGGTTTAATAAATTGTGTGGTGCACAAGTATTCTTTTCTAACTCTGGAATCGTGAAGTATGAAGTACCTGTTAACCACTGTGTTACAAATTCTACCTAGCATAACTCGGTTATAGTTTTCTAAGTTGGGGAGAGCAAGACCCCCCATCTCTTTTTGTAGGTATAATTTAGTCAGTGCTATTCTAGGTTTCTTATTATTCCAGAGAAATTGTCTTAGAGCCACGGAGATCTCTCTTATGTCTTTCTTGGACATTGGGATAAGTATATTTTGAATTAGGTACAACATTTTTGGAAACAGTATCATCTTGAATATATTAACTCTACCGGTGATTGATAGAGGTAAATTAATCCATGTTTTTAGATTCTCTTTAATCTTCCTAAGTAAAGGTTCATAATTCGAGGAATACCAAGTATCCTCTTGAGTTGAGACTACAATTCCTAGGTATCTTATACCCTCTGTGGCTCGCTTAAAATAGTTTCCTAGATTAATGGTTTCATCCTCCTTAATTATCATCATTTCGGATTTACTTACATTGATCTTATACCCTGTAAAGGCACCAAAGTCTGCTAAAGTTTCTAAAATTATCGGAATATTTTCTTTTAAATTACGAATATATAATAGCAGATCATCAGCATATAGGGAAACCTTACACTCGTAGTTACCTACTATTATACCCTGGATTCTTTCTCTAAATGTTATAGCTAAAGACTCAATCACTACATTAAATAGTAACGGTGAGAGAGGGCATCCCTGTCTAGTACCTCTGCCTAAGAGAAAGTTTTGTGATATTTGTCCATTTACTATTATTGCAGTTTGGGGTTTACTATATATATTTTTAATTAATTGTATTATTGTTTCTGGGAAACCAAATTTTAACAGTGAAGTGAATAAGTGATCCCATTCCACGGAATCAAAGGCTTTCTGTGCATCGAGGGAGAGTATGGCTGAACTGGGACTATTGTCTTTCCTATTTCTATTTTTATTTCTCTGATTGTGTTTCATGTTTTTAGTATGCTCTAACACCAGAAATAACTTGCGAAGGTTAGAAGCTGAATTTCTTCCTATCATAAATCCTGTCTGATCAGCATGGATTATCGATCTTAGAACTACCTGGAATCTATTTGCAATAATACATGTTAGAATTTTGTAATCTGAATTTAGCAAAGATATGGGTCTGTATGATTCAAGCTGCATTGGGTCTTTATGTGGTTTTAATATTAGAGTAGTCCATGATTCCGTGAAATGGGATGACATCTCCTTCCCTCTTGTTAAATATTGATTGAATAGCAGAGTTAGAGTAGGAACTATGCAATCTAACAATATTTTGTAATATTCATTCGGTAAAAGGTCAGGACCTGCAGCTTTGTTATTTTTTAGATTTTTAATAACATTGGTAACCTCTTCTTCTAAAATTGGTCTAATAAGTTTTTTTATTTCCTCATCTTTAAGTTTTGGAGTCTTAGTTTTAGCCCAGAAATCGTTTTTTTTTTTTCAATGTCCAACTTCCCCAGGCTATAGACCTTCTGATAATAATCCTTAAATTAATTTAATATATCCTCCGTTCTATTTTCAATCTTTCCATTCAAGTTTATAGCACTAATATAGTTATGTCCTTTCGCTCTTTTTGCTAATTTAGCCAAATATTTTCCCGTTTTGTTTCCGTGTCTATAAAACTTTGCACCCAATCTAAGCTCTTGTTGAGTGGTTTTTTTTAAGAGCCAAATATCTCTGACCTCCTTCACCTGTATATAATTTTGCCAATTTAAATTGTTTGGTGCATCCAGGTATTTGTTATATGCGGAGGATAACCTCTTAATCACCTCATTCTCTTCAATTTTTAGTTTTTTCCTTTTTTTACTCAGAAAAGCAATAACTTCACCTCGAAGTACCGCTTTTGATGCTTCCCAAAATATATCTGTTTTTTTATTTGTATAAAAGTCCTGCCATTTTTGCATCAACATATTCTTAAATTCTAGATCCTTGATCAAATAATTAGGGAACCAGAATCTTCTCATGGGGGGGTGACCACTACTCATTTGGATTTTAAGAATTATAGGGGCATGATCTGAAAGCAGTATTTCTTTAATCTCTACCTCTGCTTCTAGGCCAAATAATTTGTCTGAGATCAGGAACATGTCTATTCTTGAGAGTGTATTGTGTGCCTTAGAGGCACAGGTGTATTCTCTTCCAATCGGATTAAGCTCTCTCCAAATATCTTTTATCTTTAAATTAGAAGTAAATCTTAGCCTCAAGCTTGTCTCTATTAGTTTTCTTTACCTTGGTACTTTTCCTTAACCTGTCTAATGGGATCTGAAACACCATGTTAAAGTCCCCCCCAATTATGAGAACCCCGTCTGCCTTTTCCAATAACTGAGTTTGTAAGTTTGACCAAAAAGTTGGAGTATGGACGTTAGGACCATAGACATTACATATGGTAAAAAGTTTTTTCTCTACTTCCAATTTTAAAATCAGATACCTTGCATCTGGGTCCAAGTACAGAGACACAATTGTATATTGAAGTTTTTTGTTCAAGAGAATTGCAACTCCTTTTTTCTTTTTACAACAAGGAGTACCAACTACTTCTCCCACCCAATCAAATTTTAATTTCAAAAGTTCTTGTTCTTTTAGGTGTGTCTCCTGGATGAGAGCTATGTCAGCCTTCATGTTTTTAAGTTGTCTCAGGATTGCTTTTCTTTTTATCGGCGATGTAATACCACCCACATTCCACGAGACACACCTAACTTGATTCATCATCTAAGTACTAAAAAATGTTGTTGCCCCAGCGTGAATGGCATAGGGAAAAAAAAAAAGAAGAAAGGAAAACAAAAACAAAACAAAACAAAACAAGACAAAAAAAAAATTAACACAATAGCCCACATAAAACAACACTGTACCCAATCCCCATAGAGCTCTACATTTTCTTGTGTCTTATCCATCAGTATGTACAATCCTTCTCCTGTCATATTCTGTTATATTACCTCCTCCCTCATAAAGGCTTCCACATCTCTAACATTTTCAAAAAACCT
This sequence comes from Bombina bombina, assembly GCF_027579735.1. NCBI lineage: Eukaryota > Metazoa > Chordata > Amphibia > Anura > Bombinatoridae > Bombina > Bombina bombina. The sequence continues at coordinate 340,134,674 of NC_069504.1, read as the reverse complement.
GTTCCCTTCAGTTCCTTGTATGCGTATTTTAGCAGGGTAGATTAATGTGGCATTATAGCCTTTATTAATTAGTTGCGTACATATGGGGGCCATTACTTTCCTCTTACTAGATACATCTGCCGAAAAATCCTGGAAAAGGAGTAGACATGTGCAATTCATTTCGGTTCGATTCGGAAATTCGGAAAATTCAGCAAATTCGGCGATTCGGATCGAACCGAATTTCCAAATTAAAATTCTGCCGAATTTTCCGAATCTTACCGAATCGAACCGAATCGATTCGTAAATTCGGATGGCCATTGGGATTACACTAGTATTGTACAGTATGTTAGGTTAACACCTAATATACAGTATAATACTAGTCTAATCCCACCTAACACTTACCGAAATGCCGAATTTACGAACCGAATCGAACCGAATCAAACCGAATCCAGCCGAATTTCTTCGAATCCGAATGAATCCGAAACGAATCCGAAACGAATCGATTCAGAATTTTCCGAATTATAATCGATCCGAACCGAACTTCGAAAAATTCCGAATCGATCCGAACCGAACCGAATTTTTTCGCCATGCACATGTCTAAAAAGGAGGATCTTTTTCCCTTCTATTTCTATATCTCTTTTTTTCCTGTAATATTTTAATACTTTAACATTGAAAATTGAGGTATCTGGCCACTATTGGCCTAGGCCTATCAATGTTAACATCATCCCTTCTGTGCCCTAACCTGTGTGCCCTCTATACTATTAAGGGTAGCTGTGTAGGGGGTATTTCCAGCTTTCTAGGTAGAATGTCAGACATAAACAGGTTTAAGTCCTTAAACTGTGTGATTTCTGATAAACCAATCATTTTTATATTGTTTCTGCGTGCGCGGTTTTCTAGCTCGTCTACTTTCTGCAATAATTTATCTACATCCTTTCTTGTCTCTGAGCTGCTCAGACCTTGACCTTCTACTCTATCCTCCAGGTCTGATATACGCTGCTCTGCCTCCCCTAATCTTTTGTAGAATTGTCTTACTTCATTGGCCAGTCCTGATATCTCAGATTTAATCAATTTAAACTGTGGTAGGAAAATATCCGACATCGTTTTAGTTAATGTCTGTATATCTAATGGGTTGCTACTCTCATTAAGGTTTTCAGGAACCGTATCAGTGCCCCCTTTGTTTCTTTTATCCCTACTCCTTGCTGCCATAACTGGGGATTTACTTTTATGTTGTGATATAAATTTATCCATGTATGGTTTCCTATGGAGAATGTCACCTTTTATCCTGTTGTTTCACCTCTAGGATATTTTAGACAAATGCCAACCTGCGCAGGCCAACCTTATACAGCCTTAATGTCCAGTGGCTCAAGAGTACAAATGTAAGATGATGTAAGCCTAAATTTTAATCTAATGTGTCAGTGTATTTTTAACAAATGAAAAAGACACATATTCTTACTAGGTCAAGCAAGACCTGCACTTAATTCCGAGATCAGACAGAATCAGGTATGTAAAATCCAATGTGTCAATGTGCTTGATATGGTGTGCAATAATTATTATTCATCAGAGATAATAGCTTATATATCCCTCCAAATATTTTAACTGTGGTTTTAACGATTAGTGATCCCAGTTCAGTAAAAGTTATATAATAAGACCTCCTTTTAACCTTCATGGTCTCTTCAAAAGAGTTTCCACTATTGAATATGTAACCTATATGTCAGTCCTACTTACTTTGTCTAAATAAGATTCAACTATACCATCTACACCATTATCTACTTCATTATCATAGGCAAAAGTGCATCCACCCAGGCACCTGGGGTCAAATAACCTCTAATGCGTATGTGCTGTTTTTTTGTACAGGATATTGTATTCACAAGTATTCTAATCTGCGCTGCACATTTCATAGGAGAGATATTTCTTTTTTTTTTCTTTTTTTTTTTTTTATTTATTTTCTTTTTCCTTCCCTTTCCCTTCTCTTTTTCCTTTTCCCTTCTCTTTCTCTTTTTCCTTCCCTTTTTTTATTTTTTTATTTTTTTTTTTTAAAGGGCTTTAGTGGCAGGCGCTGCCTTTAAACCTTGCTATTATGTACATCTATGTGTCTTGGCCAATTGTGCCATTGTTTTTAACACAACATTGTTTTTTAACTTGCTATTTAATAAGCAGCCTCACACAGGCAACATCTGTTATTTCCTCCAGAGTACCTAGCTGAAGATCTGAATACCCTTATTCATTCAGGTTATATTTAAATCAGTACTAAGCATGCACCCACAAGGTATTCACATCAATATGCAATGGTTAGAAACATATATAAATACAGAAAAACTTGATGTAATGTCCCTGATGGCCTTGAGAGGCCCACAAACAGCCAGTAGCAAATGTATCTTCCTTAAACAACAGTGATTAGTATTGTCTTTAGCATGCTGTTTAAAGAACAGCCCTGCTTAAACAGCGTCTGTTATTTCATCAGAGATACCTTAGTCAGGGTCTTAGTCCCCTCTCTCGTCCAGGTTAAGTTTAGGGCAATGCTGGGCACACTCAAAAGAGAGAGGTATTTACAATAATTAAGTACATATATGGCTGCAAAAGGGTCTTGAAGAACTATCTTAATAGACTGTCCCCATTGGTCTTTAAGAAATTCACAAGCAGTCAATAGCAATCATGTTTTCCATGGTGGTAAAATAGTCCCCCAGCAAGCTGAAAAGGCCTCAGGCTAGGCAAAAAAAAAACAGAACAAGTGAAAAAGTTACCTGGGTGTTTTTACTCCCTTACCACCAAGTGTCATGCATTTCAGCTTATCCTTCCAGATGAGGTATCGGGCAACTTCTCTCTCGCTGCAAGATTTTAAGATGTATTCATTTTTACAGGGTCTTGGAGAGTAGCTGTCTTCCCCCCCCCGACGCCTCCTATTCCAAGACAGGGGGTACACCACTTTATCCGGTGTGCGGGAATCGCTTACCCACAGGTTAAACTCCAAGAAGATCCAGGCTTCTCTAGGGCAGGAATCCAAGCTTCTCACTCAAGCCTGACAATATCCCCTGTAATTACCATCCACACACCGACTCTGTGGATCCAGACTCTTTCGGCTTACAACCATAGGGACGGGACTTCCCTTTTTCTTCACCTCCTTGATGTAGAGGACTTTTACGCGTCTTCCGGCACTTGGATCACCTGGTCCTGACCCGGCATCCACAACTGGAGCCTATGGTCCGTGCTGAGGGCTGTAACTGTGGCGTCTCTCGTCCATGCGGCGAACACACGCCGGAGCTGCTGCTTGTTCACAGGCTCCTCCTCCAACCGGAACTCCGCAAATGATGTTTCTTGTCAGAGAATGCAGTTTTAAACTACTTTCCAGTATACTTCTATCATGAAAATGTGCTTTGTTCTTCTGGCATGCTTTTTTGAAGATTAAAATTAGACATGCTCATGAGAGCTCAGTTAACAATTTCTAAAGCAACAACACTGTTTTAGGGGCGCTCAAGCTTAATCTGAGCAACGACTGCAAAAAGAAAATCTAAAGAAACAAAACAAAGATTACGCTATAAGGTGCCCCTTTTCTCTTCTCTTGTTTCATGAGAGCTCTGTCTTTAGTAGTCTATGGCAGAAGTGTTTGCAACAATGTATAACAAAGCTACAAATAATATTACAAAATCCTGCTTCCATAGAGTATTAAAGACACGTGCACTCTACTGAGCTTTATAAGCCTGCTTAGATGTATTCTTCAATAAAGGATAGCAGGATAACAAAGCAATTTTGATAATACTAGTATATTGGGAAGTTGTTTAAAATTGCACATTCTATATAAACCATGAAAGGTACATTCTTGTCAAACTTTAAATGCACATACAGTAGATGAATTAAATCTTTGAATAGAAACATATTTGCAATATACATGTTATGGCAAAAATGCTTAAAGTAAAAGTTATCACTGTTATAGTGTTAGCATTTTTCTCTGCACATGCACGTGAAGCATAGTTAGATATTCTCAGTGCACCAGCATTTTAAATACTGAAGCTGTCCAAAGTGGGGCTTGTATAATATCAACAATTAATAAATTAAGTCATTATCAGTGCTGTGTTAAAAATGCTGGTGCACGGTGCAAACTTAAATACACATTTGAAACAGCTATAGCTTTTATTCAAAGGATTTTTGCTAACACATGTACTGTATATTACAAAAATGCATCCATGTGGATTCCAATTTTGGTTGGAAAGTTCCTTTCTTTAAAGATTAATTTTGACTTTACTGGTCCTTGAAATTATTTGGGTGTTTAATTTCTGAATTTCCAAGATTTCTCGAGGCATCCTGCAATAACATTTTTAGCCTTCCGATGCAGAGAGAGACACTCTCTGCATCTTCTGTGGATGCCTCTATCGGAGCAGTGGTGGGGGGAAAATACACCGAGCCTCACGCACTGCACACATCCACATAGAGGGCCGCAGTGTTGCTACCTCCGGAGTTTGGGCCTCCACTTCGGAGGCAATAGAGGCCTCAGATCTTTAGCTAGTGGGCAGCCTTAATGGGGAAGAGAAAGCTTTCAGGAGTACACACCTAGCAGAACACAAGTGCAGGGCCCAAATTAAAGTCAGAAAGTGAAATCTTAGCCCTAATACAGGTCAGACCAGGCCAGCTCACAGGACTTTAGCACCGGAGGGTCGTGGCTCCGCTCCAGTGCTGAGTGCACATCACCATAGGGGACTGTTAATAAAGTCTCCAGCTGCCAAGAGCCTAGTACCCTCAGACTGTCCTAATACGAACTGTATCACAGCCTTGCCACCTGGGGGGAAGTGTTTGGGGAAACGGACCCCCAATAATACACATCAACCACAGCTATACCCCCAGGACAAGCCACAATATATCCCTAATAGGCCTCACATTTTTTTCTGCAGACCACTGGTACTGGGCCTGAAGTGCACACCTCCAAGTGAGCCCTCATTCTTTTGCTTCCTTCTAGGCCTACTACCTGTTGCCTGTGAGATTAAGGGTGGTGGGGCTACAGTGACTCATAGCATTTCACAAGGGACTCTCCCAAACCCTGCTCACTCTTTACACTTCAAAAAGTGGGGGTACGCCCACATCTGTGCTCACCTGCCACTGTTTGCTCCCCACTCACACAAGGATTTCACAGCTGGGAGCCCTTTCCCCTCTTGGCTGTCACATTCCCACAACTCTCAAGAACATCTGGCATTTATATGCCCATCAGGAAGTCTTTATCTTGGCTCTTTTTTCTTTCTGACCAGATGTGCCTATCCCTAACCATGGGGTAAATCCTTATGCCTAGGCCCCGCTGACCCTGAAACGCATTACTCTCTGGGAAGAAACATAGTCATAAGGCAGAACCTATCCCTAGATAATTCATTGGATCTACTTTATTCTCTACTACAGCTATGTCTCAGGCATTTAAAAGAAAACTAAAGGGTGTTAATGCACCGAAATGCACAGTAGTTGAATACTTCCGCCGTCAAGCCATGTCTACTCATACCTTCTCAGATGATGAAGGTCAGGAGACTTTCGATGCTAGTCCCTCTCAAAACCTCCCAGCAACCAAGAATCGCCCTGAATCTCTACATCAAAGTGAACCCCTTACCATGGACTCTATAAAAGCACTTTTGTCAAGTCACCACAATTCCCTCTCCAAAAAATTTGACAGGAGTCATGCTGAACTCACAAAGGACATCACTGTTATTAGTGACAGAGCTGACACTCGTGAACGAAAACAGGAAGACCTGGCAATAGATCATGTGAGCCTCCTCGACTATTCCCAAAATTTATCAAACCAGATTTCTGACCTGGAGTCCAAGCTGGCCGACCTGGAGGACAGGTCCAGGAGAAATAATGTGAGGATCAGAGGAATTCCAGAAACAATAGGCCCTCAAGATCTAAAGGACTATCTCTTGGAACTCTTTACAACCATCCTAGGCCCTACAAATGATTCTGAGTCACTAATGGACAGGGCACATAGAGCTCTGCAGCCAAGGAACATGGAGGGGGATAAGCCCCGGGATGTCATTATCCGCTTCCATTATTTTACCTTTAGGGAAAAGCTCCTGAGGGTGACAGCAAAAGAGGGTGTGCTCACAAATAAGTTTACAGATCTCCAAATCTTTCCAGATATTTCCCCGCACACTCTCCAACAGTGGAGGAACTTCCAGTTTTGCACTAAGAGATTGAGAGACAATGGCATAAAATACCGGTGGGGATTTACTGTCCGGTTATTCATTACCAAAGATGGCCAGCAGTTTATTGCCTCATCAATCCAGCAGGCCAGGGAACTCCTGCAGAGATGGGACCTCCTCCCCAACGAGTCATTGGCTCCTCCCAAAGTGACTCCCCAACAGAACCTGAGAGCATAAGCAGCAGAGTGGCGGCCCCTTCCACAGAGGCTCCCTTTGCCCAATAAGAGATGCACTGTAGCTGAAGATCCTCACCTGCTTACACAGAACTGATAACGGCTCCTCCGTAATATCAGTCGCTTCAGGTCCCTCTCTCATTCTCTCTCCTGTTCCAGCCCCCCCTTTTTCCCCCTCCTTCCTCCTACCCTCCTTCAACCTTTCCTCTGTCGATTCTCACTCTCCCTTTAGCCTGTAGGTATTGGTTTGCTTTTTCCCTTAGAAGGACAGGCTGCATAAACCGGAACTGTGGAAACCTCTTCCCATGAGAGCGGAGAACATGTGGACTGGGCTTCAATGCCGTAAAGTATCTTATATTGTTGAATTGTAATGCCTGCTTTGTTGATTTGCATTACAATACCTTTTTTTACTCCCTTATGATGTCGTCATTAATCTAATGCTTCACATAAAGTGGAGATAGAGATAGAGATAGATAACCTAGGAGGAGACTCCATGAGAGATTGGGAGCTACACATTTTTCTGTTTGGGGCCCATATCCGGGGTTCCCTGACCTGCATCCCCAGTGACTTCCCTCCCTACTACTTTGCCTCCTCTTCTCCCACCCTCCCCTACCCTGCCTGTCCCTCAACTCCTTCCCTCATCCTCCCTTTCCCCCCCTTCCCCCTTCCCTCCTATTACGACTAAAACAGCTTTATTATTACAAAGGTAATAAGGCTGATAGACTCCTCGCAAACAAGCTATGATACCAAACCCAAAAGAGGTGCATTCCGGTCATTAAGGCTGTGGGCTCTTCAGTCTATGCTCCCAAGGACATAGATATATAGCCTTCGCAAATTACTACCACTTCCTGTACAATCTGGGAGATAACCCTGACACCCCCAGGCATGCACGGTGGAAATCCAGAAATTCCTGGACTCCGTTAAACTTCCATGACTAACCTCGGAAGCAGAGGCTCACCTTGCACTCCCGCTCTCCAGTGAGGAGATCATCACAGCAGTACGATCCCTTAAATCAAGGAAGGCCCCGGGACCAGATGGCTTCACAGAACCGTTCTATAAGTCCTATGCCCCTGAGCTAATCCCAACCCTCACAAGATTTTATAATGAGTTGGGGAGCTCAGGCTCCCTAGCGGGGGAATTCCTGGAGGCTAGTATCCTCACCATCCCCAAGGAAGGCAAGGTCCTGACCCGATGTGAAAGCTACAGACCGATATCACTTATTAATGTTGATATCAAGGTGTACGCAAAAGTGTTAGGTAATAGACTTGCAAGTTACGTCCCCTCCCTGGTCCATCTGGACCAGGTGGGTTTTTTTCTAGGCCGACAGGGATCTGACAATACACGTATACTCTTGAATCTATATATGGATTCGGCAGATATGGGCCTTCCTTTCCTCACCCTGTCAGTTGATGCGGAGAAGGCGTTCGACAGGGTGAGGTGGGACTATATGTTCTTGACCTTAAAAGCTTTCAGACTTCCAATGTCACTCTGCAGAGCCATAGATGCATTGTACTCCAGCCCCTCGGCCAGAGTGCGAGGGTTGGGCTTTACCTCTCCACCTGTTTTGATCACAAATGGAACAAGACAGGGTTGTCCAATCTCCCCCATCCTTTATGCACTATCCATCTAACCCCTGGCGGCATCCATCAGGTTAAGGAGAGAGATCCAGGGCCTTATAATCCATGACTTGGAGCAGAAACTGGCCCTATTTGCCGATGATCTTACTATCTTTTTGTCGGACCGGCTAACCTCCCTACCCCCCCCCCCTGCTAGATTTGCTAGACTTTTTCAGTACTCTGTCCTATAACAAAATGAATGTATAAAAAAACAGAAGCTTATTCCATAGAGAAATTACCCTTTTAGGTGGTCAGTTAGGGGAATTAAACATCTTGGTATCTATCTCTCCCATGACAGAAACACAATAATGACAGGCAACTACTCCTCCTTGCTGAAAGAAATAGACTCCCTCTTTGGGTTGAAGAGATATGAGGAGGTCTTGTGGCTTGGGAGAGTGGCCGCCGTCAAAATGATGATACTCCCAAAAATCATGTATCTATTCCGCTGCCTGCCTCTTTTAGTCCCCCAAGCCATCCTTCTCCGCTTCCAATAGCTTATTTCTAGTGATGTTGCGAATAGTTCGCCGGCGAATAGTTCCCGGCAAACATAGCATGTTTGCGTTCGCCGCGGCGGGCGAACATATGCGATGTTCGATCCGCCCCCTATTCGTCATCATTGAGTAAAACGTTGACCCTGTACCTCACAGTCAGCAGGCACATTCCAGCCAATCAGCAGCAGACCCTCCCTCCCAGACCCTCCTACCTCCTGGACAGCATACATTTTAGATTCATTCGGAAGCTGCATTCTTAGTGAGAGGAGGGACAGTGTAGCTGCTGCTGATTTAATAGGGAAAGTGTATTCAGTGTCCACTACAGTCCTGAAGGACTCATCTGATCTCTGCTGTAAGGACAGCACCCCAAAAAGCCCTTTTTAGGGCTAGAACAGCAGTCTGCTTTTTTTTTTTTCCTGTGTAATCTAATTGCAGTTGCCTGCCTACCAGCGTGTGTGTCAGGCTCACAGCGTATACTGTGCCCACTTGCTCAGTGCTACCACTCATATCTGTTGTAACAGTAGTGTACATTTAAAAAAAAACAACACTTTTTTGACTGTGAAATAATAGCAGTCAGTTTCCTTCACACGTGTGCGTTGCAGTGCCTGCCAGGGCACAGTGTCACCCCAGTGCCACCACTCATCTGTTGTAAAAGTAGTGTACATTTAAAAAAACAACACTTTTTTGACTGTGAAATAATAGCAGTCAGTTTCCTTCACACGTGTGTGTTTCAGTGCCTGCCAGGGCACAGTGTCACCCCAGTGCCACCACTCATATCTGTTGTAACAGTAGTGTACATTTAAAAAAAAAAACACTTTTTTGACTGTGAAATAATAGCAGTCAGTTTCCTTCACACGTGTGCGTTTCAGTGCCTGCCAGGGCACAGTGTCACCCCAGTGCAACTCATATCTGGTGTAACAGTAGTGTAGATTTAAAAAAAACAACACTTTTTTGACTGTGAAATAATAGCAATGTCAGTTTCCTTCACACGTGTGCTTTTCAGTGCTTGCCAGGGCACAGTGTCACCCCAGTGCAACTCATATCTGGTGTAACAGTAGTGTAGATTTAAAAAAAAAAAAACACTTTATTGACTGTGAAATAATAGCAGTGTCAGTTTCCTTCACACGTGTGCGTTTCAGTGCCTGCCAGGGCACAGTGTCACCCCAGTGCAACTCATATCTGGTGTAACAGTAGTGTAAATTTAAAAAAAAAAGCACTTTTTTGACTGTGAAATAATAGCAGTCAGTTTCCTTCACACGTGTGCATTTCAGTGCCTGCCAGGGCACAGTGTCACCCCAGTGCAACTCATATCTGGTGTAACAGTAGTGTACATTTAAAAAAAACAACACTTTTTTGACTGTGAAATAATAGCAGTCAGTTTCCTTCACACGTATGCGTTTCAGTGCCTGCCAGGGCACAGTGTCACCAAAGTGCAACTCATATCTGGTGTAACAGTAGTGTACATTTAAAAAAACCAACACTTTTTTGACTGTGAAATAATAGCAATGTCAGTTTCCTTCACACGTGTGCGTTTCAGTGCCTGCCAGGGCACAGTGTCACCCCAGTGCAACTCATATCTGGTGTAACAGTAGTGTACATTAAAAAAAACAACAACACTTTTTTGACTGTGAAATAATAGCAGTCAGTTTCCTTCACACGTGTGCGTTTCAGTACCTGCCAGGGCACAGTGTCACCCCAGTGCAACTCATATCTGGTGTAACAGTAGTGTACATTTAAAAAAAACAACACTTTTTTGACTGTGAAATAATAGCAGTGTCAGTTTCCTTCACACATGTGCGTTTCAGTGCCTGCCAGGGCACAGTGTCACCCCAGTGCAACTCATATCTGGTTTAACAGTAGTGCACATTTAAAAAAAAAAAAAAAACTTTTTTGACTGTGAAATAATAGCAGTGTCAGTTTCCTTCAAACGTGTGCGTTTCAGTGCCTGCCAGGGCACAGTGTCACCCCAGTGCAACTCATATCTGGTGTAACAGTAGTGTACATTTAAAAAAAAAAACAACACTTTTTTGACTGTGAAATAATAGCAGTGTCAGTTTCCTTCACACGTGTGCGTTTCAGTGCCTTCCAGGGCACAGTGTCACACCAGTGCAACTCATATCTGGTGTAACAGTAGTGTACATTTAAAAAAAAAATACAATTTTGACTGTAATAGATTGAATAGCAGTTAGTTGTCTGCAAGCGTGTGTGTCAGGCCTACAGCATCTACTCTGCCAACTTCTGCCAGTGCACAGTGCCACTCATATCTGTTGTCACAGTAGCTTGCACGCATAGTACCACTAATCAGAAAAAAAATTACAGGCAGAGGCAGGCCACCCCGCAGGGGTCGTCGTGTTCGTGGTGCTGTGATTCCCTTTGGCCCTAGAATAATGCCCAGTGTTCAGAGGCCACGTACCCCGAACTCGAACAGTTCTGAGGACATAGTTGACTGGCTAACACAGGGCACCCAATTTTCTACAGCTTCCGCTTGGAACCTTGACGCACCATCCTCCTCCAGCTTAGCTTCAGGCACCTCTCAAGATACCACTCGCCCGCCTGCCACCACCACCAACACTAGCACCACAGCCGCTTCACTTGATCTGTCAGAGGAGTTATTTATACATCAGTTGGAAGAAATGAGTGATAGTGATGCGCAACCATTATTGCCAGAGGATGTAGATAACAGGGATATGTCTCAGTCAGGCAGCATTACACACATGGACGTACGGTGTGATGATGATGATGTTGTACCCGCTGCTGCTTCCTTTGCTGAGTTGTCAGATACAAGTGAAGCGGTTGATGATGGCGATGCGTCCGTGGATGTCACATGGTTTCCCGCTAGAAGAGAAGAACAAGAGGGGGAAAGTTCAGATGGGGAGACAGAGAGGAGGAGGAGACGAGTTGGAAGCAGGGGGATGTCGTCGCAAGGAGCTAGTGGCACAGTCAGACAGCATGCATCGCCACCCGGGGTCAGCCAGACAGCACGCCAATCAACGCATGCTGTTGCCACCACCAGAATGCCGTCATTGCAGAGCTCAGCAGTGTGGCATTTTTTTGTGTGTCTGCCTCTGACAACAGCGATGCCATTTGCAACCTGTGCCAAAAGAAACTGAGACGTGGGAAGTCCAACACCCACCTAGGTACAACTGCTTTGCGAAGGCACATGATCGCACATCACAAACGCCTATGGGATCAACACATGAGTACAAGCAGCACACAAACTCAAAGCTGCCATCCTCCTCCTGGTCCAGCATCTTCAGCCACGTCAACCACTGCTGTCCTCCTTGCCCCCTCTCAACCATCCGCCACTACGTGTCTCGCCTTGAGCAGTTGCTGCTCATCTGCCCACAGTCAGGTGTCTGTCAAGGACATGTTTGGGCGTAAGAAGCCAATGTCACAAAGTCACCCCCTTGCCCGGCATCTGACAGCTGGCTTGTCTGAACTCTTAGCCCGCCAGCTTTTACCATGCAAGCTGGTGGAGTCTGAGGCGTTCAAAAAATTTGTAGCTATTGGGACACCGCAGTGGAAGGTACCCGGACAAAATTTCTTTGCACAAAAGGCAATCCCCAACCTGTACTCGATTGTGCAAAAGGAAGTAATGGCATGTCTGGCACACAGTGTTGGGGCAAGGGTCCATCTGACCACTGATACCTGGTCTGCAAAGCATGGTCAGGGCAGGTATATCACCTACACTGTGCATTGGGAAAACTTGCTGATGGCTGCCAAGCATGGAATGCGTGGCTCTGCAGAGGAGTTGGTGACACCGCCACGACTTGCAGGCAGGCCTGCTGCCACCTCCTCTACTCCTCCTACTCCATCCTCTTCCATAACCTCCTTGGCTGAGTCTTCTTCTGCTGCTGCATCTTTCTCCACATCAACGGCACCCCCCCAGCTCCCCAGGTACTATTCCACATCCCGGATATGGCAGTGTCATGCCGTCTTGGGGTTGACTTGCCTGAAAGCAGAGAGTCACACCGGACCAGCACTCCTGTCCACCCTGAACGCACAGGTGGATCAGTGGCTGACTCCGCACCAACTGGAGATCGGCAAAGTGGTTTGTGACAATGGAAGAAATTTGGTGGCGGCATTGAATTTGGGCAAGTTGACACATGTGCCGTGCATGGCACATGTGTGTAATCTGATCGTACAACGCTTTGTGCATAAGTACCCAGGATTACAGGACGTCCTGAAACAGGCCAGGAAGGTGTGTGGCCATTTCAGGCGTTCCTACATGGCCATGGCGCACTTTTCAGATATCCAGCGGCGAAACAACATGCCAGTGAGGCGCTTGATTTGCGACAGACCGACACGTTGGAATTCAACACTCCTAATGTTCGACCACCTGCTCCAACAAGAAAAAGCCATTAACGACTATTTGTATGACCGGGGTGCTAGGACAGCCTCTGCGGAGTTGGGAATGTTTTTGCCACGTTACTGGACGCTCATGCGCAATGCCTGTAGGCTCATGCTTCCTTTTGAGGAGGTGACAAACCTAGTCAGTCGCACCGAAGGCACCATCAGCGACATCATACCATTTGTTTTCTTCCTGGAGCGTGCCCTGTGAAGAGTGCTAGATAAGGCCATAGATGAGCATGAAGAGGAAGAGGAAGAGTTGTGGTCACCATCACCACCAGAAACAGCCTTATCAGCATCGCTTGCTGGACCTGCGGCAATGCTGGAAGAGGATTGTGAGGAAAAGGAGTCAGAGGAGGAATGTGGCTTTGAGGAGGAAGAGGAAGACCAACCACAACAGGCATCCCAGGGTGCTCGTTGTCACCTATCTGGTACCCGTGGTGTTGTACGTGGCTGGGGGGAAGAAGATACCTTCAGTGAGATCACTGAGGACGAGGAACGGGACATGAGTAGCTCGGCATCCAACCCAGACCGGGAGAGAACGAACGGAACAAAATTTGCTTTATTTCACCCTCCATAGCGCTGCCATTACAAGTTTCTAAAAAGTCGCCTTGTGCGTGTGATATGGTGGCGATATGCTCCATACCATACTGCACAAAATCCAAGGGCTGAGAATGCGCGCTCGTGCGGGCTTTTCCCATAGACATCAATGGGGAGAGTGTGTTACAAAAAAAAATAACACCTGAAGCGCAGAATAGAAAACTCCGTAACGCAACCCCATTGATGTCTATGGGGAAAAAAAGTTAAGTTTAAACCTAAAACCAAACATAAACCCGTTGTCTAAACACCCCTAATCTGCTGCCCCGACATCGCCGATACCTAAATAAAGTTATTAATCCCTAATCTGCCGCTCCCAACATCGCCGCCACTAATAAAAGTTATTAACCCCTATTCCGCCGCTCCCCAACATCGCTGCTGCTATAATAAAGTTATTAACCCCTATTCCCCCACACCCCAACATCGCTGATACTATAATAAAGATATTAACCCCTATTCCGTCGATCCCCAATATCGCTGCCACTAAATAAAGTTATTAACCCCTAAATTTCTGGCCTCCCACATCACTGCCACTAAATAAACTTATTAACCCCTAAACCGCCAGCCCCTCACATCGCAAAAAACTAAACTATTAGCACCTAAACCTAAAAAAACACTAACTTTAAAATTACAATATCCCTTTCTTAAATTAAATAAAAACTTACCTGTGAAATTAAAAAAAATAAGCTTAAACTAACAATTAACCTAACATAACTATTATACTAAAATTAAAATAACTACCAAATAAATAAACTAAATTACACATTAAAAAAATAGCCCTATACAAATAAAAAGCACCCCCCCAAAAAATAAAAAAAAATAAAACTAGCCTACAATAAACTACCAATAGCCGTTAAAAGGGCCTTTTGTAGGGCATTGCCCTAAATAAATCAGCTCTTTTAACTGTTAAAAAATACAAAGACCCCCTAACAGTAAAACCCATCACTCAACCAACCCCCCAAAATAAAAAACCTAACTCTAACAAAACCTAAGCTACCCATTGCCCTGAAAAGGGCATTTGTATGGGCATTGCCCTTAAAAAGGCATTTAGTTCTTTTAAAAAAGCCCAAACCCTAATCTAAAAATAATAGTTTTTTTTAATTAACGCAAGACTCGTAATGTAAGTGATAGTGAGGTGTAAAAGCATAAAAAAGATGAACAGGGGGCGGAGCTAACCATCGAGCTGTTTAGAAGCATATTGCAGAGCTCCGGTGATAATTAGCAGTTTTGGGCAAAAAACAACAGTTATTGCTAGCAAATTTTAGGGCTCACTTTCTTTAAGGTGCCTAATAACCTGATCCAACACCTCAGAGTCTATTTAAAAAAAAAAAAAATTAAATCGGAATCACCAACTTTGATTTTTCTGGCTTGCCTGACCTCCGCTTATTCCCGGATCTAAAAACAACTGCCCGGACAACAATTGGCTGCTAACCGTCTATCTACGACTCCGGAGGGTCGGGGCTCTGCTCCGGAGCCGTTCCTGCAGTCCCGGGTTCACAAAGAAGTGCATCCAGACCCGGACACGCATGACACATAGAGGCCTAATAGCCGCAACACCCTTGCAGTATTATTTAGCCATAGAAGAGGCTCCGAGACTCACCCCTTATCTCCAACACCTTTTCTCGCATCCCGGGAGTCACTCCAGTCTGTGTACTACTGCCTGCTCCAGGGCCCACTGTGAAGGGGACAGTGGCGCGAATGGCCGCCATCTTGTCTATGGCTCATCTAAAGCAAAGCAAGCCGTAGCTTCATCCGAGAGGGCTAAGTCCGCCTTAACCACAACTCTTTGCAAAGAGAGGATCAGGAGGTTTGAGAGCCGGATTACAGCAAGCTCTTGCTGCTCACATGCAGCAAACTCATTACAGGTAACATCCCGGCACCTCAGGGGGAGACAATACATAAAGCAAGCCTGGGTATTACACTGTGCATACACACAAGAGCCTCCCTGAGCCCCACTACTCATCGGCCTTTTTTAAGGGCCCCACTACAGAGAACCCTGAAGCAGGGCTGGGTATATTTAACTGTAGGCAAGCTGAGAAGGGGCATATGGGCTTACATCAATCTCTGGGAAAAGCCTTCCACAACAGATCTTAACTCTGGGCCACAGACTGTATTATAAAAATCGAAATCACTCAGAGCCCTATAAAACCCTTGCTTCCCCCTCAACAGAGAGACTACAACCCTATAGTCACAGTGCACCTGCATTGTCACTCCATAGACGAAGGAGAAAAGGAGGACCATTCAATCACCCACAGAGTAACCACTGCCTTAGCAACCGTCTGTAGGACACCCCCTCATTCTGGACACAGCTTGCAGCTACATGCTCTCCCCCCCCCTTTCCCACTGCCCACAGTGACAGCGGGTCATAGCCCACTTTCCTTGCCCTTGATCGCCCTGTGAGGGCACATTCCCTGGGGAGTTGCGTGTAGGGGTGTTCCTTCTGCCCCAAGTTATCATAACAGTTGTGAGTGGTCAATCGCTCTTCAACACTGGGTGCAATACTATAAGACGCAGGAAAATAACATCCTACCCCACCTGGATCAGGTCTGCACTGCAGTAAAAAATGGTAATTGGCTAGAAAACCAGATGCTCTAGGGCTTGGGCCGGGGGGTGGACGAGAGTATCTTTATGGCAACAAGAACACCTTTCCCAACCCACATCATCTGTCAAACTACATGCTGGGGGGCTCCACACCTTATCGCAGCACCATAATCTAAAGCCTGTCCAAGTGGGGAGGATGGTACAAGTACAGAAGAAGAAAACAAAGGGCCTAATAGGTCAGAAAAGAACGATGAAAGAACACTTTCAGCATTCAAGGAGAGCCTTGGAACGGTGCTCCGAGGACGAATTATCTGACTCAACATGCCTTTCAGAACCAAGTAATGAGAGAGACCCCAACACCACTTCTCATCCAGCAAGCCTAGTGCATATAGCTGAAGCTAATAACAACATGATGGACCAGATAAAAACCATGTTAATGTCGCACCATGAGTCTATCTGCAAAAGGTTTGATAAATCATGCTCGGAATTGAAGAAGGACATAGCTGCAATCGGAGAATGCACAGATACCCTGGAGCGTAAGCAGGAAGATCTCTTGGTCGACCATACCAACTTGGTCTCATACTCAGAGTGCCTGGCCGGGCAAATTTCAGCATTGGAATCCAAATTGGCTGACTTAGAAGATCACTCCAGGCGCAACAATGTTCGCCTAAGGGGCATTCCTGAGAGTGTTCTTCCTAAGGACTTACAGGCTTATCTGCAGAATTATTCACAGTTGCACTGGGTCCCCTACAAGATCCTGAGTCTCTTATTGATAGGGCCCATAGGGCAATTAGGCCAAGAGCCATATCTGATGACAAGCCGAGAGATGTGGTGGTAAGACTGCACTACTTCACATTCCGGGACAAATTTCTGAGAGCAGTTATTTCTGGGACCTTGAAGACCTCCAGGTTTGCAGACCTTCAGATCTTTCCAGACCTCTCCCCACATACCCTACAACATCAAAAACTTTTCGGGACTTTACAAGAATCCTAAGGGATAAAGAAATCAAGTATAGGTGGGGCTTTCCAGTAAGACTTTTTGTTACCAAAGATGACATCCAACACATTATTACCTCTCCAGAGCAGGCCAGGAACCTCCTTACTAAATGGGATCTTCTATTGGATAGACCACCCCCCTCAACTTCCAAAACCTCCACAGGAGACTTGAGAGAAGAGGAACCGCCGTGGAAACAACTCCCCCCTAGGGACAATAACAGAAGTTCCACACAAACTCGCTCTTCCAAAGCCTCGCTTTCTAATCTTGAAGCGGTCTGAGGCATAAGGAATACTTATCTGGTCTCTTTTCATTTGTGCCTTACTGAACTGGTGCACCTTCTTCCCCGACCCTGGGTATTTGAATTCCGGCCTCTCCATACTGGAAGGTCCCACACCTTACACTCTGTATCCTTTTCTGACTGTCCATATTTTGATCCCCGAGTAATTATGAGTGGACATTTTGGTCCTAACTTAAAGACATGGGTAAAATGGACCTTGCATTTATAAATGTGTTTGTTTCTGTTTTTGTTGTGCATGTTCATTTCTTTTTTCTCTCCTTAGGTACATTGTTCCAGAACACTTCAAGAACCTCGACATGTTCTGTACGCTAGGCTGGGCAAAGTCATGACACCACATGTTTAAGAAGGGGGATTCGCTGATTTCAGCGCCCCTCCCTAATTTTATTTCAGATGTGTTCTAATGGATCCCCTGTGTTAGTGACATAGTTAAATGTTGTATATGGTTAAGGGGCCTTAAATCACACTCCTTGGGCTTTTAACATAACCCCCTCCCTCATGTCTTCAGTTGGTTGCACTTGACACTGGGTGTGGCACGGCATGACCTTGTCTTCTCTTTAACCGATAGCTTTTCCCCAATAACCACGCCCCATAGACATAACCCCTCGACAAGACTGATAGTCCCCTCAGGGTAACCACCAAAGAAAGAGGGATATAGAGGAGGTGCAAGGGGCTTTCTTAACCCCTCTCTGCAGTATTTTAGTCTAATGGCCCGAAACTTAGCCTCCCCAGCACCACTCCACTTCCCACTTAGCTTAAGGATCTCCCTTCTTTCTCACTACCCCCAAACAGCGGAGGGTGGGGACTTAGAATATGGGGCTTCATAATCACACTATAATGTTTTAACTGTTAAACCAATGTTATCCCATTTGTGCTTACCCTCCTGTTGTTTACATGCCGCTACATACATTTACTGCTAAACCCCAGTAAGGAATTTTTTACTGTTACTCTCATTTTATCTTCTCGTTTTCAGATTGTTAATGTTGCTATACTAGTTGACAATTTCTAATGCCCATACAAAAAACTCTGGTTCACCCCCTTGGGCACTTATGGCCCCAGACCTGTTGTAATTGGTCCAATCTAACCTGCTCCCGGCACCTCCAGTGCTCCTCCCCCACTTTCTTATCTGCGTTGGTCTTTTCTGTTTAGGAAAACACAACGCAGATATTGGCTGTGTTTTTTTTACCACATACCTAATTCAATAAAAAAAAAACAGAATTTATGCTTACCTGATAAATTACTTTCTCCAACGGTGTTTCCGGTCCACGGCGTCATCCTTTCTTGTGGGATATTCTCTTCCCCAACAGGAAATGGCAAAGAGTCCCAGCAAAGCTGGTCACATGATCCCTCCTAGGCTCCGCCCACCCCAGTCATTCGACCGACGGACAGGAGGAAATATATATAGGAGAAATCATATGATACCGTGGTGACTGTAGTTAGAGAAAATAATTCATCAGACCTGATTAAAAAAACCAGGGCGGGCCGTGGACCGGACACACCGTTGGAGAAAGTAATTTATCAGGTAAGCATAAATTCTGTTTTCTCCAACATTGGTGTGTCCGGTCCACGGCATCATCCTTACTTGTGGGAACCAATACCAAAGCTTTATGACACGGATGAAGGGAGGGAGCAAATCAGGTCACCTAAACGGAAGGCACCACAGCTTGCAAAACCTTTCTCCCAAAAATAGCCTCCGAAGAAGCAAAAGTATCAAATTTGTAAAATTTGGCAAAAGTGTGCAGTGAAGACCAAGTTGCTGCCTTACATATCTGGTCAACGGAAGCCTCGTTCTTGAAGGCCCATGTGGAAGCCACAGCCCTAGTGGAGTGAGCTGTGATTCTTTCAGGAGGCTGCCGTCCGGCAGTCTCATAAGCCAAACGGATAATGCTTTTAAGCCAAAAGGAAAGAGAGGTAGAAGTCACTTTTTGACCTCTCCTTTTACCAGAATAAACAACAAACAAGGATGATGTTTGTCTGAAATCTTTAGTAGCCTCTAAATAGAATTTTAGAGCACGGACAACGTCCAAATTGTGTAACAAACGCTCCTTCTTTGAAACTGGATTCGGACACAAAGAAGGTACAACTATCTCCTGGTTAATATTTTTGTTAGAAACAACTTTAGGAAGAAAACCAGGCTTAGTACGCAAAACCACCTTATCTGCATGGAACACCAGATAAGGAGGAGAACACTGCAGAGCAGATAACTCTGAAACTCTTCTAGCAGAAGAGATTGCAACCAAAAACAAAACTTTCCAAGATAGTAACTTAATATCTACGGAATGTAAGGGTTCAAACGGAACCCCTTGAAGAACTGAAAGAACTAGATTTAAACTCCAGGGAGGAGTCAAAGGTCTGTAAACAGGCTTGATCCTAACCAGAGCCTGAACAAATGCTTGAACATCTGGCATAGCTGCCAGTCGTTTGTGTAGTAAGACAGATAAAGCAGAAATCTGTCCCTTTAGAGAACTTGCAGATAATCCTTTCTCCAAACCTTCTTGTAGAAAGGATAGAATCTTAGGAATTTTTATCTTGTTCCATGGCAATCCTTTGGATTCACACCAACAGATATATTTTTTCCATATTTTATGGTAAATTTTTCTAGTTACAGGCTTTCTAGCCTGAATCAGAGTATCTATTACAGAATCTGAAAACCCACGCTTTGATAAAATCAAGCGTTCAATCTCCAAGCCGTCAGTTGGAGGGAAACCAGATTTGGATGTTCGAATGGACCCTGAACAAGAAGGTCCTGTCTCAAAGGTAGCTTCCATGGTGGAGCCGATGACATATTCACCAGGTCTGCATACCAAGTCCTGCGTGGCCACGCAGGAGCTATCAAGATCACCGAGGCCCTCTCCTGATTGATCCTGGCTACCAGCCTGGAAATGAGAGGAAACGGTGGGAATACATAAGCTAGGTTGAAGGTCCAAGGTGCTACTAGTGCATCTACTAGAGTCGCCTTGGGATCCCTGGATCTGGACCCGTAGCAAGGAACCTTGAAGTTCTGACGAGACGCCATCAGATCCATGTCTGGAATGCCCCATAATTGAGTTATTTGGGCAAAGATTTCCGGATGGAGTTCCCACTCCCCCGGATGGAATGTCTGACGACTCAGAAAATCCGCTTCCCAATTTTCCACTCCTGGGATGTGGATCGCAGACAAGTGGCAGGAGTAATCCTCCGCCCATTGAATTATCTTGGTCACTTCTTTCATCGCCAGGGAACTCCTTGTTCCCCCCTGATGATTGATATATGCAACAGTCGCCATGTTGTCTGATTGAAACCTTATGAATTTGGCCTTTGCTAGTTGAGGCCAAGCTTTGAGAGCATTGAATATCGCTCTCAGTTCCAGAATGTTTATCGGGAGAAGAGACTCTTCCCGAGACCATAAACCCTGAGCTTTCAGGGATTCCCAGACCGCGCCCCAGCCCACTAGACTGGCGTCGGTCATGACAATGACCCACTCTGGTCTGCGGAAGCTCATTCCTTGTGACAGATTGTCCAGGGTCAGCCACCAACGGAGTGAATCTCTGGTCTTTTGATCTACTTGAATCATCGGAGACAAGTCTGTATAATCCCCATTCCACTGTTTGAGCATGCACAGTTGTAATGGTCTTAGATGAATTCGTGCAAAAGGAACTATGTCCATTGTTGCAATCATCAAACCTATTACCTCCATGCACTGCGCTATGGAAGGATGAGGAACAGAGTGAAGTACTTGACAAGAGCTTAGAAGTTTTGATTTTCTGACCTCTGTCAGAAAAATCCTCATTTGTAAGGAATCTATTATTGTTCCCAAGAAGGGAACTCTTGTTGACGGGGACAGAGAACTTTTTTCTTTGTTCACCTTCCATCCGTGAGATCTGAGAAAGGCTAGGACGATGTCCGTATGAGCCTTTGCTTTTGACAGGGACGTCGCTTGAATTAGGATGTCGTCCAAGTAAGGTACTACTGCAATGCCCCTTGGTCTTAGAACCGCTAGAAGGGACCCTAGTACCTTTGTGAAAATTCTCGGAGCAGTGGCTAATCCGAATGGAAGTGCCACAAACTGGTAATGCTTGTCCAGAAAAGCGAACCTTAGGAACTGATGATGTTCCTTGTGGATAGGAATATGTAGGTACGCATCCTTTAAATCCACGGTGGTCATAAATTGACTTTCCTGGATGGTGGGAAGGATCGTTCGAATGGTTTCCATTTTGAACGATGGAACCCTGAGAAATTTGTTTAGGATCTTCAAATCCAAAATTGGTCTGAATGTTCCCTCTTTTTTGGGAACTACGAACAGATTTGAGTAAAATCCCATTCCTTGTTCTTTTATTGGAACTGGATGTATCACTCCCATCTTTAACAGGTCTTCTACGCAATGTAAGAATGCCTGTCTCTTTATTTGGTTTGAGGATAATTGAGACCTGTGGAACCTTCCCCTTGGGGGTAGTTCCTTGAATTCCAGAAGATAACCTTGAGAAACTATTTCTAGCGCCCAAGGATCCTGAACATCTCTTGCCCAAGCCTGAGCAAAGAGAGAGAGTCTGCCCCCTACTAGATCCGGTTCCGGATCGGGGGCTATCCCTTCATGCTGTTTTGGTAGCAGTGGTAGGCTTCTTGGCCTGCTTACCCTTGTTCCAGCCTTGCATTGGTTTCCAGGCTGGTTTGGGTTGTGAACGATTACCCTCTTGCTTAGAGGATGCAGAATTAGAGGCTGGTCCCTTTCTGCGAAAGGGACGAAAATTAGGCTTATTTTTAGCCTTAAAAGACCTATCCTGTGGGAGGGCGTGGCCCTTTCCTCCAGTGATGTCTGAAATAATCTCTTTCAAATCTGGTCCAAATAATGTTTTACCTTTGAAAGGAATGTTAAGCAATTTTGTCTTGGATGACACATCCGCTGACCAAGACTTTAGCCAAAGCGCTCTGCGCGCCACTATAGCAAACCCTGAATTTTTCGCCGCTAATCTAGCTAATTGCAAAGCGGCATCTAAAACAAAAGAGTTAGCCAATTTAAGTGCTTGAACTCTGTCCATAACCTCCTCATACGAAGATTCTCCACTAAGCGACTTTTCTAGTTCCTCGAACCAGAAGCACGCTGCCGTAGTGACAGGAACAATGCATGAAATTGGTTGTAGAAGGAACCCTTGCTGTACAAAAATCTTTTTAAGCAAACCCTCTAATTTTTTATCCATAGGATCTTTAAAAGCACAACTGTCTTCGATAGGAATAGTAGTGCGTTTGTTTAGAGTAGAAACCGCCCTCTCGACCTTGGGGACTGTCTGCCATAAGTCCTTTCTGGGGTAGACTATAGGAAATAATTTCTTAAATATAGGGGGGGGAACAAAAGGTATGCCGGGCCTTTCCCACTCTTTATTTACTATGTCCGCCACCCGCTTGGGTATAGGAAAAGCGTCGGGGGGCACCGGAACCTCTAGGAACTTGTCCATCTTACATAATTTCTCTGGAATGACCAAATTGTCACAATCATCCAGAGTAGATAACACCTCCTTAAGCAGTGCGCGGAGATGTTCTAATTTAAATTTAAATGTCACAACATCAGTTTCAGCTTGATGAGAAATTTTTTCTGAATCTGAGATTTCTCCATCAGACAAAACCTCCCTCATGGCCCCTTGAGATTGGTGTGAGGGTATGTCAGAACAAATATCATCAGCGCCCTCCTGCTCTTCAGTGTTCAAAACAGAGCAATCGCGCTTTCTCTGATAAGTAGGCATTTTGGATAAAAGATTTGCTATGGAGTTATCCATTACAGCCGTTAATTGTTGCATGGTAATAAGTATTGGCGCACTAGATGTACTAGGGGCCTCCTGTGTGGGCAAAACTGGTGTAGACACATTAGGGGATGATGTAGTATCATGTTTACTCCCCTCATTTGAGGAATCATCTTGGGCAATATCATCATCTGTGGCATTACTGTCCTTACTTTGTTTGGACACTATGGCACACTTATCACATAAATTTAAATGGGGAGACACATTGGCTTTCATACATATAGAACATAGCTTATCTGATGGTACAGACATGTTAAACAGGCTTAAACTTGTCAATCAAGCACAAAAAACGTTTTAAAATAAAACCGTTACTGTTTCTTTAAATTTCAAACTGAAAACACTTTATTACTGAATATGTGAAAAAGTATGAAGGAATTGTTCAAAAATTACCAAAATTTCACCACAGTGTCTTAAAGCATTAAAAGTATTGCACACCAAATTTCAGAGCTTTAACCCTTAAAATAACGGAACCGGAGCCGTTTTTACATTTAACCCCTATACAGTCCCAGCTATATGCTTTGCTGAGACCCAACCAAGCCCAGAGGGGAATACGATACCAAATGACGCCTTCTATAAGCTTTTTCAGTGATTCTTAGCTCCTCACACATGCATCTGCATGCCTTGCTCTCGAAAAACAACTGCGCATTAATGGCGCGAAAATGAGGCTCTGTCTATAACTAGAAAAGGCCCCCATCTGAAAAAGGTGTCCAACACAGTGCCTGCCGTTTTTCTAAACGTTCCCCAAGATTATAATAACAATTATTAGTTAGAATCTGCATAATATGCCTAGTAAAGCAATCGTTTTAGCCCAGAAAAATGTCTACCAGTTTTTAAACCCTTTTTGAAGCCCTTTATTCTTTTATGTTTAACTAAGAAAATGGCTTACCGGTCCCCATGAGGGGAAATGACAGCCTTCCAGCATTACATGGTCTTGTTAGAAATATGGCTAGTCATACCTTAAGCAGAAAGGTCTGCTAACTGTTTCCCCCAACTGAAGTTACTTCATCTCAACAGTCCTGTGTGGAAACAGCAATCGATTTTAGTTACTGTCTGCTAAAATCATCTTCCTCTTACAAACAGAAATCTTCATCCTTTTTCTGTTTCAGAGTAAATAGTACATACCAGCACTATTTTAAAATAACAAACACTTGATAGAAGAATAAAAACTACATTTAAACACCAAAAAACTCTTAACCATCTTCGTGGAGATGTTGCCTGTGCAACGGCAAAGAGAATGACTGGGGTGGGCGGAGCCTAGGAGGGATCATGTGACCAGCTTTGCTGGGACTCTTTGCCATTTCCTGTTGGGGAAGAGAATATCCCACAAGTAAGGATGACGCCGTGGACCGGACACACCAATGTTGGAGAAATTCTCTCCAGTATGGCTCTTAAAGTTGCCACCTTAAACACCCAGGGATTGAATTCTCCTACAAAAATGAGCCTTCTCCTTAGATATCTTTTGAAAAATAGCGTGAAAGTTGCCTTGCTCCAAGAAACCCACTGGCCTCAGGGCTCCTCCTTCATGCAGAACTCTAGACTTTTCCCAATTTGCTTGTCGCCCTCATACCCAACAAAAAAAGAGGTGTCGCCATCATGGTCCATAAGTCAGTCGCATGTGAGATTCAGCATGTGGAGAGAGATCCGGAAGGCAGGTTCCTTCTGGTGGTCTGTACTCTGGATGGGGCTCAATACACCCTTGTTTCATTGTATGCCCCGAATACTGGTCAACTCTCCTTTCTAAACTCAGTTCTTCCCTTAATAGATCTAAGATCAACTGAACAGAGGTAATCTACTGATAGGGGGAGATCTAAACATAGTTTGGGACCCTGTCTTGGACAGGAAATCCCCTAAGCACAAAACTCTGGACCCTGTAGCCAAACAAGCCTCAAACCAGTTCAGGTCCTTAATGTACCAGTACAGCGTGTACGATGCTTGGTGGTGCTTATCCCCATCGGAGAGGGACTTCACTTTCTATTCAAACCCCTACCTTTGCTATTCCAGAATCGACTACTTGCTATGTCGCTCCCCCCTCTTAGACAATCTTTCTAACCCTTCCATTCGGATTTGCCCATGGTCGGACCATGACATGGTCTCCATAGCTTTGACAGGGGCACATCTTCAGGGTCCTTCCTCCTCTAGCTGGAGGCTACACCCCTCACTAATTTCCGGACCGGCCGGAGTCGAAAACTCCAATGTAATAGCTGACTTCCTGGCCACCAATGACAATAAAATGACCAACGACCCAGTATTGTGGGCAACCCTGAAGGTCTTTTTGAGAGGACACTTTATAAAACAGGCTTCAATAAACCGCAACCTCATGGGTAAATCCTTAGCTCAGTTATATTCGGAGTTACGTTCTCTAGAATCCCACAATAGAGGTGACACTTCAAGACAAATTGCGGAGCAAATTACAACCATCAGATCCAAAATTAATGAAATTTAGGGAAAGAGGGTGCAATCGAACCTTCTGGCCCTCAAACAATTGTATTACTATAAGGGTAACAGGGCAGAACGACCCCTAGCCCATAAGCTTCGAATCCGCACGCAACAAAGTCGGATTCCTCATATTAAAACCCAAAAGGGGCTTGTATGTGCCCCTAAGGACATAGCCAAGACATTTGCTCACTACTATACCATTTTATATAATTTGGACTCCTCCCCTGAGAGCCTCAGAGCCTCAGGACAGCAGATAGCTCAGTTCTTGTCTTCCCTCCCTCTTCCAACCTTATCAACGGAAGACACCAATTCTCTATCTCTCCCGGTGACAATTGAGGAACTGAAACTAGTGATCTCCTCGCTTAAACTGGATAAGGCCCCTGGACCAGATGGGTTTACCACTCTATTCTACAAAACGTACGCCCCACAACTGATACCCCTCCTCTCCAGGTTTTTCAATTTCACATTTAATTCAGACGAGCTCCGCCCAGAATTCCAAGAGGTCACCATTATAACTTTGCCCAAAGACGGTAAAGACCACTCCCTATGCGAGAGTTATAGGCCGATTTCCCTCATAAACGTGGATATAAAACTATTTGTGAAAATACTGGCCACGAGATTGAATAGATTTCTCCCAGAACTAATCAATCCTGATCAGGTTGGATTTATTCCAGGCAGACAGGGCCCAGACAACACGAGACGCCTCTTAAATATATTCACGAAAGCGGCGGACATGGGAGTCTCCCTTCTTTCCCTGTCGATGGATGCCGAGAAAGCATTTGACAGGGTGAGATGGGACTACATGTTCTCCACGCTTTTAGCATTTGGTCTCCCAGAGCCCTTTATTACCACAGTAAGATCCTTATACTCTTGCCCCACAGCAAGAGTGAGAGGACTAGACTTCTGCTCCTCCAGGGTTCAGATCACTAATGGCACAAGACAAGGTTGCCCCTTGTCTCCCCTGTTGTTTGCCCTAACCATAGAACCGCTAGCTACGGCAATCAAGACCTCAACACAGGTGAAAGGTCTAACTCTCCATGACACCCCTCAGAAACTAGCCCTCTATGCGGACGACTTGACCCTTTTCATTACCGACCCTGAGGAATCACTCCCTGCACTTTTTGACCTACTAGAAAAGTTTGGAGGCATCTCTTATTACAAACTGAACATAGGTAAAACAGGAGCATATCCCTTAAAATTACCCGATTCGGAATTATGCTTACTCAAGAAAAAATATCACTTCCAATGGTCCCTT
This sequence comes from Bombina bombina, assembly GCF_027579735.1. Classification (NCBI taxonomy): domain Eukaryota; kingdom Metazoa; phylum Chordata; class Amphibia; order Anura; family Bombinatoridae; genus Bombina; species Bombina bombina. The sequence goes on along the minus strand of NC_069504.1, from coordinate 340,108,007 downwards.
TCAGGACTAAAACATCTAGGGGTGTTCCTCTCTCATGATACGGGTATGGTTCTATCTAGATATCTGTAGGAGCAGAGAACAGAAAGAGGCGCCTTATGGGACAGTATCGTGGTGTCGCTATAGAGCAGGTAGGGACAAACAGCATACACAAATGGAAGAATACTCACAAGTGAGACGGCATAAACGTATGCCAAACTAGACAGGACGGAACCTTAGTCGCCCGCCAGACGGTCCAATAGGAGGAAGGCTCTAGCGTTCCAGTGGTCCAATCCGCTATGGCGGACAAAAACAGACGTCAGAGGCCCACAGCGTCTGTGGGAGGATCAATGGCTCAGAGTCCTTAGTGTAAGTGGCAAGATACCGCTCCACACATAGGATCAGATAGTAGACGATGAGAGCGGGGGTATCATAAAAGAAATTTTTATTGATAAAATTGAATTTAAAACTGTTTAAAATACAAAGAAACAGCAACGCGTTTCTCGACCTTCCGGTCGTTTCATCAGGTTCTATCTAAAAAATTTCACACCTTCCTATCCCAACTCCAAATTGACCTCTGCTCCAGGAGATATGACGAGATCTCCTGGTTTGTGAGAATAACCGCAGTCAAAATGATGCAGCTCCCCAAATTAACTTACCTTTTTCGTTGTTTACCGATTAAAGTACCACTGTCCCTGCTGACCAAATTCCAAGCTATAATTAACCGGTATATATGGAATGGGAAGAGACCCCGAATTGCAGCATCTTTGCTGCAATGCCCAGGGCTCGCCGGAGGCCTAGGTCTCCCAAACATAAGGCTATACCATGAGGCTGCCCTACTTACTCATATTTCAGAGTGGAATACAAAAAAGGCTATTCCCCGCTGGTTGGAACTTGAGCAGGCCTTCATGATTAAGGAATTGACCGAAACATGTAGGACAGACCAGTTCCTGAAAATGTTCTGCCTATTCTTTTGATTTTAACTACTCTGTTGCCTATCAAGATGTTTTAATCTATATATGGACATTAAACTACGTATGCTTACTTTGGAGGATCGCAGTGTATTTCTTTTGCTTGCATGCTCCTTACCAACCCATCTGACATTGATGGACCTTATCTGGATCCCCTCACACTGCTACTCGTATTTTCCGATACATAAGAAAATTGTTTTGCACCGCAAGAACTCCTAGTTACATCTTTGCCATAACAATCTGGACTCCCCACATCTCTCCCCATGTCATTCTATGACAGGCCTCTTGCTTGGCCTTCCTCTTGCAGGCCCGGCGGTGCGCCGGGCTCTCTCCACCCATAAAATCACGGATCTCTTCATGGACAGAAATCAAGTATCCCCTGGGGATCTGGCTCACTTCCACGACATTCAACCAAAATTTAGATTTGACCTATTAAGGCTCTTATCCATATTGAAGTCATGGGGATTCATGAGCGCCCCTCCTAGACAGCTGACACCCTGGGAAAGGCGGATAACTACTGATCTCCAGCACATCTCCCCCTTGTCCTTTCATTATCAAATTCTTCTTGATTCTTCAAAACTAACAAAAAACAGACAAATGGGGGAGTGGGAGAGAGACTGGAAAGGGGAAATTTCAATAGAGATGTGGGCTGATGCAGTTCAACATACTAAGTCATCAATACACTGCATTACGCTCTATGAACTGTTCTTCAAGATACTTACGAGGTGGCACTATGTCCCCGCGAAACTTCACAAGATGTTTCCAGACAGCCCCCCCCTCTGCTGGAGAGGTTGCCAACAGGTAGGCAACCCCCAACATGTTTGGTGGACCTGCCCCATCATTACCCCTTTGTGGAGTAAATTGGAAGTCTTGTGCTGCCGCCTGGGTTTGGTGTCGTCCCTTACCCCGAAATGGCGTTGGCTCATGTAGGCCTCAGACCCCTCTCACCACCTAAACGTGCTCTCCTGATAACGATCATGATGGTGGCGAAACTAACAATTGCCAGAAACTGGAAAAAACCTAATCCCCCTAACTGGCAGGCTCTGATCCAACTCATCTCATATTTCCGGTCCATGGAGAGTTATGTATACAGCTCCCGTCAGCAAATAGATCTGTACTTTATGATTTGGGAGCCCTGGGACTCACTGGGAGAGAGCTCAATTTCCTCTATGTAAATGGAAGGTAACTGAGTCTGTAACTAGCCTTAGCCGAGGGTGGTGCCACATGGAGGGGGTCTTTGTCGTTCTCCCCCTCTCCTGCGCTTGGCCCCGCTCGGGCTATACCCCCTCCCCCCCCCCCTGTTTTTTTTTGTTTTGTTTTGTTTTCTCCTCCTCCTCATTTACCCTACTACTCCCCCTTGGAATTCAGTTAGAGGTTTTCCACTTGGAACTCTGTCTGTCTTTATGCTCGCAAACATAACTGGTTAATAGTTTTACCTTAGACTCTGTTCTCTAAATTTTGTGAAATATCTTTCTTTCCTTATAACTGGTCAAACTCCCAAAATACGAAAAATAGAAACCTCATTTTGAGGTCTGCCCCTTTAAGGTTGAGTATTTCCATCGAATTGATGTATGACCATAATATGATCTGTACTGTATCGAATCCAGGTGCCTTCCGTTCTATTTTTGTTTTCATATGGGCTGTGAAATATCTTTTATATACTGTTATGTGTTTTTGACCTCAATAAAAATGATATTATAAAAAAAAAAGAGGAACAGGATAAATAAAGTGCTTTATATAAAAAAAAATCATAACCCCCCAAAAATTGGGTAGATCTCATGGACTCTTGCCACCATGAAAGAAATTAATTTATCAGGTAAGTTCTTACATAAATTATGTTTTCTTTCATATAGGTGGCAAGAGTCCATGACCTAGTGACGTATGGGATATAATACCCAAGATGTGGAAGTCCACGAGTCACTAGAGAGGGAAGGATAAAATAAAAATAGCTATTTCCGCTGAGAAATTAAATCCAAAAAAGTAATTGTTTTCTTAAAAATATTAAAAAAACTCTAATCATAGGCACTAGAAGAAACAAACTGAGACAGCTGCCTGAAGAACCTTTCTACCAAAGGCTGCTTCCGAAGAAGCAAACACATCGAAATGGTAAAATTTAGTAAATGTATGCAAAGAAGACTAAGTTGCTGCTTTGCAAATTTGAACTGAAGCTTCATTATTGAAAGCCCAAGATGTAGCGACTGATCTAGTAGAATGAGCTGTAATTTGCTGAGGTGGAGACTGCCCCACCTCCAAATAAGCTTTGTGAATTAAAAGCTTCAACTAAGATGCCAGGGAAATGGCAGAGGCTTTCTAACCTTTTCTGGAACCAGAAAAAATAACAAATAGACTAGAAGTCTTTCTGAAATCTTTAGTAGCCTCAACATAATATTTCAAAGCTCTTACCACATCCATATAATGTAAAGACCTTTAAAGAGTATTTTTAGGATTAGGACACAAGGAATTAACAATAATTTCCCTATTAATGTTGTTAGAATTCACAACATTAGGTACAAATTTAAACGAAATCCGCAAAACAGCTTTATCTGGATGAAAAATCAGATAAGGAGACTCACAAGAGAGAGCAGGCAATTCAGAAACTCTTCTAGCAGAGGAGATAGCCAAAATAAATAATACTTTTCAAAAAAGTAGTTTAATATCCAAAGAAAGCATAGGCTCAAAAGGAGGAGCCTGCAAAATCTTCAAAACCAAATTGAGACTCCAAGGAGGAGAAATACATTTAATAACAGGTTTGATATGAATCAAAGCCTGAACAAAACAGTGAATATCAGGAATCTTAGCAATCTTTCTATGAAATAAGACAGAAAGAGTAGAGATTTGTCCTTTCAAAGTATTTGCAGACAAACCTTTATCCAAACCATCCTGAAGAAACTGTAGAATCCTAGGAATTCTAAAAGAATGCCAAGAATAATCATGAGTGGAACACCATGAGATATAGGTTTTCCAAACCCTATGATAAATCTTTCTTGAAACAGTTTTACAAGCCTGTATCATAGTGTTAATTACTGAGTCAGAGAAACCTCTATGACTAAGAACTATAAGCGTTCAATTTTCATGCCTTCAAATATAGAGATTTGAGATCCTTAAGGAAAACTGGGCCTTGAGACAGAAGGTCTGGTCTTATAGGAAGTAAACAAGGCTGGCAACTGGACATTCGGACAAGGTCCGCATACCAAAACCTGTGAGGCCATGCTGGTGCTATCAGAAACACAGAAAATTGTTCCATTATGATCTTGGAGATCACCTTTGGAAGAAGAACCAGAGGCGGAAAAATGTAAGTAGGTTGGTAAAAACAGGGAACTGCTGGAGCATCCATCATTTTCACCTGAGGATCCCTGGACCTGGAAAGGTATCTGGGAAGTTTCTTGTTCAGACGAGAGGCCATTTATTTCTGGAAGATCCCACATCTGTACAAGTTGAAAAAACACATCTGGATGAAGAGACCACTCCCCCGGATGTAGAGAATGACGGCTGAGATTATCCTCTTCCCAATTGTCTACACCTGGGATATGATTTGCAGAGATTTGTCAAGCATTGGATTCCACCCAAGAAAGTATCAGAGAAACTGATGATTGACATATGCCACTGTTGTGATATTGTTTGTTTGAAAACAAACGTAAAGTTCTCGCTTCAATAGAGGCCAATTTTGAAGAGCTCTGAAAAGAGCACAGAGTTCTAAAACATTGATTGGTAACCTCGCCTCTTGAGTATTCCATTCCCCTTGTGCTGTCAAAGACCCACAGACAGCTCCCCAACCTGTAAGACTTGCATCTGTTGTGATCACAGTCCAGGAAGGACGAACAAAGGAGGCCCCTTGAACAATAAGGTGATGGTTTAACCACTAAGTCAGGAAGAGTTGAGTGTTGAGATTTAAGTATATCAACTGTGAAATCTGAGTATAATCCCTGCACCACTGGTGAAACATGCAAAGCTGTAAAGGTCTCATATGAAAACTAGCAAAGGGGATTGCGTCCGATGCTGCAGTCATGAGATCTAAAACTTCCATGCACATAGACACTGAAGGAAATGATAGAGACTGAAGGTTTAGACAAGCTAAGACCAATTTTATTCTCTGTTAGAGAAAGAGTCATGGGCACTGAATCTATCTGGAAACCTAAGAAGGTGACCTTTATCTGAGGAATCAAGAAACTCCTTGGTAAATTAATCCTCCAACCATGTCTTTGAAGAAACAACATTAGTTGTTTTGTGTGAGATTCTGAAAAATTAAAAGATTGAGCTAGTACCAAGATAGCGTCCAAATAAGGAAACACTGCAATACCCTGCTCTCTGATTACAGATAGAAGGGCACTTAGAACCTTCAAGAACATTCTTGGTGCTGTTGCTAGGCCAAATGGAAGCGCAAAAAATTGGTAAAGCTTGTTTAGAAAAGAGAATCTCAGAAAATGATAGTGGTCTAGATGAATTGGAATATGAAGATAAGCATCCTGTAAGTCTATTGTGGACATGAAATGACCTTGCTAAACAAAAGGCAGAATAGTCCTTATAGTCACCATTTCGAAAGTTGGGACTCTTACAAAACGATTTAAAAATTTCAGATCCAGGATTGGTCTGAAAGAATCTTCCTTCTTTGGGACAATGAATAGATTTGAATAGAAACCTAATCCCTGTTCCTGCTGAGGAACTGGTACAATCACTCCTGAAATCTCTAGGTCTGAAACACACTTTAGAAAATCCTGAGCCTTCACAGGGTTTGTTGGTACATGAGGTCTTATTCTGAAACCTATTTGATACCCTTGAGAAACAATATTCTGAATCCACTGATTTTGGACAGAATCTGTCCAAATGTCTTGAAATAACTTTAGTCTGCCCTCCACTAGAAGAACTGGCTTGAGGCCACACCTTCATGCAGTCTTAGGGGCTGGATTTGGTTTCTTATAAGGCTTGGATTTATTCTAATCCAGAGTTGATCTCCAATTAGAGCCAGAGGGCCTTAGGGGAAGGATAGGTTTTCTGTTCTCTATTTTGACAAAAGGAACAAAAATAATTTGGGAGCTTTAAATTTACCCTTAGATTTCTTGTCTTGAGGCAGAAAAACTCCCTTACCCCCAGTGATAGTGGAGATAAAAGAATCCAATTGAGAACCAAACAAATTATTACCCTGAAAAGATAGATAATAATCTAGATTTAGAATACCATGTCAGCATTTCAAGATTTAAGCCATAAATCTCTTCTAGTTAGAATAGCTAAAGACATAGATTTGACATTAATCTTAATGGCATAAGTAAAAGAACAATGCTAGATAGTTTAGGATCTGATAACTGCACTAAACTGTCCAACCAAAAAGTTGAAGATGCAGCAACATCAGCCATGGAAATAGCTGGTGTAAGAATATAGCCAGTATGCAAATATGTATGTAAATATGCTCTTCTAAGGTAAGATTCAGACTTCCTATCCAAAGGATCCCTAAAAGAAGTACTATATTCCATAGAAATAGTAGTACATTTGGCAAGAGTGGAAATAGCCCCATTAAACTTAGGGACCTTTTCCCAAACCTCTAGACTAGCCACAGGTAACGGATACAACTTATTAAACCTAGAAGAAGGGTTAAAAGAGGTATCAGGTTTAGACCATTCTTTAGCAGTCATATTGGAGATCTGGAATAGGAAAAACTTCAGGAGTAACCTCAGAAGTCTTAAATACAGAATTTAAATGATTACTAGCTTTGCTATCAGGAGGACTAGACTCCTCAATACCCAAAGTAAACAATGCTTCCTTTAATAGAAAACGAATATGTTCAATTTTATATAGAAAAGAAGAAAATATTTGTCAATTTCTGTCTCTGATGCAGGATCCTCTAAGTTAGAGGAAACCCCATCAGTAGAGGATATTTCAGTATGCTGCTGGTCAGTACAAAATTCATTAGATCTATGACAAGTTTGGAAAGACCTTTTACGTTTATTTGAAGGTGGAATAGCAGTCATAGCCTTCTCTATGGCTGCAGCAATAACATGTTTCATACCTGCAGGAATATTAGGTACATTAGACTGAGAAGGAATAACAGTAGATGTATTTGGACTCATAGAAACATTATCAGCATGTAATCATTTGTCATAACAAATGCCACATAATTGAGCTGAAGAAATAAGATCAGCTTGTTTAAATCAAACACACTTAGCTTTGGTAGAATTGTGTTCAGCAGCTTAGTTCATACAGTAACATCAGAGGCAGGATCAGTGTCACGGATACCACGCTGCAGGGGTCCTGTTTCTAAGCGGATTAGGGCTTTTTGAGAGCCACCGTGAACTCCCAGACCTTGGATTTACTTTGTTTGTGGGTCACACATCATTAGGAAAGAGCTGGTCCAAGTCCGCCTAGTCCCTATCCAGCCGACTGGGCCCCTGGAACTGCCGGTTGGCCTCATAGTCCCGCATTCTCCAGTGTCCCTTACCCCTGGTCGCTCCAGCGGTCCCTTGTCCCAGAGCTCCACTCTGTTGTTACCCCTTGGGGAGGGCAAGAGGTGGGGTGATTGCCAGAGGGGAGCTCCATTGGGAACTGGAGGTTCCGGACCCCTCTCTGCAACCACCACTCCCCAGTGGCCTTCTCTGTGAACGTTTAGTCACCCATAGCTCCAGCCCATAGCCATGGATCACGTCGCTTTTTGGACTATAGCAGCTGGGGACCAAGGGCTGCCCAACGACACCATGGAAGTGCCACTGCTCCCTCTGGATCACCCCAGAACCACCATCCTTGTACCGCTGGACACTATGGGACAATGGACTCTATGTATGGTGCCAGCCTGTCTGGAGGGGAGGGAACGGCGGGAGATTTAGGGGACTGATAAGGCTCTTATCTTGATGAGATTGTGTATATAAACTGTGTGTTTTCCAAATAAAAGTTAGTTCTTGTTTCACCTAAATGCTAGTCTGTCTAGTTATTTGGGTGGGCTCCTGCTATAATCACTCTTCTAGCGGCAGGTTCCAGGTGTTGGAGAGATCCTTTGGCGGAGCTACCCAGTCGGGGTAGCCAGGTTCCGTCACAATTAGTTTAAGACATCTTGCAAAATGTAACAAAAAGGAAAAAATAACATTTAAACTAAATATCCAATTTCCTCAATATAACAGTTTCAGGAATGGGAAAAAATGCTTATGATAAAATTCTTATACAAAAAGTAAAATCAAAAGCAAGCATCATAGCTCTATAATATAATGAGAGCAGCGAGCATTGGAGGGAGAGACTTAATATAACAAATTTTGGCGCCAAGAACGACGCACTGAAAATACTCAACTTGCGTCATAACAGGTACGACTTTGCGCCAAAAATGACACAATGAAAAGACGCAGCTTGCGTCACAACAGACGCATCCTCGCGCCAAAAATGACGCAATGCAATGACGCAACTCACCTCACAGCATGCACGATTTCGCGTAAAAAATATTTTCGACAAAAATGACGCAATAAAATCATACAATTTGCGTCATCACGAGCCTAATTTGCCAGCGAAAAATTTAAAAAACAGACTCCGTGTTAGCAGCTAACCGGAACCCCAGGTAAGAAAAAAAAAAGTAAATTCTCCCATAAACATAATTTCCATTCTGAAACTGTGACTGCAAAGGGAAATATTAGCAGACCTGACTCAAGGCTAATATATGCAATATACATTAAGAACTCTATCTGCCTTCCATAACTGAAAGAGTCTTAAAAATTATATATACTTACCAGAAGACACCCATCCACATATAGCAGGCAGCCAAACCAGTACTGAAACATATCAGCAGAGGTAATGTTAGAGGAGTATAATGCCGATCTGTAAAGGGAGGCAGCAGATGAATCTCTGCGACCGAATTTACAGAGAGCCCTAGAATAGATTTCCCATAGGCGAAAACATGATATCATCAGGCAATAGTCCCTTCACAACCCTCAAACAAACAATGTACTTAAAGAGGAACTGGGCTTCAATATGCTTAGAAGCTCCTTTCACAGAAGAAATCAAGCACATCATGCTTCACCACCTCCCAAGGAGGCAAAGTTTGTAAAACTGAGGTATGAGTGAGGTGGGAGGTGTATTTATAGACATTTGAGGTTTGGGAAACTTTGCCCCCTCCTGGTAGGAATGTATATCCCATATGTCACTAGCTCATGGACTCTTGCCACCTATATGAAAGAAAAAAACTTTTTTTGTTGTGCAATGATCAATGCTTATCCAGAAGAGGGACAGGTTTGCAGTTCTCACATTATCAAATGGCCACACTTCATATTTTCCACCACACAGTGCAGGTCTGACTGAGATGTGTGTGAGGAACTTATGATTGGTTGCTTTAAGGAGTAGGTGTGGCTACCTCATAAACCCAGTGTTTTGCACTAATGGATGTGGGAGCTCAATGTCTAGTGTTGCATGCAGTGTTTGGCACATACTATAACTGCACGTGGATGGCATCCACTAAAATGTTTTTATACTAAAAAAAAGGAAGCTCCATCAAGCTGCACCCAAAATAGACGGATTGTTGAGCACCTCGTAATTTGTTCCACCTTTCATTAACTTCATGAAGTTGATTTTGAATATTTATGAAATCCTATGACTGTTCACATATTTTCACTAGAATGTTATGTTTTATCATTATCCTGTATTAAATTGTATCATTTTAGGCCAATATCATATGGCTATGATTTAAAAGCTATTATTTTGCAGCCCTTGAAACTTCTAAAATGTTGACCTCTGGCCACATATGAAGTTGGCCATCAATGCTTTGGTGGGCAGCTCTTAGAAGCTGATAACATTTGTTGAGGGTTTGAGCAGACACTATTATTGTGATGTATAGGTATTTCCAGATCATGCGAATCTATGACCCAGGCAACAGTTGAGATTGTTTGTTATCATATACAAAGTACATATGTTATGTTATCATATACAAAGTACATATGTTATGTTATCATATACAAAGTACATATGTTATGTTATCATATACAAAGTACATATGTTATGTTATCATATACAAAGTACATATGTTATGTTATCATATACAAAGTACATATGTTATGTTATCATATACAAAGTACATATGTTATGTTATCATATACAAAGTACATATGTTATGTTATCATATACAAAATGTGACCATTTTTATAATGTTCCTTAGGTCAAATAATATTCCTTCTATAGATTGCATTCAAAATTTCATAGGCAGGGACACAATTGTCTGTAGTTCAGCTTCCAAACATAAAGGTTATGGTATTAATGTCTTAATTTAGCATAATCTTTAATCAAACTTGTGGGTTTTACAAACTGAACAGTCATGAGTATGCTTAAATGGGATCAAACCTAGGAAGGCATAGTGCAATATGTAGAAACTAACTTATTATGGTCTAGATTACAAGCGACGTGTTAACGTAAGATTAAAATATCACGCCCATGTTAACTTGCAAGCGTATTACAATTTGAAAGTAAAAGCGACTACATGAGTGCAAACTAAATTTGCGCTTGTTGGATTAGCGCAACTGAAGACCTCGTGTAAAGGGTTAGGGCAAAAGTTGCATTCAACACTATGGGCCAGATTACTAGTGGAGCACAAATTAACACTACCGCATGAAAGTTAATTGCGCTAGAAGTAAGATTTTTGTGCTAGTCTAGTTGCTCTTGTATTAGAAGTTGAAACTAAACTGTTTCTGCTCTCGCACTAACCTGATGAGCACAAACCCCCCTCCCCATAGAAGTCAATGGAGAAATAAAAATGATCACGTATTCTCATTTGCACTAACCCAACATGAAAATATGATTATTTCACATTCCAATGTTATTCACATAGAAGAATATGTTCTATTTATTCATAAATACATATTTCTATATATATCTGATTGTATTTTGGTACAATATATATATATATATATATATATATATATATACATTATTATATACAGGTATATATACATATACTGTATATAAAGGCTTTCTCCAATCATTGCATGCCACTTTTAGCGTCGAGTTTGTGAAGCATGCAACAATTGGAGGAAGCCGGATTTGTCATCGATATTCTAACTACAGTAGGAGATGGATCAGCGGTATGTTTTCCATAATGCAATGGTAAGTATTTTAAAAAAGAAGCGTCATCGTAAAGTTTAATGAATTAAAGTGCCCCTGTTTTTAAGTTTATTTTTAGATACAGGGAACTAATTCCTTAAACTTTACATTCACTTTAAGTGGAATAGCGATATCCGAAGTTAGCACAGGTCATCTTTCACTCTCACGCAAACATTTTACTTTCAACTTGTAATATGCGCAAAAACCTGTGAGCTTTAAAATTGTTCTTTTGGCAGTGTTTGTGCAAGAGTGAAAGCGCTAAATAGCGCACCACTTGTAATCTGGCCCTGTGTTGTAATTGCATAAATATATCTTCTAATTCTGATATCTCTTTTATAGTTATGTAGGTAGAAGTGTGAGGATGTGGTATATTATTATATATTCCCCATGTCTCACCATCTCCCCCTCTCTTCTCACAATGTTATTGCTTATTGGCATAGAGCTCCAATTAAATCGCTTTTTTCATGGGAAAATTCTATCATTGGATTTTTCATATTACTCCTCTCTGATTACCTGGACTCATCATTTTTAAACTATTTATACTTCATATTTTAGAATTAACATACAACTTACCATTATAGTTCCATGATAACCACAATTATCTCTTCCCTCTGATCCTCCCCCACTAAAATTGATGTTAAATAAAGAAATAACAAGGCCTGTGTTCTAGAGTTCCTGCAATGAGACCCATAACATGTATTTACTCTGCAAGACTTCCTGTAAAATGTACTCTGCATAGTAGGGTCAATAAAGCTAGGACACGACACTGAAGAAAAACATTTTTGGCTAGGTTGGCCCTGCTAAACTAGTGGTTAGGTGGATATGAAGAACGTAAGCGAAGATCAGATTCTTAGGGACATATGAAAAATTAAAACAAAGTTGATTTCCTACTTACAATCTTCAAACTTTGAAATACTCATTGGCTGAGTTCCCCGAATTGTTGTTGATCTGGTGCTCTTTAACATTGAGTACATATAAACAGCTTTTGCTCTTCTTTCTTCAGCTATGATCTGCATTTCCATTTCTCGTATAACGCTATGATCAAGCTTTACAGGTCTTCTCTTCTTTACTGGTGAGGGTTGGTCTTCAATTTTTTCAGTCTTTAAAATTCGGACACCTTCTTTCTTACATGTTTCTTTGTCATATTTTGGCCCTGGAAAAAAAGAAGAGTATGTTGAGAAGATGCCGAAACAAATGAAGGTAGTACCCAGCTCATAAAAAGTAACTTTTATTGAAAATCCATGTTAATATCCGGAGAACAACAGCACAGCATACAAATGACATACATCAGTGTAACACAGCACAACTGGCTTACGTGTTTCGGCTGTGAGCCGTAATCATAGCCGGACAGGTAGCCAGTGCAGTTAGAGTTTATTAGCAAGGTAGTAGATGACAGGGACAACACAAACCATCTGACATGTTTCGCGCATGTTCACATGCGCTTCCTCAGAGATGAATTAGACATGAGTCTGATCTTTGTCTAGTAAGTTGTATATACTGTGCCTGTGGTACTATAGAAAACTCCACTGAAGACTATAACCTCAGGGATTTATTTAACAAAATGTCATCTTGCTTTCTTCCCTGTAATTAATTATATTTGCCGTTGTTCATAAGTCATGGAAGTGCATTCAACAGTTAAAGTTGTTTATAATTGTTGAACCTCATCTCATCTCATGAAATTCAACATGACGAGCAAGGAATACGTGATAACTTAGTTCAAGCGCAGTACAGTCTGTGTTTAAAACAGACCTCAAGTATCATGTTAGAAATCACCTCCAATCTCAGTTTCCAAGGCCCACATAAAAAGAATATGGAACACTGCAAAACGTGTTTGAATACTTGCAAGGGAGAAACTCTCTGCTCATTGTATGCATGTATACCTCTACATTTATGTAAATATTTTTTAAAGATGTCTGTTGTTTAGTAGCATTTGTAGTAGACAAATTTACCTGTCCTCTTGAGCTTTTCATTTTTATAAAACTAATCAGTCTCTAATGATAGTATCCCTTATAATAAGCACAACCACAATTTATAAAGTATTATGATGAATTATTATATTGGCCCGAGGCAAATGCATACTTTGATATTCAAGATGTCTGTCTGGATGCCTTAATGATTTCTATTGTGTCTGCAACCTAAAAGCTGTCGAATGTATGTAGCACATTTAGATATGAATATACACACAAACATCATGATTAAATTAAAGACAATTTGAAAAGATAATGATAATTTGAAAAACATCATATGGAATGACATATGGTATAAGTAGTTTTAAATAAATTATAATATCACATACAGATTTTGATGTAAGATGAAGCACAAATCATAAGCTGACGGCTTAATAAATGGGGACCTTAGTATTTACCTATAAATCTAAAATTTGTGAATTATTGATTCAGCCAAAAGAAAAATATGTGCCATTGAATTGGTTATGACATTGGGGTACACCTAACACACACACTAATATTTATATACATGAATATATACATACAAACAGAGCTCAAAATTTCCACTTTCCCACTCGCCCTGGACAAGTAGAAATTATACTGGGGTGAGTAGAGCTAAGGATAAATTCTGTCTATAAACTGTGCAAAATGACCAGCAAATGCATACATTTGTAATAATTGTACTAAAAGGACTTACTTTTTTATTTTATATGGTTTAAAATAAAAAAATAGGAAAAATTACTGCACTATAAATTGTTTCACAATGGATAAGCATATGCAAAGAGGGGAGGCGGTAGTGGGTGTGGTGTAGGTGGGATCAAAAAGTGGCGAGTGACATTATGGCCTGCAAAGTAGCTTAGGACTTTTGAGATATAAATATATACTGTATATATATATATATATATATATATATATACATACAGTATATACAGTATATATATATATATATATATATATATATATATATATATATATATATATACATTAAACTCTCAATTAACCGGCACCCATGGGGATTGGTAGTTTCCGGATAAGTGTATTTCTGGTTGCTTGAGAGTCACTATTAAAAATAGGCCTAACTAGTTCTATAACCCAGATTTTACTATAAACGCTGTATTTACTTGATACTGTATTAATATTTAAATACATACAAGGGTTAGTGTAGCAGAAAAGAGTCCTGAAACAACAATTACTGTGCCTGTCAATTGGTCTATCTACAAGATACGGACTATTTGTTTGTTATAGAACAAAATTATGTTCTAACATGTTTCCTTTTTTTTCCGGTTGCTTGAGAGTGCCGGTTGCTTGAGTTCCGGATAACTGAGAGTCTACTGTATATATATATATATATATATATATATATATATATATATATATATATATATATATATATATATATATATATATATATATACAGTATATATATATATATATATATATATACAGTATATATATATATATATATATATATACAGTATATATATATATATATATATATATAAACTTTCATGAAGAGAAGAGGCACACACAGGGCTTAATTAACACAAAATGTATTAATAGTTCATTAATTCAGTTAGTCAACGTTTTGGTCCTCACAGGGACCTTTATCAAGACTGTTCTCCGTAGGAGGATGTGTATAGTTCTCAGCGCTGAGAACTATACACATCCTCCTACGGAGAACAGTCTTGATAAAGGTCCCTGTGAGGACCAAAACGTTGACTGACTGAATTAATTAACTATTAATACATTTTGTGTTAATTAAGCCCTGTGTGTGCCTCTTATCTTCATGAAAGATGCTGCCTATCTACCATAGAGTGCACCCAGGCAACTCAACTTACAGTTAGTAATTGGATCCGAAAACTGGAATATATATATATATATATATATATATATATATATATATATATATATATATATACAGGGAGTGCAGAATTATTAGGCAAGTTGCATTTTTGAGGATTAATTTTATTATTGAACAACAACCATGTTCTCAATGAACCCAAAAAACCCATTAATATCAAAGCTGAATAGTTTTGGAAGTAGTTTTTAGTTTGTTTTTAGTTATAGCTATTTTAGGGGGATATCTGTGTGTGCAGGTGACTATTACTGTGCATAATTATTAGGCTACTTAACAAAAAACAAATATATACCCATTTCAATTATTTATTTTTACCAGTGAAACCAATATAACATCTCAACATTCACAAATATACATTTCTGACATTCAAAAACAAAACAAAAACAAATCAGTGACCAATATAGCCACCTTTCTTTGCAAGGACACTCAAAAGCCTGCCATCCATGGATTCTGTCAGTGTTTTGATCTGTTCATCATCAACATTGCGTGCAGCAGCAACCACAGCCTCCCAGACACTGTTCAGAGAGGTGTACTGTTTTCCCTCCTTGTAAATCTCACATTTGATGATGGACCACAGGTTCTCAATGGGGTTCAGATCAGGTGAACAAAGAGGCCATGTCATTAGATTTTCTTCTTTTATACCCTTTCTTGCCAGCCACGCTGTGGAGTACTTGGGCGCGTGTGATGGAGCATTGTCCTGCATGAAAATCATGTTTTTCTTGAAGGATGCAGACTTCTTCCTGTACCACTGCTTGAAGAAGGTGTCTTCCAGAAACTGGCAGTAGGACTGGGAGTTGAGCTTGACTCCATCCTCAACCCGAAAAGGCCCCACAAGCTCATCTTTGATGATACCAGCCCAAACCAGTACTCCACCTCCACCTTGCTGGCGTCTGAGTCGAACTGGAGCTCTCTTCCCTTTATCAATCCAGCCACGGGCCCATGCATCTGGCCCATCAAGACTCACTCTCATTTCATCAGTCCATAAAACCTTAGAAAAATCAGTCTTGAGATATTTCTTGGCCCAGTCTTGACCTTTCAGCTTGTGTGTCTTGTTCAGTGGTGGTCGTCTTTCAGCCTTTCTTACCTTGGCCATGTCTCTGAGTATTGCACACCTTGTGCTTTTGGGCACTCCAGTGATGTTGCAGCTCTGAAATATGGCCAAACTGGTGGCAAGTGGCATCTTGGCAGCTGCACGCTTGACTTTTCTCAGTTCATGGGAAGTTATTTTGCGCCTTGGTTTTTCCACACGCTTCTTGCGACCCTGTTAACTATTTTGAATGAAACGCTTGATTGTTCGATGATCACGCTTCAGAAGCTTTGCAATTTTAAGAGTGCTGCATCCCTCTGCAAGATATCTCACTATTTTTGACTTTTCTGAGCCTGTCAAGTCCTTCTTTTGACCCATTTTGCCAAAGGAAAGGAAGTTGCCTAATAATTATGCACACCTGATATAGGGTGTTGATGTCATTAGACCACACCCCTTCTCATTACAGAGATGCACATCACCTAATATGCTTAATTGGTAGTAGGCTTTCGAGCCTATACAGCTTGGAGTAAGACAACATGCATAAAGAGGATGATGTGGTCAAAATACTCATTTGCCTAATAATTCTGCACTCCCTGTATAGTAGCGTTAGCCTTGTTTAAACATGATTTCTAATGACAATCGTGTCACTGTGATCAGTATTTAAACGTTTGCTATTCCTTCTTTTTTTGTTTGCAACAGAGATCTTTTGCATGGGGTTTAAAAAAACAACAACAGAAGGATCAAAAATCGTGTTTTTCATAATCATAATATACCATATGTAGCACATCATGATGTCATCTTCTTACAGTAATAGAAATATTGTTCCACAAGACAAGTGTCATACTCATTTGCCTAATAATTCTGCACTCCCTGTATATATATATATATATATATATATATATATATATATATATATATACAGGTGTACCTCTAAGATATTGTGGGTTCAGTTCTAGTCCACTGCAGTAAAGTGAATATAGCAATAAAGGGAGTCCCACTAACATTTTGGTTTCCCAGTGCTTATAAAAGTTATATATACACTATACAGTAGTCTATTAAATGTGCAATTACATTATGTCTAAAAAAAACAAAGTACATACCTTCTTTTTTTACTATTGATTAAAAAAATGATAACCATCATCTGAGCCTTCAGTGAGTCACAATTTTTTTTTTGGTGGTGTATATATATATATATATATATATATATATATATATATATACTGTATGTGTATTAATGTATATTTATGTGTTTATATGTGTACATATGTTGGAAAAATTGTGCAAATAGACTTGCTTAACACAGGGTTGCTACAAACCTTCAATTGAAAAGAGAGCAATATCTGTGAAGCGCAATATATAAATATATATAGTGCCCTCCACTAATATTGGCACCCTTGGTAAACATGAGCAAAGAAGGCTGTGAATTTTTTTATTTATTGATTAAGCTTTTGATATTTTGTTCAAAAAATACACAAAAATACACTGCTCTCATGGATATCAAACAATTGCAAACACAACACAGGTTTATAAAAGATTATTTTTTGTTAAATATATGTGTGCCACAATTATTTGCACCCTTTTAGTCAATACTTTGTGCTACCTCCCTTTCTAAGGTAACAGCTCTAAGTCTTCTCCTATAATGGCTGATGAGGTTAGAGAATACATGGCAAGGGATCTGAGACCATACAGAATCTCTCCAGATCCTTCACATTTCGAGGTTGATGCTGGTGTACTCTCCTCTTCAGTTCACCCCACAGGTTTTCTATGGGGTTCAAGTCAGGGGACTTGGATAGCCATGGCAGGACCTTAATTTTGTGCACAGTAAACCATTTCTGTGTTGATTTAATAAAAATTTGAATCATTGTCCTGCTGGAAGATCCCACCACAACCTATTTTAAGCTTTCTGACAGAGGCAGGGAGGTGTTCATTTATTATTTGTTGATATTTGATAGAGTCCATGATGCCACATATCCTAACAAAATGTCCAGGTCCTCTGGCAGAAAAATAGCTCCAAAACATTAAAGAACCACCACCATATTGAACTATGGGCATGAGGTACTTTTCCATATGGCTACCTCTATGGCTACCCTATGTGCGCCGAACCCACCTATGGTGTATATTGCCAAAAAGCTCTAATTTGGTTTCATCTGGCCATAGAACCTGATCCCATTTGAAGTTACAGTAGTGTCTTGATACACGTCCTCTTCCAGGTTGATTCATAACTTTACCAGTTGACTGCCGCATACCACAGCTATATTCTTTAGTCTTACCCATAGTGGTGAATGACTATTTTGCTTTATGTGTTACCTCATATTTATACCCCTGTGAAAACAGGAAGTCATGGTTGAACAACTGTTCCTAGTCACCCAGGTGTACTAAAAACATGTAAAATATCAATGGGAATGTACTTCAAATATATGTTTCTCAGTGCCAATTGTGCCACACATATATGTAACAAAGATTATTTTTTGGATAAACCTGTGTTGTGTTGCCAATTGTTTGATATCCATGAGAGCAGAGTATTTTTGGGAAATAAACAGGACTTTCAGTGATCAGTATTTGAAAAGTTTGTAAAAAGGGTACTAAACTTACCCTTTCTGTGCCGCTGCCTCCTCTCTAAACTCAGCGGCTCCTGTTGTCCAATAACCGTGCTAGTCATCTGACAGTGTTCTGTATGCTAGCATGACTATTGGTTTTGAGGTGAAAACGTTACCTCATTGGAAAAAAAGCACTGTACCGTGGGCAGCTGGAGCTGTTGAGTTTAGCAAGGAGGCAGTGGCACAGAAAGGGTAAGTTTAGTACCTTTTTTACAAACTGATGACTGAAAGTCCTGTTTATTTTTAGTGATAGTAAATCCAAGCATTGTTTTAAATGCTCAGATCACTGTCTAACGAAGCTCTAAATTGTAGAGTGGTGCTTTGGATTGTACTTAAACGCAACACTTAACTCACCAATACGAGTACAACAAGTGTGCTAATATTTCTCTCTGCACTGTCTATTTAAAGTATAGGGCACAATTAAAAAGTTTCAGCTGCTTTAAGATGCTTTGATTAAAATATTTAACCATCCACTTGTAATACCAGATTGTCTGTTATTCTTTGTACGAGGTCGCACAAAAGATAGTGTCCACTGTATCTTAATGCATGACAAAAAGCATCTTATTTTCTAAGGCTCAGTGCTCCCCATTCCAGGCTTGTTGCCCTTTAACGTTCTTATTTTTATTTACCCTTCTCTTAATATTTGAATAAATTTCAACACAGTTAAAGAAATCTTACAAATAACCTATGCATAAAAAAACAACCACTGAGGTAATTTAGGTAATTTTTCAGGTCTTAAACCTAAAGCATGAAATAAAGTAGTTCATGGAATAATCTGTTTAGGGTAAATCCACAAAGATATCCTAATTTATGTGTTATTTAAATAGGACTTTTTGCCTTTGAGGCTTATCGAGATTAGGAGGGAAAAATAAATAAAGAAATGATAAGGTGAGAGGGAAAAAAGAGAGGAGAGTAAGGAGGTCTACAGAGCAGAAAGGGGACAAAGAGGATTCATGGCATACACAGGACATGTTAATCTGTCATATGGTTAATCATTACTCTATCATGATTGCAGCATCATCTCATGCATTTCTATCTTACTTGTTTTTATTTAATAATTGGACGACAAGCCCGCCCAGAGGGCAGTCTATTTTTAAAAAAATACAAAACTCAAAGCTAATATTACAAAAAATAAAAAATGTAAAATTACAGAAAAAAATAAACAAAGCTATCCAAAATAAAATAAATTAAACCTAAACTATTAATCCAATAAAAATGATCCCCCAAAATAAAAACACCCCTTAATCTAATACTAAACTACCAAAATCCCTTAACAGAGCTTTTGCAGGGCATTGCCCTAAGTTAAACATCTTTTTTACCTAAAGCAATTACCCCCTAACAGTAAACCCCCCACACAACCAACCCCCCCAAAATAAAAAACTAAGTCTAAAAAAACCTAAGCTACCCATTGCCCCTAAAGGGGCATTTGTTTGGGCATTGGCCTTAAAAGGGCATTCAGCTCTTTTACTGCCCTTAAAAGTGCAATCAGCTCTTTTACAGCCCAAAAAACCCTAATCTATAAAAAAAAAAGCCACCCCAAAAAAATAAAAGCCTAAGACTAAGCCCCAAATAGGTACTCACCGTTCCTGAAGTCCAGCATTGAAGGTCTTCTTCCAGATGGCTCCATCATCTTCTATCTTCATCTGGATGCGCAGATCTTCAGCGGCACTTCTCAGTGGCGGTCTTCAGCGGTGGCGGTCCTCAGTTGCGTGGAGGCTCCTCTTCATCCGATCTCCATCGTACACTAAAAATTGAATGGAAGGTACCACATTCAAATTGGGGTACCTTGCATTCCTATTGGCAGAAATGTTGAAATCAGCCAATAGGATTATAACTACTGAAATCCTATTGGCTGTTCAAATCAGCCAATAGGATTTCAGTAGCTCTCATCCTATTGGCTGATTTGAAAATGTCAGCCAATAGGAATGCAAGGTACCCCATTTTTAAATGGGTACCTTGCATTTAATCCTCAGTGTGCAGCGGTGACCGTACAAAGAGGATCTCCACACTGGATGGCTCCGCAGTCGCCGGTCTTGCTCCACGGTCACCTCTGCTCCGTGTTGCCTTGGTCTTGGATGAAGCTAAAAGAAGTCCACGTGCTGGAAGAAGATGTCGCCGCCTCCAAGAAGACTTCACTGCCTGGAAGAATAACTGTCTCTGCCAGACTTCAGAAAAGGTGAGTACCTATTTGGGGGTTAGACTTTTTGGGGTGGCTTTTTTTTTAGAGTAGGGTTTTTTGGGCTGTAAAAGAGCTGATTGCCCTTTTAAGGGCATAAAAGAGCTGAAAGCCCTTTTAAGGACAATGCCCATACAAATGCCCCTTTAGGTTTTTTTAGTGTTACTTTTTGGGGGGGGTTTGGTGGGTGGGGGGTTTTACTGTTAGTGGGGACTTTTTTTTACATGTAAAAGAGCAGTTTAACTTAGGGCAATGCCCTACAAAAGGCCTTTTTAAGGGCTATTGGTATTTTAGTTTAGATTAGGGGGTGTTTTTATTTTGGGGGGCTTTTTTATTTTTATAGGGATTAGGTTTAAAAAAATTATTTTTGATAATTTTGTTTTTTTTCTGTAATTTTAGACTTTTTCATTTTTTGTAATTTTAGATAATTTTTTTGTAATTTAATGTTAGGTTTTATTTTTAAATAAAAACTAACATTAAATTACAAAATTTAGGATTTTTATTTTAATTGTAACTTAGTATTTTTGGGGGGGGGTTTGGTGGGTGGGGGGTTTTACTGTTAGTGGGGACTTTTTTTTACATGTAAAAGAGCAGTTTAACTTAGGGCAATGCCCTACAAAAGGCCCTTTTAAGAGCTATTGGTATTTTAGTTTAGATTAGGGGGTGTTTTTATTTTGGGGGGCTTTTTTATTTTTATAGGGATTAGGTTTAAAAAAAATTATTTTTGATAATTTTGTTTTTTTCTGTAATTTTAGACTTTTTTATTTTTTGTAATTTTAGATAATTTTTTTGTAATTTAATGTTAGGTTTTATTTTAAAATAAAACCTAACATTAAATTACAAAATTTAGGATTTTTATTTTAATTGTAACTTAGTATTTTTTGGGGGGGTTTGGTGGGTGGGGGTTTTTACTGTTAGTGGGGACTTTTTTTTACATGTAAAAGAGCAGTTTAACTTAGGGCAATGCCCTACAAAAGGCCCTTTTAAGGGCTATTGGTATTTTAGTTTAGATTAGGGGGTGTTTTTATTTTGGGGGGCTTTTTTATTTTTATAGGGATTAGGTTTAAAAAAATTATTTTGTTTTTTAGGGTAGGGGGCTTAGTAATTAAATTAGTTATTTGCGTTGTGGGGGGTTGGCGGTTTAGGAGTTAATAGGTTAATTAGGTTTATTGCGATGTGGGGGTTTGGTGGTTTAGGGGTTAATAGGTTAATTAGGTTTATTACGATGTGGGGGTTTGGCGGTTTAGAGGATAATAGGTTTATTAGGTTTATTGCAATGTGGGGGGTTGGCGGTTTAGAGGTTAATAGGTTAATAAGGTTTATTGCGATTTGATTTGATTTTGCCCTGGTTCAATATGCTGTAAATAAAACAAAAAACTTAAAGGGACATAATACTCTAGGTAAAAAGTAAGCATTTCTTACCTCAACATTTCTTCAGTTTACCAGAGTAAGTGCTCTGTGAACAGTTATACTTCAGCGGCTGTCCTGCTAGCTGAACAGATTCAAATGATCCCTTAGCACCCTACGTGGTATGAAGCCTACCTTGTTGGCCAGTATTTTCTCCAATACTTTGACGTTTCTGTTAAGATTTGAAATTGGCCAGAAGTTCTTTAAGGTGATTTACCTGTTTTTGGGATTACTGTGATTTGAGCCTCCAAGATGGACCAGTGGATAAAAAAATTCTACACACCCATATGAAATTACAGATTTGTTAATTGTAAATTACAGAAATAACAACAATGATGGATTGTTTCTATCTATAATGTGATCTTCCAAGAAACAAATATCCAGAGTGGGAAAAAAAATTAATTATTGGGAACATTTTAAATAAAAAAACAACTCCCTGATTGCTTAAAGGGACACTGTACCCAAAAATTTTCTTTCGTGATTCAGATTGAGCATGAAATTTGAAGCAACTTTCTAATTTACTCCTATTATCAAATTTTCTTCTTTCTCTTGGTATCTTTATTTGAAATGCAAGAATGTAAGTTTAGATGCCGGACCATTTTTGGTGAACAAGCTGAGCTGTCCTTGCTGATTGGTGGATAAATTCATCCACCAATAAAAAAGTGCTGTCCAGAGTACTGAAACCAAAAAAAAAGCTTAGATGCCTTCTTTTTCAAATAATGATAGCAATAGAACGAAGAAAAATTGATAATAGGAGTAAATTAGAAAGTTGCTTAAAATTGCATGCTCTTTCTGAATTACAAAAGAAAATGTTTGGGTACAGTGTCCCTTTAAGTCTGCACACTCCTGATGGGGGCTATAGCTATGTTCACAGTTGTCCAATCTCATTCTGAATCATGCTTGTAGGTAAATAGCATACATCGGTTATCAATAAAATTGATTCTGATTAAATCTAGATTAAAGTAATCTGTTGCTTTAGGATTTGCTTGAATGTGGGGTTGCATTTTATTTGGAGAGCCTTGGTCTGCAAAGAGTTGCCAAAGAATCTGTGCTTCCATATGGTTGTTTTTTTTTATTTAAAATGTTCCTAATAATTAACTATTTTGTTTATCAATGGGATTTTTTTTTGATGGAATATCAAATTAAAGATTATACACTGACAATAGTCATTTTG
This sequence comes from Bombina bombina, assembly GCF_027579735.1. Lineage (NCBI taxonomy): Eukaryota > Metazoa > Chordata > Amphibia > Anura > Bombinatoridae > Bombina > Bombina bombina. The sequence goes on along the minus strand of NC_069504.1, from coordinate 340,084,825 downwards.
AAATAAATACTAATATAAATGTATCTTAAAAAAGAGCAATAAAAGTAAGAAAGTACAGAGATGTAAACAGCCATATACAATGTCTTCTTTTGTCAAGCAGTTACGGATGTTTTAGAATGAGCTAAAGACAATATCTAGCAGTCCACAGTCTGACAACCTTAATTTAAAAGTCTGATTATCTCTAGTTTACTTCTTGGTGGCTGACTACATAATTTAGTATTCAACAGCTAATAGTGTACTCAAGATGTCTTCCGCTCACACCTGGCAATTTAATTAGAGGCTAATGACTCAAATCTCAAACAAAAAAACAAAAAATGAAACAAGTGATCGGTGCCAATTAGGATAGAAAATAGAAACATTTAAGTACTGAGATTACAAAAACAGCGTTTACTCATAATAGACACCGCGGAAAGTAATTATCATACAGAATATTCAATTATGCTTAAAGGGTGAAAATTGTACTCAGCACACTCTCACACTGAGCAGGTACAATCCAGAAAACAGCTATTTATAAAAAGTCTTTGAAAGTGCTCTTTGGGAAAGGTTAACGAGATAATATAAAGAATTATGAATGTCATCACAGGCTAAATATTTTACAGAAGAAGCAACGCATGAATTTATATTTTAATTTGAGAAGTCGTAGAACATTAGTTTGCAATTTTGCATTCCAGATGTTAATAGTTATATTTGCTATTTGTTTCTCTTTTTTTTTATTATTGTTAATCTGTTATTTTTGGTTAATAGAAGAAAATCTACTTTCTGGTAATCACTAAAGGTCCAGTTTGGTGCTGGCATCTTACTTAAGTCTATTATGCAACATTTACGTACATCAACAAAGATCTCCTCCACATGCCTTTGTATTACCCTGTTAACATAGTTTGTACCAGCAAGCACAAACTCTATCCCTGAATTAAAATTAACCCCACTGCTCCCTGACAACCATCACATTCACAGAGGGTATACTAAAAACCATAACACAGATCAAAACATGCACAAATTAACAACAACAATAATTAGGTGTTTCCCCGTCAAAGCATATGAGGGGAATTCTTATTTGTAAAATGAAACAGCATGGAGTCACTCAGGCCCATTTCACCCATTTAAAGGAACCAGAAACAATTTTGTGATTGTAATTTACAAAGGCCTAAATTACACATTGAGTGCTATTGCTACAATATGGTGCACTATCAATATTGCGGGCCCTCGCTAAAAATAGCACGCAATCTAGTATTACAAGTCCATGGTAAAACTGAAAGATCATTGTTCAAACTACAAGCTGTGAGTTATGTTTTGCACTTGAGGTTCATCGCCCGGGGTGGTGCTTGCTGATTGGTGGCTACATTTAAACATCCGCAAGCGCTACCCAGGTGCTGAACAAAAAATTAGCCAGCGCCTAAGCTTACATTCTTGCTTTTTCAAATAAACATAGCAAGAGAATGAAGAAAAAAATATAATAATGGTAAATTAGATAGTTGCTTAAAATTGCATGTTCTATCTGAATCATGAAAGTTTAATTTGACTAGACTATCCCTTAAAGCTTCAATGTAAATAGCACCAGTGAGGGCCATAGTGATTACCACATCATTGAAGCCTTTTTTTTTTTTACCAATAATAAGGTTCTAAAATCTCTAGCACCAAAATATAATTAGATGAACAGGGGCATATCTAGCAAGCTCCGTATGGATCTTAAAGCCCTGTGTTTCTGGTGAGCCCTCAGGCTCACCAGAAACACCAGTTATGAAGCAGCGGTCTAAAGAGGCGGACAGAGATTGCCGCAATTCATCCAGATCAAATACGATCGGGTTGATTGACAACCCCTGCTAGCGGCCTATTGGCTGCAAATCTGCAGGGGGCGGCGTTGCACCAGCAGCTCACAAGAGCTGCTGGTGCAATGCTGAATGCGGAGAGTGTATTGCTCTCCGCATTCAGCGCGGTCTGTCGGACATGATCTGCAATGTCGGATCAGGTCCGACAGGCCTTTCATAAATAGGGGCCATTGCCTCAATGATAATTTATGTCCTCTTTTGAGTATTTGTTTCTGTCAACATTTTGACAATGGCAATAGAGTTGTCAAGTTTCCCAATAGAATATGCATGAGGCACTATTTGTAGTTTCTTTTTACAGATCACTCTAAACATTATCTAACTATGGTCGCCATTTTAACCCATTAGAATTCCTGTGTTAAGCGCCTGGCATGTCTTTTTTTTACAATGTTTTCAAATTTGAAGCCTTTCCAGTGCATCTGAAGACCCCATGATCACTCACTTATCATGAGCTTTTTGTGTTTGTTGTGCTATAACACTCTCTGTACCTTGCATGAGGACATTGCTAATCCAACCTATCGGAAAATACTTTTAAAACCCCCTTTTCTATTTTTTCTTCTCTCTCTGAGAAGGCTTTAAATCAATGCATTAAATGGAGATCTCATCTGTGGCTGCATTTGGAGCAGAATGATGAAATTATATAGAAATTATGTGACCACATAATTAGCTTCAAACCCTTCCCTTATAGGGACATTAAAGTTAAAATTATACTTTTATGATTCTGATAGAGAATGCAGTTTTTAACAGCTTTAAAACTTACTTCCATTAACAAAATGTGCAGTCTTTTTATATTTACACTTTTTGATTCACCAGCTCCTACTGAGCATGTGCAAGAATTCACAGAATATACTTATATGCATTTGTGATTGGCAGATGGCTGTCACATGATACAAGGAGAGTGGAAATAGACATAACTGACATTTGTCAGAAAAAAAATCTACTACTCATTTGAAGTGCAGACTAAGTGCTATTGAATTGTCTTTTTATCATGCATTTGTTGATTATGCAAATCTACTGTATTCACTGGAACTTTCATTTTCACAGTTATTGCGGCCCATCTCAGTCATCATAGTTCTCATGCAAAAATGATTGATCCAATGACTTTCCATGGGGTTTTCAAATTCATATATATTACAATAATCCTTTCTATAACTCACGTGTCAGGTTTACATTGTAAACGAGCAATCTGTATTTTAGTTAATCTGAAAACACTTTTCAAACACAGATTTGCAGGATTTGTAGATACTACTACTACTTTGAAACTGCTGAAACCCCGTTTTTACCTGTTCCATACAGCATTTTCCTGTTAATGTATTAAATAAAATGTTTAACATATAATACAGAGCACACCTTTAAACCATGACATGTGTATACAAATGACAATTGATATTCAGAACATTCATTAACAATTGCCATGAAGTGTTTGGACATTTAATTAAACAGTTAAGCAATATGAGAACAAAGTTATAATTGCACACTTTTTATGAAGTGACATTGATTTTTGAGCGTATTCAAACATATTATACAGATATCATCAATATTGAGTTAATTAGCTGTCATGTTTTATTTTCACTTGTAGAATCTTTCACATTTGTGAAGGTTTGAGACTTCATTGCACAAATTCTGTTGAACATTCTGCAATACCATTATTATTTAAAGGGACAGTTTACTCAAAATATTTCTCCCCTTTAATTTGTTCCCAATGATCCACTTTACCTGCTGGAGTGTATTAAATTGTTTACAAGTATTTCCATTAACCTTATATTGGCATTTGAATTAGTTTATTTAGCCTGTGGTATCCTCACCCATCCTGAAAGTTTTTGGCCACGAGACCAAGCTGTATTAACACAGCCAGTAGAAGAAATTACACTCCCAGAGGGTTATAGAAGAGATAAGGTAATAAAATGTTAATTTTCCATTGTTCTCTCCAAGTATTGGTGATTGGTTTATGGAAAGATATAAGATAAAGAAGCAGGTATATGTACACAATGTGATAAAGTAATGAGATCTGATTATACCTACAAGCTCAACCCATTTTATTAGGTTGTGGCTTCAAAACACAAAGGGCTCCATGTACTAAGCCGTCAATTCATCCGTCATTGTAGACGCGGATAAACTCGCCGTTACTCGCCGCGGGCGAAATGGTGTCCGCTGTCGCTATGTACTAATATTCCCCCAATAAATAGACAAGTCTAGCCCGCCGCGAGCAGTTGCGGATTGTTGATAAATTTGACGCCTCGCTCGCCGCGACTAAGCTGATGTACTTAACTTTCAGTTGAATTGTCTGGCCAATTATTAACACGTGACATGCAAGGTGTCACGAACATCATAGTAGTCACGGGAATAGAATTTTGCTCCTATAAAAGTTCAACTTATCTAAACAAATTTATTATTGTTCAAAATTTTTTGAAGAGTGATAACAGAGCGTTATTTTTGTAATATTTATTTACAATTTGGATATGGCTTCATCTGGATCTGATAATATATAAATATTAATATAAAAATAATTATAAAGATTGACAACTATACAATACAAATTTAAAATATAGATTACTCTTTAATTACAGTCGACAAATTGGGCGCAATTTATGTACATGGAAATGAGAGACAAATTAGACGCCAGTTATGCTGTAAGTACAATGCTGATATTACTGCCTTTTATATATGTCTAGACTGGCGTCTAGATTGACTTTCCTATTGTTTTGTACCTTGCCCGCCACCTAAAAGGTAGCGAGGCAAAAATAACGAGGTGGGAGCGGAAATTGTAGCGAGCGGACAAATAGATTTTTTAGTACATTCGTTTTTGGCGAGTTGGTGGTCAAATGTGTCTAATTACAGTGAAAAATGGAGCGGTAGCGAGGTTTGGCGGATAAGTACGCTCGCAATTTTAAAGATGCGAGTTTTAACATAATTGACGGCTTTGTACATATCAGTTTGCGAATTTTGACGCGAGATTTGTTGCGGGTAGCTCGCTGACTGCTTAGTACATGGAGCCCAAAATCAGCTAAATCATATACACAAATAAGCCTTAAAAAAAGCAAATCTCATACATTTTATACTCTGCAGCTGGTAAAAAAAAAGTCATTGGAAACACATTAAGGGAAAAACTATTTTATAGTATACTGTCCCTTTAACAGCAATTTACTGTTCTATTGTTGTTTACTAAAAGTAATAGGCTTCTTTTGGAATTGAAATAGAAGCTTTTTTAATTAATTGAAATGCCTGATAAAAAGCAGCATAACCCTGCCCCCCCCCAAAAAAAAGAGCTGCAGCACAATATTTTCACATAGGGTTTGGTGGAAGAAGTCCAGTGTTTACAATACATATAACAGATAGTGTCAGTTGGTTTCTAAATGATGAGAAATACTGACTTATTTATGGTCCCCTTTCTGACCCAATCACAGAGTTGTAATGTAGTGATCATAGGACTCTAAAGCTTTCATATAATGTATTCTAGTACCATCTTGTTGTACTATCAGCAGAATGTTATTTTAATTAGTGGAAACAATAGAAACTACATTTTATAAACCCACTTTAATGAATTCTAGCACTCCCTACCCTTTAACGTTTTCTGAGATGCTCATACTTTTGCTTAGCAACCTAGTGACCATGTCTGGACCACCCCTCACAAAGGATATATTCATTGTCCTCATCCTCACTTATCATTCAGGCTGGCTGCACACATAAGAGGCAGGAAGTAGGAACAGTATTATTCACACAGTTAATTTAGAATTTCTATGTAGGTCAAAAGTGAATGCCTGTAGTTTTAGGACCAAGTGTCATACATTATTTCATATTTGAACTAGAACCACAGCTAGTAAATTGAAGATATGCCCTAATTTTACCACTTTCCATAGACGGCATCATCTCTTAAAGAATAGTTATCTTACAGCTATATGCAATATATTTATATATACATACAGGCAAAAAAAAAATAAAAAAAAAATCTAGAATTCTAAAATCCGGAATCATTCTGAAATTCAGACTTTTTATTTTAATATTATTGTAAACATAAATTTATAAAAAATATTTCCCTTTAACCACCAGTAAGGCCTAATCTTCTCTGCCTGTATCATTGATTTGTTTTTGTTTTTTGGTGTGTTCTAAAATTCAAACAATAGTCTATATTTATTTAAAACAACTATTACCTTTCTGATTACAGTACCGTACTTTCTTTCTGATGGTAATTTGTAATCTATATACAAAAGTATTAAAATTGTTTTAATATAAAACTACCTTTAGGTTGTCCTATTTTTATTTATACAAACCTTTTCCAGTCCAAATCAGTTTGGATAAAGGGTTTTGTGCCTATATATACACTTTTCATCTGTTTGACTACGACTCATAATAATTTTTTTCTTATAGTACAATTTAAGCTTAATTGGTTAAACATTAAAGCTAGCCATATGTTTTTTGGAAAAATACCATAATTTGACATGTTAAAGCCAAAACTATGCATACAAACATATTTTATTTGGGCTATATTACAAGTGGAGCGGTAGCTTGCGCTCACGCTTGAGCGTCAAAACCGCTATAATTTTTTTCTTTGCGCTCTGAGGTTCGTGCTCAAATTACAAGATGAAAGTAAAAGGTTGTCATTCTCGCATTTGCAAATTAGCGGTAACAGACTTTTAAAAGTCGCAAACACAAAATCCCATTCCTCAATGGAGCTGAAAATGTTGAAAAAATCTAATGCCCACAAGTTGCGCAAACAAGATTGCGTTTATTTAAAAGTGCAACATAAGATGATAATATTGCATATTTCATTATACAATGTTTTGCTTATAGCAGAATATGATCTACTTCATCTTAAATAGATATTTAAATATATACTGATGGATTTTTGCTCAAATATATATTTATACTTATTTATATACATGATTATATATAGGTATAGACATATACAGATATACTGTATAGATATATAAGCATATCTATTTAAAATACATAGAACATATTCCCCTATGTGAATAACATTGGAATGTGAAATATTTACAGCACATACAGAGTATAACACTTCATTAAATATGAATATTGCATAAATATGATATTTCATGTTTTCATCTACTTGATTGCAAACGGCTCCAATGCCCATATATATACATATATAAAATATATATATTATACATATGTATTTGTGTTTATACGTGTAAATACAGAAATACATATGTACACACATCTAAACATATATACATACAAACATATACATATTTAGACATGTGTATGTATGTATTTCAATGTTTAAGACCTCTGCAATACTTTTTTTTCTAACACCTGAGACCTCATAACTCTTTATTGTAATTTTTTTTTCCATTTTTTCTCATAATCTTTTATTGAGATAACAAGCAATATACCTGAACATTTATGGTTATCACTTTCCTGATATTACATTTATAACAAAAATTACTTTACGTAACGATATAGGTCATTTTTAGATTACTCTTTATTGAAATGTTTTAATACTTTTCATTACATAGTGTTATTATGAGTGTAAATGTACTTTTAAATGTATTTTTGATTTGTTTTGTGACACTTTTTTAACACGCGTAATAGTTAACCAGAGCTTTGAAGTTGCGGTAATCTGTATAGCGTAAATTGCAATTGTGTTCACGCCTTTGCATTTACTTTCAACTTGTTAAATGGTCGGGATTTAACTTGTGCACAAACGGCCTCAAAATGCCCTATATTGCCTGCACGCAAACGATAGAGCTCCACTCGTAATTTAGCTCTAAATTAAGATAATGACAATTTTATCTGTGTTATGAAAAATTATAGCTTTTTCAGATATTACTCTTATAATTAATCATCTAAAGAAGTAAATATTATATATTGTTAATATAGTTGAAACATTTCATTGCTCTGTTCTAATCTATGGTCTCCTCTGCATTTTGTTTTAAAAAGTGGTAAATGCTTTATCTAGCATAACGTTGCAATAGATCTGAGTTGAATTACTTAATAAGAAACAGTTTTGTATGAAATATTTCTTTATATATATATATATTTATTTTTTCTTTAAATGCTTCTGTAATTCAAAATATAAAAACTTACTCAACATAAAAGAAAAACTTTAAAAAAATTGAAAAAGTTAACTTAAATTTAAAAAAAAAAAAAGAGTTTATAGTGCTCAGGGTGTTTGTTTATACATTTTAGGCAAAATGTGTTGGCTCATTAGTAAAGCAATCCTTTAATCTGTGTCAAAATGTCATCTTTGAACATTATACATTTAAATAAACTAATCAGACAAAGCACAAAAAGGAGTCCTCGTATTCTTCTAGAAACTTTGACATAACAGTTCTGTAGCTTTTTCCCGAGCATCTTTGTCTCTATCAGCCCCATGACAAGTGTCAGTCAAACATTTTGTTACCAAGGGGTTTTAAAAGGGGGGGTAAAATAAAGACAAACCTTTGTCTAACAATTACTGCAGGAAGATCTGTTATTAGTGTGTGGTCTGTGGAAAAGGGTCTTTTCCTCTTTTTATTTTTAATCTCTGCCCCGCTGGTTGCATCATTTGTTGAATGTAATCTCTCCATTGCTTCTAGAGATGCTAAACAAATTGTAGGTCAACATAGATTAGAGTACTTTGTTGTCAATTTGCATTTCTAATAATACATAAATGTCTGTTAAACCTATATATATATATATATATATATATATATATATATATATATATATATATATATATATATATATATATATATATACATAGTTACTATACTAGAAGATATCAACACCAGCTCCTCTGTCACCTCAAACTCCAGTGATTCATTTTTAAGGTTCCAAAACTGGAATATTCTTATATTAATGGTGACTCAAACAGTTGATTTTAGAGCTGACACAGAAATAGGCATACATATGACTAGACTGGCTAAAGATGAGTCTGATCATATTTAGAGACTGATATTTATTAGTAGAGAGATAAAAGTGGGGCTTTATGACTCCAGTTTTTGTTCTTCCACAAACATATTTTGTGACTGAAAAGCATTTACAATAAGTCAAACTCAAAAGTTAATTTAGCAGCCCAAATTGTTTAAAAATAAAAGCATCCTCTTTATGCCCTATATATAAACTCCAGTTGAGGCAGAAAATATGAAAAATATAATTCTGGACTGAATCTCACTTAAAGGGTAGACAGACCACGCACATGGTTCTATAAATGAGGTTGAGTATGTTCAGATTGCTTAGCAAACATGCTTTGTTCCCATGGTATTCTTTGTTGAAGAGATACCTAGGTAGGTGGCTAAAGCACTGCATGGCATGAAATAGTGCTGTCACTCAGTGCTCTTGCAAATAGATAACATTCTTGTAAAACTGCTGCAATATAGTGCTCAAGACGTGCATACTCCTAAGCTTTCAACAAAAGATACCAAGAGTATGAAGAAAATTTGATAGTAGCAGTAAATTATGAAGTTGTTTAAAATTGCATTTTCTATCTGAATTCTGAAAGAAAAAATTGGGTTTCATGCCCCTTCAATACATAGGAAACAGAGGTTTATAAATTAAAAAAATAAAAGGTTTTGTTGAACAATTAAAAGGATATTGTATATGACAAGGGACAGGACTGGGTGTATGTGTATGTGTGTATATAAATGTCTTTATATGTATGTATGTATGTATGTGTGTATATAAATGTGTTTATATGTATGTATGTATGTGTGTATATAAATGTCTTTATATGTATGTATTTATGTGTGTATATAAATGTCTTTATATGTATTTATGTATGTATGTGTGTATATAAATGTCTTTATATGTATGTATGTATGTATGTATGTATGTATGTATGTGTGTATATAAATGTGTTTATATGTATGTATGTATGTGTGTATATAAATGTCTTTATATGTATGTATGTATGTGTGTATATAAATGTCTTTATATGTATGTATGTATGTGTGTATATAAATGTCTTTATATATATGTATGTATGTGTGTATATAAATGTCTTTATATGTATGTATGTATGTATGTATGTATGTGTGTATATAAATGTGTTTATATGTATGTATGTATGTGTGTATATAAATGTCTTTATATGTATGTATTTATGTGTGTATACAAATGTGGATGATGGCATCACCATCATCCACAAACACACCATCCAAGTCACAACCAGCTCCGACGACCACTCACCAGGCCTGGAACACCTACACTTCAAGATCCAGGTCAACCCCAACACCAGTACCACCTGCACCGCAGAAACTGGAACAACATCACCCAAGACCAACTGCACAGCACCCTAAACAAATCCTCCCCACCTACCTACACAAATGCCAACTCCTCCACCCGCAACCTACACCGCTGGATCACAGACTGCTCCAACACCCTCGCCCCCCTCAAGAAACCGTCCAGCCGCCAAACCATCAACAAGGCCAACTGGTTCACCCCGGCCCTTCAGGACTCCAAACGCCACTGCAGACTATAGGGAAGAACCTGGAGATCCAGCAAGACCCTTCTTGAAAAAGCTGCCTTTAAGAAAGCAGTCACCACCCACCACCACAACCTCATAAAAACCGCCAAAAAAACAGCCATCCAAGACAGAATCAACTCTAACACACACAATAGCAATACAGAGGACACTCTTTAGAATCAGGAAATCCATCCACTCTGGTGCACCCTCGGACCTATGCCCCCATCACATATTCAACAAAGCAAGTGACACCATCGCCCCTGAACTCTGCAGCACCATCAACTGCTCGATCAAAACCGGCACCTTCCCGGATGTCTGGAAGCACGCAGAACTGAAACCCCTGCTGAAGAAACCCCCGGCAGACCCCATGGACCCGAATAACTACCGCCCCATCTCTCTACTCCCCTTCCCGGCCAAAGTTATAGAGAAGTCCTTCAACTTGCAACTTATTTACCACACCCTGGACCACTCCCAATCCGGGTTCAGAAGCAACCACAGCACCGAGACCACCCTCCTCGCCGCCACAGACGACATCCACACCATGCTTGACAGAGGATAAACCTGCCGCCCTCATCCTCCTAGACCTCTCAGCAGCATTCGACTCTGTTGACCACAACACCCTACACACCCGCCTACACGATGCCGGCATCCGCAGCAAAGCCCTGGAATGGATCACCTCCTTCCTCACAGGCAGGAGCTAGAAAGTCAGACCCCCACCCTTCTCCTCCAAACCCGCACCAGTCAACTGCGGTGTGCCACAGGGCTCTTCGCTGAGCCCCACCCTCTTCAACATCTACATGGCCCCTCTCACTGCCATCGTCCAACGCCACAACCTCTACATCATCTCCTACACCGACAACACCCAGTTAGTCATCTCACTCACCCGAGATCCCACCACCACCAAAAAGAAGGTCCACGTAGGCCTGACAGCAGTCGCCACCAGAATGAATGACAACCGGCTCAAACTGAACACAGACAAAACCAAAGTCCTCCTCCTTGGACCCAATAAATCTGCATGGGATGACTCCTGGTGGCCCACAGCCCTCGGTCACCCTCCAACCCCAACTGACCATGCACAAAATCTAGGCTTCATCCTGGACTCTTAACTCTCCATGGACCGACAAATCAATGCCATCACCCCAACATGCTTCCACATTCTCCACCTGCTACGGAAAATTTTCAAGTAGATCCCTACCGAAACAAAGAAAACAGTCACCCACACCCTCGTCAGCAGCCGGTTGGACTACGGCAACACACTCTACGCTGGCGCCACCATCAAACTCCAAAAGAGACTCCAATGTATCCAGAACATCCCTCACCAATGCCACATAACCGAGCACCTAACAAACCTTCACTGGCTCCCCATCAACAAGAGAATCACCTTCAAGCTCCTTACCCACGCGATCAAGGCCCTACACAACATCAGACCCGAATACATCAACCACTGCGTAAATGTCTACAGCCCCGTCAGACAACTCAGATTGGCTGACCAAGCACTCGCAGTCATCCCCCGCATCAGCAAATCCACAGTGGGAGGAAGATCCTTCTCCCACATGGCAGCAAACACATGGAGCATCCTCCCGCTGCACCTCAATCCACCTCCCTTACAAAGTTCAGAAAGGACCTCAAAACCTGGCTCTTCGACTGAACGCCCATCCATCCCCCCCCCTCCTATCCGTTTCCCTTAGTGCCTTGAGACCCTCATGGGTGATTAGTTTGCGCTCTATAAGTACCCAATAGATAGATATGTATGTGTATATATAAATGTCTTTATATGTATGTATGTGTGTATATAAATGTCTTCATGTATGTATGTATGTATATAAATGTCTTTATATGTATGTATGTATGTGTGTATATAAATGCCTTTATATGTATGTATGTGTGTATATAAATCTCTTTATATGTATGTATGTATGTATGTATGTATATAAATGTCTTTATATGTATGTATGTATGTATGTATGTGTGTATATAAATGTCTTTATATGTATGTATTTATGTGTGTATATAAATGTCTTTATATGTATGTATTTATGTGTGTATATAAATGTCTTTATATGTATTTATGCATGTATATAAATGCCTTTATATGTATGTATGTATGTATGTGTGAAGAATATCATGCTTAATTTTCATTTAAATTATGTAGCACAGGACTAAATAAAAAACCTTCCCCACCTGAGTGGATTTTTTTTATCCAACATGAATTTTAGTGCACACCCCTGTAGAAGTTCATTATATAAAGAAAATAGCCCATAGTCTACCATTTTTAAAAATGTTTGTTAGAATTAAACTTCAAACAATTGATTTTCTTCCTCTTCAGCCTACGGGAAACAAATTGTCAGCTTCTCCATTAAAAAGCTAATGCCAGCACAACCAATGATTATACCATAACTACAAGCACTCTTTGAAAATAGAAAATATGGCAATGTATAGCTTACTTTTTGTTTGCAACTTGTACTTACAGTGATTCATTATGTATGATCTGCAGCCTCATTGAGTCTTGAAAGCATTGAAATCAATATTAATTAGTTGCATGGTCAACAGAGAATACCATCATTCCCTACATAGGACTAGATTACAAGAGGCACAATAACTTTAGTGCTTGTGCAATAATTAAATATCGTGCCCGTGTTAACTTGAAGGCTTTTTACAAGTTGAAAGAAAATGCTACCACATGAACTAGATTTGTGCTCGTAAGGTTAGCATGACTGAAGAAGTTGCATTAAACACAGCATAAATACATTGAGATAAATGTGTTACACTCATATATACACTATATAATACAAAATTAATCATACAAATATTAAAAAAAGTTATAAGGGTTAAAAGATATATGGTGTATGACAAGGTATTTAAATAGAAAGGGCTATAATGTACATATGAATACATATATGTATGTATATACATATGTACATATGTGTATACATCTGTATTTGTGATTATGTGTGTATATATATATATATATATATATATATATGTACTGTATATATATATATATATATATATATATATATATATGTATATGAACACAGATAAAGACATACTGTATATACACATGTATACATATATGTACATATGTATATATACTTTGGAACCCATTTCATTCAAATACCTAAAAACAATAAAAAATAATTTGTATTCAATTTTATTATTTAATAATGTGTTTACATTCCAATGTCCTTCACATAAGGGAAATTTTAAATATTCTGTATATTTTTAAATAGATATTCCTATACATCTCTCTATATTCCTAGATAGATAGATAGATAGATAGATAGATAGATAGATAGATAGATAGATAGATAGAAAGACATTTTATAAAACATATATCAGATATATATAGAAAAATATATTTACAAATATAAAGAACATTTTCTTCTATGTGAAGAACATTGGAATGTACAATATTCATAACTACCTTTGGGTTAGCTGTGTACGGTTTAGCGCATTAGCGATAAGTGTTAAGATTTTGCTGTTCATTAAAGTCTATGGGAAAAAGTAGTTAGTACAGTCGCGATATCCTATGTCCTGAAGTTAGCGTATGTTGGCTGCCGCTCACGCGCATACATTTTACCTTTAACTTGTAATATAAACTTTTTCTTCTGACTGTATTTGCGCGTAAGTGAAAGCACTAAATAGTGCTCCACCTGTAGTCTGGCCCATTATACTTTATTGAACATTTAATTTGCTTGTTTGTTTTTTATATAACTTTATTTGAACAACTAACCACCTCGTGTTAAGTAGTGATGTCCCGAACTGTTCGCCCGCGAACGGTTCACAGCGAACATAGCTTGTTCGCGTTCGCGTTTATGGGCGAACACATGGCTATGTTCGATCTGCCCCTATGTGTCATCATTGAGGAAACTTTGACCCTGTATGTCACAGTCGTCTGACACATTAGAGCCAATCAACATCAGACACTCCCTCACAGACCCTCCCAGCTACTCGGAATCCGCCATTTTAGACTCATAACGACCTTGCTTTCTTAATGAGAGGACGTGTTGTGTTTTTGCTCCTGACATTAATAGGAAAAACATAGCTAGGCTAGTGTATTTAGTGTCCACTACAGTCCAGAAGGACTCCACTCATCTCTGCTGCAAGCACAGCACCCCAAAAAGCCCTTTTTAGGGCTATATTTCGTGACGTTTTTTTTTTTTCGTATTTTTTTTATTAGCATTTGCCTGGCTTTCAGCCTGTGTGTTTAAGGCTCACAGCATATGCTGTGATTACTGCCACCACTGATATCTCCCTAACAACATTAGTTTAAATTTAACTAACCAAAAATTTAAATTATTTTGCTAGTGTAATTTTTTTTCATTTTCTATCAGGCCTGTATCACACAGCATATACTCTGGTTCATTGCTCTGTGCCAGCCACCAGTGTTAATATCCGTTTATAACATTATTTTAAATTTACATTTTTTTATTTAAATCATTTTTCTAGTGTAATCTAATTACATTTACTATCAGGCCTGTGTCTGTCAGGCTCACTCAGCATTAATATACCTCATTTTTTTCAGTCTTTTGGTTAATTGGTCTGTGCCAGGCAGCCACCCACCACTCATATCTTCTTCACCTTAATTTAAATATAAAAAAAAAGTTTAAATTTGTTTGATAGTGTAATTTAATATAATTTTCTATCAGGCCTGTGTGTTTTGCTGACATACAGAGCCTACTGTGTTTACTTGCTGCCCTCCCTAGTCTATGAGCCACGACTCATATGTGTTTAACATTTTTTTAATTCCCCCCCCCCAAAAAAAATAATTTAAATCATTTTTCTAGTGTAATCTAATAGTATTTTCTATCAGGCGTGTGTGTATCTGACTTACAGAGCCTACTGTTTTTAATAGCTGCCCTTCCAAGGCTATCAGCCACGACTGTATGTGCTTAACCTTTTTCTTAAAATTCCCAAAAAAAAGTATTTAAATCATTATGCTAGTGTAATCTAATTTTATTTTCTATCAGGCCTGTGTCTAACTGTCTATCTGACTTACACAGCATACTGTTGTTAATTGCTGCCCTACGTAGCAGCCAGCCAGTGCGACCACTCATATGTGCATTGCACTTCTTAACATAATTTTAATATTAAAATCTAAAATTTTAAAATATTTTGCTAGTGTAATCTAACTTAATTTTCTATCAGGCCTGTGTTTTTGTCACTTACACAGCATACTGTGTTAAATTGCTGCCCTACCTACCATCCACAACTCATATCTGTCAGCCTGTGTGCCAGGCCCAACTAGCCAATTAGTGGCACCAATCATAATTCTTGTAACAGTATCAAAAAAATTAAAAATCATAATTTTTTGGACTGCAAATATTCAGTCTACTAGTGCCATTGAATTGCAGTTTCCTCCTGCCTGGCAGCCTGTGTGCCAGGCACAAACTAGCCAATTAGTGCCACCAATCCTAGTTGTTGTAAAAGTATTGTTAATCTTTAAAATTCCAAATTGATCGCTTGTGATTCCTGTTTGCTCGTGCCATTGAATTGCACTTTCCTCCTGCCTGCCAGCGTGTTTTCCAGGCCCAACTAGCCAATTAGTGGAACCAATTGTAATTCAACAGTATATAAAAAAATAAAAATCATAATTTTTTGGACTGCAAATATTCAGTCTCCTAGTGCCATTGAATTGCATTTACCTCCTGCCTGCCAGCCTGTGTGCAAGGCCGTCTTGCCAACTATTCACACCAATCATAATTGTTGTCACAGTATAGTTACTAATTAAAATTAAAAGTTTTTTGATTGTTGATCTTAATCCTCAGTTTGCTCGTGCCATTGAATTGCACTTTTCTACTGTCTGCCAGCCTGTGTGCCAGGCCTACTTTCAAAATATTTACACCAATCATATTTGTTGTCACAGTATTCTTAATAATTAAAAATTTAAATTTTTGGTAATAGTTGTTCTGAATCCTCAGTTTGCTCGTGCCATTGAATTGCACTTTCCTCCTGCCTTGCAGCCTGCTGTGTGCCAGGCCCACCTAGCTAATTATTCCCCGATTCTATCTAACTATCAATCTATGTATATCTATCCTATCTATCAATCTATCTTCTGTCCGGGATGTTTTGAGACAGCCACTTGTGTTTCTGACAAATTTGAAGTAGGAGGACAGAAAAATCATCTTCTTCCATCTCCCGGTTCCACAAATGAAGGCCATATAGACCTCATCTGATAGGGGGAGTAACAGGTTGTAGTAAAATGTTAAGAATATTACTACTTAACACACCACGGGTCACAGACCACATGTCTTATTGTTATACTCTGTCAGGGAAATTATATATATTTCAAATCAATTTATTTATATATCAAATCGATTGAACTATCAAACGTATCGATCAAATGTAGATTGCATCTATTGATCGATGTAATTCGTATCTATAAAATGTATATTACATATTTTGGTTGATGTCATTCATATCTATAAAATGTATATTGCATCTTTGATTCGATAACATTCGTATCTATCAAATGTATATTGCATCTATTGATCAATGTAATTCGTATTGATCGAATGTATATTGCATCTATTGAGCTATGTTCAGTGTATCGATCATATGTATATTGCATCGATTGAGCTATGTAATCTATGTATCTATCTATCAAATCTATCTATCTCGTGGTTGTGCAAGTGGACTGTTTGCGGTTGATTGCGGTGCGTAACACTTGGAGTTTGCTCTGTCACTGTGATGCGGCCGTAACCCTTACACTACCTGATAGATACGACATCATAACTGATGTTTTAAATCACGTTATTGCAAACAATTTGGGAATGTTAGTTGATTTAGGCCCATTATGGGTTAAAAGCAGACTCTGCATAAACTATGTAATTTTCCATGGGAGTTTTGCCATGGATCCCCCTCCAGCATGCCACAGTCCAGGTGTTAGTACCCTTGAAACAACTTTTCCATCACTATTGTGGCCAGAAAGAGTCCTTGTAGGTTTTAATGTTCGCCTGCCTATTGAAGTCAATGGCGGTTCGCGAACAATACCGGAAGTTCGAGTCCGCCGTTCGCAAACCGAAAATTTTAGGTTCGCGACATCACTAGTGTTAAGGTATATGTTAGTAATATATATATATATATATATATATATATATATATATATATATATATATATATATATATATCATGTTTTAAGTAAATACACTTTGACTTTCTCTGTGGTACCTTTTCTAATTATTGGAGGAACACTGAAAAAAATATTTCTGTAAGCCTATTTTAATGAGATTATGTCTAATCTAAGAATACAAATATGAGTGCTTTCTTCATTAGCAAGCCCAGAAATGTATGTCATTGTGTCTTGCACTTGACGTGTTATAAGTAATTCCATAGGTAGCAGTGTTTCATGGAGTGTTAATAGCTTTATAGGCCACCAGCAACCAGCATCTGTCAGTACAAAAGGGCACAGCTAAGTTATAAGGGAATATAGTCATTAAAATGATGTATTTCTCACTTTATTAAAATAATAATAATAATAAAAAAAACATCAAACAATGTAGTAAGTAGGTAATATACAATATAACTTAGGGGATGTGTGCATACCACACTGTATAACATGCCCTATGTGCTTTAATTACTTTTCAGGCATCTGAATCTGCTTGGCAGAGTTAGTTAAATGTCAAGTCTATAGTCTAAAACTTCTATCACTAAACTAATCAATAGGGATGGGGGGAATGTTTTGCAACATTTAAAAAATTAACAAATTTTAACACATTTGTTCATTTTGAATTGTGAATGTTTGCACAACATTCTAACATTCGTTTAATGTAATAGTATATTTAATGGTCTTTTTAAAGGGATATGAAACACCAATTTTTTTCTTTCATGCTTCAGACAGAGCATGTCATTTTAAGCAACTTTCTAATTTACTACTATAATCAATTTTTCTTTGTTGTCTTGGTATCTTTATTTGAAAAGCAGGAATGTAAGCTTAGGAGCCGGCCCATCTTTGGTTTAGCACGTGGGTAGCATCTGCTGATTGGTGGCTAAATATATCCACCAATGAGCAAGTGGTTCCCAGGGTGCTAAACTAAAAATGGGCAGGCTCTTAAGCTTATATTTATGCTTTGTCAAATAAAGATACCAAGAGAAAGAAGAAAAAATTATAATAGAAGTCAATTAAAAAGTTACTTATCCCTTTAGTGACCAGACTATTTTTCAATTGTCTTACCGTTAAGGACCAGGGCTGCTTTTATATTTCTGCGGTGTTTGTGTTTAGCTGTAATTTTCCTCTTACTCATTTACTGTACCCAGACATATTATATACAATTTTTCTTGCTATTAAATTGACTTTCTAAAAATACCATTATTTTCCTCATATCTTATAATTTACTCACTCTCTTACACCTCTACAACCACCAAAAAACATCCATGCTAAATAGTTTCTAAATTTTGTCTTGAGTTTAGAAATACCCAATGTTTACCCCCTTAACCCCTTTAAGGACCGGGAATTTCAGACTAAAACTTCCCCAAAAGACCATTTTTGCTATCACTCAATTTAAACAGAAATAAAGCCTTTTTTATATTTACCTTTCAAAACTATATATTTGTATTTAGTAGACAACCCAAAGTATTGATCTAGGCCCATTTTGGTATATTTCATGCCACCATTTCACCTCCAAAAATCATTAACTTTTTCACAAATTTTAGGGTTCTCAATAAAATTATTTACAAACAGCTTGTGCAATTGTGCATGGAACAAATGGTTGTAAATGCTTCTCTGGGATACCCTTTGTTCAGAAATAGCAGACATATATGGCTTTGGCATTGCTTTTTGTTAATTAGAAGGTCGCTAAATGCAGCTGCGCACCACACTTGCATTATGTCCAGCAGTGAAGGGGTTAATTGGGTAGCTTGTAGGATTAATTTTAGCTTTAGTGTATAGATTACACTCCCACCTGACACATCCCACCCCCTTATCCCTCTCAAACAGCTCTCTTTCCTCCACCACCCCACAATGGTCAACTCCATCTTAAGTACTGGCAAAAAGTCTGCCAGTAGGAAAATAAAAGGCTTTATTTTTTTATATATTTTCTGCAGTGTATGATCCCCCCAACCTGCCTAATCCCCCCAAACAGCTCTCTAACCCTCCCCCCTCTACCTATGAGGCGCCATCTTAGGTACTGGTAGCTGTCTGCCAGTACCAAGTTTGCTGCAAATTTTGCTATATTTTTATTAAAAATTAAAAAAAAATTATGTAGTGTAGCTGGCTCCCCTTATTACCCTAACCCCCTCCCAGATCTCTTTCCAACATTGGATTCCCCCTCCCTCCTTCCCACTCACTGACAGTAATTTTTTTTAATTTTCTGTATCATAGCACTTCTAGCACTCATACTCCCTGAGGTCGTTAATAACCGTTTTTTGTAGGACATGCCTGGCACGTCCTTGATCGTTAATGGGTTAAAATTGAATACACTGCTTGAATCATGAAAGAAAAAAAAATTGGTTTCATATCCCTTTAAATGTAATATTCAAATTATGCAATATTCAAAATAGAAAAACTTAAATCATTATTTTTGTATCTATCATGTATCAGTTTACTAAATTTCCTACCACCTGAAATATTGGACTTCTGAATTGTATTTGTTAAATCAAAATGTTACATTCAAAATTTCGAATATGGATTTTTAAACATTTGAAAACAAAAGTAACATTTGATTACCGAATTTGAATGGATTTTCCGTTCTTATCAAAATTCGATTGTCCAAAACGAATGTTCAAAGGACTGTTCATTCTATCAAGTGCATTATACTTTCACCACATTTGCCCATCCCTAATAATCACAACATTTTCCTACTAAGATATAGAAATTGTTTTCTAATGAATAAAAGAAGAATTCCACACTGCAAGTTCCTGGAATGCAGATTTTGATGCCAACAAAAAAAAAGTTTTTTTAAATATTTATTTAATAAATATGTAAAAATGTGGACATTATAATGAATTCAATTTCCTTTTAAATTCAATAAAGAACACAGTAGTAGTCACATGGAAATGAATTGGTTTCAATACATGAGAAAGTAAATGCTACATAACTGGACCGATCATATAAACAATGAAGGTGACAACATTTTAATAAGCAGAATACAGAGTATAATAGAAAATGATCCAGGGATTAATGAGGAGTATGGAAGTAATGTGCAATTGTCTTGAACAGTTATTGAACATTTTTGTAGAAATTTAAAGAGATATTCTTACACAAAAAAGGTTTAAACATAACCTGCTCGGGATCTGCAAAGCTTGCAGCTCTAGTGCAAGAATTTGTATATGTTTTTAAAAAAACAGCACTCTAGTTTTGATTTCTGATTTCATCAAAGAGTGAAGGGCCTGTATTTAGATTGATCTATTTTAATAGTGTGTAGTGATGATAACAAGCGGATTATGTGCTATTAACCTGATGTGCTCCAAAGTAATAGAGATATGTGTGTACATCTTTTTTTTATTTGTCTTTATTGACATTTGACATAGCGAAAGGAAAACATAAAGAAATAATCGCTCTTATTATAGCATACATAACTCAAAATAAAAGACTACAGATACGCAGTTCTTTCCAATACAGTTTGATTTCGGATAGTTCAGTATAATATAGGAAAAGGAAGTCCATGTAAATCTGCTGTCCAGCATAAATTTATAATACTTTGGCCTCTAGTTATCAAGCCGTCAACCGCAAATACGCTGGAATTCCGCAGCGTATTTGTGGCGAGGCTGATTCGCCTTAGTTATCAACCCCTACTGCCCGGCAAAAGTAGAATATAGTGACGTAAGCTTTGATCCGCCGGACTCAGTCCGACACAGATCGATGCTTACGTCACTCCAGATGTTCCGAAAGCAAGTTCGGCACAATCTGACTACTTTTGGTAGTTATCAAACTACTACTAGCTATGTTCGCCACTATTCCGGGCCAGCGTACCTGGATTTCAATCTGCCGCCCTGGAGGCAGCGGTTCCCATAGGAATCAATGGGAGTCTGACCATAGGGAAAGCTCATGTTCCCTGCTGCCCGATATCCCATTGATTCCTATGGGAGATGTCTGTACCTAACACCCTAACATGTACCCCGAGTCTAAACACCCCTAATCTGCCCCCCCTACACCGCCGCAACTAAATAAATTTATTACACCCTAAACCTCCGCTCCCGGACCCTGCCGCAACTATAATAAATATATTAACCCCTAAACCGCCACTCCAGGAGCCCACCGCAACTATAATAAATATGTTAACCCCTAAACCGCTGCTCCTAGACCCCGCCGCAACTATAATAAATATGTTAACCCCTAAACCGTAGCTCCTGGACCCCGCCGCCACCTACATAATGCCTATTAAACCCTATCCTGCCCACCCTATACCGCCGCCACCTATATTACATTTATTAACCCCTATCCTGCCCCCCCTACACTGCCGCCACTATAATAAAATTATTAACCCCTAAACCTAAGTCTAACACTAACCCTAACACCCCCCTAACTTAAATATTAATTAAATAAATCTAAATAATAGTACTCTTATTAACTAAATTAATCCTATTTAAAACTAAATACTTACCTATAAAATAAAACCTAATATAGCTACAATATAACTAATAATTACATTGTAACTATTTTAGGATTTATTTTTATTTTACAGGCAACTTTGTATATATTTTAACTAGGTACAATAGCTATTAAATAGTTAAATAGTTAATAACTAAGTAACCTAAGTTACAATTAAACCTAACACTACACTATCATTAAATTAATTAAATAAATTAGCTACCAATACCTACAATTAAATACAATTAAATAAACTAAACTAAATTACAAAAAAACAAACACTAAATTACAGAAAATAAAAAAATATTACAAGAATTTTAAACTAATTACACCTAATCTAAGCCCCCTAATAAAATAAAAAAAACAAAATAATAAAAGTCCCTACCCTATCCTACATTACAAAGTAATCAGCTGTTTTAGCAGCCCTTAAAAGGGCTTTTTGCGGGGCATGCCCCAAAGTAATCAGCTCTTTTGCCTGTATAAAAAAATACAACCCCCCCAACATTAAAACCCACTACCCACATACCCCCTACTCTAACCCACCCAAACCCCCCTTAAATAAACCTAACACTACCCCCCTGAAGATCTCCCTACCTTGAGTCGTCTTCACCCAGCCGGGCCGAAGTCTTCATCCGATGGGGCAGAAGAGGACATCCAGACCAGCAGAAGTCTTCATCCTATCCGGGCAGAAGAGGACATCCGGACCGGCAGACATCTTCATCCAAGCGGCATCTTCTATCTTCATCCATCCGACGAGGAGCATCAGCCAATCAGATTTTTCCTACCTTAATTCCGATTGGCTGATAGAATCCTATCAGCCAATCGGAATTTGAGGGAGGCCATCTTGGATGACGTTATTTAAAGGACCAGCCATTCGTCGGGTAGTCGTTGTGCAAGAAGGATGTTCCGCGCCGGAGGTCTTGAAGATGGAGCCGCTCCTCGTCGGATGGATGAAGATAGAAGATGCCGCTTGGATGAAGATGTCTGCCGATCTGGATGTCCTCTTCTGCCCGGATAGGATGAAGACTTCTGCCGGTCTGGATGTCCTCTTCTGCCCGGATAGGATGAAGACTTCTGCCGGTCTGGATGTCCTCTTCTGCCCCATCAGATGAAGACTTCGGCCCGGCCGGGTGAAGACGACTCAAGGTAGGGAGATCTTCAGGGGGTTAGTGTTAGGTTTTTTAAGGGGGGTTTGGGTGGGTTAGAGTAGGGGTATGTGGGTTTTAATGTTGTGTGGGGAGGGTTGTATTTTTTTTTACAGGCAAAAGAGCTGATTACTTTGGGACATGCCCCGCAAAAAGCCCTTTTAAGGGCTGGTAAAAGAGCTGATTACCTTGTAATGTAGAATAGGGTAGGGACTTTTATTATTTTGGGGGGGTTTAATTTTATTAGGGGGCTTAGATTAGGTGTAATTAGTTTAAAATTCTTGTAATATTTTTTTATTTCTGTAATTTAGTGTTTGTTTGTTTTTGTAATTTAGTTTAGTTTATTTAATTGTATTTAATTGTAGGTATTGGTAGCTAATTTATTTAATTAATTTAATGATAGTGTAGTGTTAGGTTTAATTGTAACTTAGGTTAGGATTTATTTTACAGGTAATTTTGTAATTATTTTAACTAGGTAGCTATTAAATAGTTAATAACTATTTAATAGCTATTGTACCTAGTTAAAATATATACAAAGTTGCCTGTAAAATAAAAATAAATCCTAAAATAGCTACAATGTAATTATTAGTTATATTGTAGCTATATTAGGGTTTATTTTATAGGTAAGTATTTAGTTTTAAATAGGATTAATTTAGTTAAAGGGACACTGAACCCAAATGTTTTCTTTCGTGATTCAGATAGAACATGCAATTTTAAGCAACTTTCTAATTTACTCCTATTATCAAATTTTCTTCGTTCACTTGCTATCTTTATTTGAAAAAGAAGGCATCTAAGCTTCTTTTTTGTTTCAGGTCTCTGGACAGCACTTTTTTATTGGTGGATTAATTTATCCACCAATCAGCAAGAATAACCCAGGTTATTCACCAAAAATGGGCCGGCATCTAAACTTAAATTCTTGCATTTCAAATAAAGATACCAAGAGAAGGAAGAAAATTTGATATTAGGAGTAAATTGGAAAGTTGCTTAAAATTGCATGCTCTATCCGAATCACAAAAGAAAAAATTTGGGTTCAGTGTCCCTTTAATAAGAGTACTATTATTTAAATGTATTTAATTAATATTTAAGTTAGGGGGGTGTTAGGGTTAGTGTCAGACTTAGGTTTAGGGGTTAATAATTTTATTATAGTGGCGGCGTTGTAGGGGGGCAGGATAGGGGTTAATAAATTTATTATAGGTGGCGGCGGTATAGGGGGGGCAGGATAGGGGTTAATAGGTATTATGTAGGTGGCGGCGGGGTCCAGGAGCGGCGGTTTAGGGGTTAACATATTTATTATAGTTGCGGCGGGGTCTAGGAGCGGCGGTTTAGGGGTTAACATATTTATTATAGTTGTGGCGGGGCCCGGGAGCGGCGGTTTAGGGGTTAATATATTTATTATAGTTGCGGCTGGGTCTAGGAGCGGTGGTTTAGGGGTTAATAACTTTATTTAGTTGCGGGGGGCTCCGGGGGCACCGGTATAGGGGGTAGAACAGTATAGTATAGTGTGAGTGCTTAGTGACAGGAGTATCAATAAAGCTGTAAAAAAGCCGAAGAGCAGCGAGATTGATGATTGATAACTATCACAGTCCGCTGCTCATCGCCCCGTACTTGGTGCGTGGCTTTTTGACAGATTTATTGATAACTTTGGCGAGCGTATTCAGGTCCGCGGCGGCGATGTGAGGCGAGCTTAGGCGAGCGTATTGGGGCCGGCGAAGGCAGGTACTAGAGGCCTATGAGGTTTACATTATCATCACGAGCCAGTAAATACTTAGAGATTTTTCAATTGATGTCTAACTAAAGTAAATCAGACTAGTGAGTTAAACGAGTGAACAAGAACAACACAAACAATAACAAGATTTGCCCACTCTTCTTTGCAAAAACACTCCAAATCTGTCAGATTGCGATGGCATCTCCTGCGCACAGCCCTCTTCAGATCACCTCACAGATTTTCGATCAGATTCAGGTCTGGGCTCTGGCTGGGCCATTCCAAAACATTAATCTTCTTCTGGTGAAGTCATTCCTTTGTTGATTTGGATGTATGCCTTGGGTCATTGCCATAATGAAAGATGAAGTTCCTCTTCATGTTCAGCTTTCTAGCAGAAGCCTGAAGGTTTTGTGCCAATATTGACTGGTATTTGGAACTGTTCATAATTCCCTCTACCTTGACTAAGGCCCCAGTTCCAGCTGACGAAAAACAGCCCAAAAGCATGATGCTGCCACCACCATGCTTCACTGTGGGTATGGTGTTCTTTTGGTGATATGCAGTGTTGTTTTTTTAGCGCCAAACATATCTTTTGGAATTATGGCCAAAAAGTTCAACCTTGGTTTCATCAGACCATAACAACTTTTCACACATGCTTTTGGGATACTTCAGATGTGTTTTTGCAAAATTTAGCCAGGCTTGGATGTTTTTCTTGGTAAGAAAAGGCTTCCGTCTTGCTACTCTACCCCATAGCCCAGACATATGAAGAATACGGGCGATTGTTGTCACATGTACCACACAGCCAGTACTTGCCAGATATTCCTGCAGCTCCTTTAATGTTGCTGTAGACCTCTTGGCAGCCTCCCAGACCAGTTTTCTTCTCATCTTTTCATCAAGTTTGGAGGAACGTCCAGTTCTTGGTAATATCACTGTTGCGCCATATCTTCTCCACTTGATGATGACTGTCTTCACTGTGTTCCATGGTATATCTAATGCTTTGGAAATTCTTTTGTACCCATTTTCCTGACTGATACCTTTTAACAATGAGATCCCTCTGATGCTTTGGGAAATCTCTGCGGACCATGGCTTTTGCTATAGGATTCAACTAAGAAGATGTCAGGAAAGACCTACTAGAACAGCTGAACTTTATTTGGGGTTAATCAGGGGCACTTTAAATGATGGCAGGTGTGTACTGACTCCTATTTAACATGATTTTGAATGTGATTGTTTAATTCTGAACACAGCTACATCTTCAGTTATAAGAGGGTGTGCACACTTATGCAACCATATTTTAGTTTTTTTTGTTTGTTTACTTACCTCCTCCTAAAATATTTTAGTTTGTTTTTCAATTAAGTTGTACAGTTTATAGGTCACATTAAAAGTGGAAAAGGTTCTGAAATGATTTATCTTTGTCTCATTTATTTACATCACAGAAACCTGACATTTTAACAGGGGTGTGTAGACTTTTTATATACACTGTGTGTATATATATATATATATATATATATATATATATATATATATATATATATATATATATATATATATATATATATATATATATATATATATATATATATACAAAACTAAAATAAACTGGAATATTAGGTTTTTCAATTGGCTTTTTACAAGGATATTTAGATACCTTCATGGAAGAAAAATATATACGTAGTCAAAGTAAAAATAAAACATGGCAGTTATTTACATGAATATTGAGGGTAAGTGACAAATGTGTTAGAATGCAGGCTTTTTCTCCTAATTTATCATAATGTGTGAAATTAATGCATTTATATAATTTGGAGAAATGTTATAATTATCCAAACACTAAATTTTAATCAAAATTAATGTGCAGATGATTGAATTTAATTTGTGTACAAGCTACATATTTAAAAATGTGAAAAAAATTATATCTTTTTTTATTATTAACACAAAATATTGTGAATTGAACATCTGCAAGAAATTTAGCCACAATAATAATAAAAAATAAAAAAGAAACATGCAAGCGGTAACAAAATGCATCTCAAAAAAAGGGAAAATTTGGTTTCAACAAGCCCAGGCTAAGTGTAGCATTTTGGGTTTTTTGGTGGTGTTTTGCTAAAGTGAGATTATAAACATGCAACATTAACGTTTGGAGAGCTAATAAAATAAAGTTAAAAAGTTGGAAAGGAAATAAATCAAGCTAGAATCTGCACACAGCACCAACTTAATGTAACTGCAAGGGTATTAGCTTATTAGGATAAGTGCACAATAACATATGTACATTCTGATATGGATAATCTGTTTTCCGATGCATTGACATCACAATATGAGTTGCAAATAACGTTCACAACAAATACATTGTAATATTGATATGATTAATATTGACACTGCTATTCTAAATGTGTATGTCTGGTTCTGAAACAGGTTTTGCTCAATAATAGTGGATGAGGATACCTCCATTCTATTAGAAAACCTGTACAAAGACCTTCCCTTATTTCATTTTATTTTTTCCAGAGTTTTCAAATTAGAGCCATTGCAATCCATTTGACTGAAATTATTAACATAACCAATACTTTACTTTGAGAAAATCTGACAACAGTATTCTGTTTTGAGTGACACATAACAGCTGTTGGAAACTCTTTTTTTGTTGTAAACTCTTTTTTTGAGTGCAGAATGGACGTTGCGTTACAGGCTAAAATGCTTGCGGTATAGCTATCCCGCCGCGACTCGTAAGATGCGATCCCGGCCATTCCACGCCAATTTTTCAGCGGTATAGCCATACCGCAAAACTTGCAATCTAGTCGATAGTCAGTAACGAAAATAGAAGATGGGCACATTTAATGCCAAAAGTGATTCTGCCAGTTCATCTGTTTGTTAATATTATTTCTTAACCTGATTGTGTCACATATGATCAAGCACCAGCATCCAACCAAATACAGAGCTGATTCTGCCACCAAATGTTCAAAAAGCAAAGCTATCACCCAAATTGATGCTACAGTAAAACATTTCCCACCTCACTTTTTTTCTAAAAAACTACAAGAAAATAATTCAATACTGGCATTAACTCTTGTTGCACAGTGCTTACATGCAACCTAACCTATATTTATAGTATTAGTATATTAAAGTAAAATATATATAATAGTATATTACTAGCAGTTTGAATTAACACTGTGCTCAACCCAACTGGGCAGAAGAGGAAGTTGTATTAAAACACTGCTTCCAGCAATGCACCTCCTCAGACAGTAGAAGTATTGCATGATTAGAACCTAAACTACCAACCCAATTCTTATACATCTTAGTAGTTAATGAGTTACCTAGTAATAACTAGTAATGCAACGCTATTAACATCAAATCAATATTAATTATATTTATCCAAGATAAAATAGTAATGGAATGTAAGAAGTTATCATGAATAGTGATTGGAACAAATAATTTACTTTAGTTTTAAACATTTATGATTTATTTTTTGTAAATTTTAATGACAACTAAGATTTGTGCTTCCAACGATTTGGGCTAGATTAAAAGTGGAGCAATAATTTATCGCCCAATGTGCCCGTTTGTAGGCGCGTTAAATAACAAGCCATTACAAGTGGCTCATTATTGATACCGCAAGTTTGCAATTAGCTCTCAGAAAATTAACCAGAGATCAGATCTCTGGATAATTTTCTAAAAGTGCCCCAATTGGCACCAAAATAAAGAATCTTTTCCTTTTTAATGACAAACATATATTATGCTTTTTTTCATAAAAAAATACTGCACAGAGCAGTTTCTATGGGTTAAAAGTGGCAGGTGTGGGGTATTAGAAAAAAAACGGCACTAAAACGTGCCTTTACATTGTGGTCTATGGGATCTGTGTGTTCCCAGTAAATGTATTTGTATATGCTTATAAACATATATATTTATGTGTTAATAAGTGTATATACACATATTAACATATACATATATATGAATATATTCATATACAAATATATTTACAATATGCTGCCCATTGCTGCACGACTTACCCCGTTTTCTTCACTAGTTCTCATGTCGTGTCTGACGGCATGAGAAAGAGGCTCCAATTGGAGCCATGAAAGCAATTGCACCTAACTCGTAATACCAGCGAGCATTCGTGTGCACTGGTATTACTCGGTTAAGAGGAAATATCGCATTAATCTGGCACTTTGTGTTATAAGTGCCACATATAGATTTCTCACATAAGGGCATTTTCTTATCTCCTTAATGACATTTACACATAGAGCAAAGGTTAACCCCTTTTTGTCAGTGTCGTATAAAGCAATAAGTAGGGATGGTCAAATGTACTGAAAGAGTAATTTGTTTGGTAGAATGTCCTGTGGACATTCATTTTGGACAATCAAATGTTTTTTAAGAATGAAAATCCATTAAAATTTAGTAATCAAATGTTATTTCTGGTTTTCAAATGTTACTTCAGTTTTTGAATGTTCATTATTAGATCGAATATCCACATTTGAAATTTTCAAAGTAACATTTGACTTAACAAATACTATTCAGAAGTTCAATAGCTAGGTAGAGAATTTAGAAAATTGATACATACTAGATACAACTATAGCAATGTGAATGTTTCTATTTGGAATATTGCATAATTTGAATATTACATTTAAAGAAAGCATTAGAAATACTATAACATTCAACAAATGTTAGAATGTTGTACACACATTCGAAATTCTAAACGAATGTGTTAAAATTATTTTAATTTTTAGAATGTTGCAAAACATTTGCCCATCCCTAACAATAAGTTACCCCTTCTGAAAGCCACAGGCAAAGTAATAGCCATATATAAAGCAGTAAGAGATCTGTCTGTCAGGTAATGCACTGCATTAATTAGCCCTTTGTGAAAACCACATAAAGAGCAGACCTTAAATGGACAGTAAAGTCATGATTCATATAGGGCATGCCTCTTATTTAAGTGTATTTTATTAGCTTTTCACAGCTATACAGTCCTAGTTTGTGTGTGCCATATAGATAACATTGTGCTCACTCCCGTAAAGATAAGGGGGCAGTCTGCAGAGGCTTAGATACAAGGTAATCACATAGATAACAAAAAGTGTATTAATATAACAGTGTTGGTTATGCAAAACTGGGGAATGGTTTATAAAGGGTTTTTCTATCTTTTTAAAGAATAACATTTTTCAATTAGACTGTACCTTAAATTCCCTTCAAATTAGTTCAAATAAAACAACCTTAGCAAGCCACTCAAGAAGGATCCACGGATAGGATTAATAACATTAACAAACAGTTGCTAATGCATTAATGCACTATAATATTATTATGTAAAACTTAGCTTGATTTGGGGTCTGGTTTGACTTGGTAAGACCCCAAAGATCCACAATCTGATTAAACACATCAGGGTGAAAAGACCACTCCCCTGAATGTAGAGACTGACAACCGAGAAAGTCTGCCTCCCAATTGTTAGCTCCTGGGAAGTAAATTGCAGACACTAGACAAGAATTGGCTTCTGCCCAAGAGTGAATCTGAGACACCTCATTACAGGGAACTGTGAGTTCCCCCCTGATGGTTGATATAAGCCACTGCTGTGACATTGTCTGTCTGAAAACGGAGATGAGACTCCCTTTGCAGCATAGACCAAACTTGAAGGGCCCTGTTCTAGAACATTGATTGATAAATTCACCTCCAGAGGATTCTAAACCCCCTGTGCAGTCAGAGACCCCCAGACACCAGAGACTTGCATCTCTAGTGATCGCAGTCCGGGTAGGATGAGAAAAAAAAGCCCCCTGAATAATACACTGATGATCATGACACCAAGTTAGAGACTGACTTGTACTGGGATCCAAAAATATATTTTGGGACAGCTGAGTATAATCCCTGCACCTCATGTGAAATCAAGCAAATGGAATTGTATGTGAGGCTGTAATCATTAGACTTAATACTTCCATACACAAAGCCACTGAAGGAAATGAGAGAGACTGAAGGTTTAGAGAAACTGACACAGATCGTAACTGTCTCTGCTCTGTTAGAGAGAGGCTCATGGATACTGAGTCTATTTGGAAACCCAAGAAAGTTACCTTTGTCCAAGGAACCAAAGAACTTTTTGCAAAATAAATACTCCAACCATGTTTTTGAAGAAACAACAAGAGTTGGTTGGTGTGAACTTCTGCTAAAGAAAAATATAGAGCTTGAACCAAGATATCATCCAGGTTAAGAAACACTGCAATGCCCTGAGTTCTGATCACAGACAACAGGGCATCCAGAACCTTTGTAAATATTCTTGGAGCTGTAGCAAGACCAAATAGTAGAGTAACAAACTGAAAATGCCTGTCCAGAAAAGTAAACCTTAGAAACTGTAAATTTTCTGTGTGATTTGGAACATGAAGGTAAGCATCCTTTAAATCTATTGTTGACATAAACTGACCTGCCTCAATAAAGGGCAGAATAGTCCTGATAGTTTCCATTCTTAAAGATGGAATCCTTACAAATTTGTTCAGAGCCTTTAAATCCAGAATTGGTCTGAAAGTGCCTTCCTTCTTTGGAACAATTAAGAGATTTGAATAAAATCTCATCCCCTGTTCCGGCAAAGGACCTGGAATAATCACTCCCATATCTTCCAGTTCTGAGTCAGATTGAAGAAAATCTTGAGCTTTTACTGGATTACTTGGAAAATTGGACAGAAAAAAACTTCTTCTGGGAGGCCTTGCTCTGAATCCTATTCAATATCCCTGAGAAACAAAATTCTAAACTCAGGGATCTGGAACAGATTGAAACCAAGCCTCGTGAAAGAGGCTTAATCTGCCCCCTACCAGAACCACTGGATTGGGGGCCGCACCTTCACACGGTTTTGGAAGTAGGGATAGTTTTCTTACCATGCTTTGTTCCCGTTATCATTAGGTCTCTAGACTAAACCAAACACTCCCTGGTAATTTCCCGACTTGACTACTGTAACAACTTACTAACTGGCCTCCCTCTCTCCTCTCTCTCTCCCCTCCAATCCATCCTAAATGCATCTGCCAGGCTAATCCACCTCTCTCGACGCTCTGTTTCTGCTGCACCTCTCTGTGAGTCCCTTCACTGGCTCCCCATTAACAACAGAGTAAAATTCAAAATTCTTACCCTGACCTACAAAGCCCTCACCAATGCTGCCCCACCCTACCTGTCTTCACTTATCAACAAATATACTCCTGCCCGCCCCTAAGATCCAACAATGACCTGCTTCTTGCGTCCTCTACCATCACCTCCTCTCATGCTAGACTACAGGACTTCTCTTGTGCGGCACCAACCCTCTGGAATGCACTTCCTCGTGCTGTCAGACTTGCCCCTAACCTCTCCTCCTTTAAACGTTACCTAAAGACCTTTCTGTTCAGGGAAGCTTATCACCCGACTTATTAACAAACTAACTTCGCTTAACTAACAGTTGCCCTCTATCGCCTCACTAATATCATTCTCACCTTTGCAGTCCCCACCTCCTATTTCCCATCCTCCTACCCATCTAGATTGTAAATTCCCACGGGAATAGGGCCCTAAATTCCCCCTATATTTTGTCTGTAAATTTTTGTCTTTTATTATATTGTTTCTCCATTGTACTGTTATCCTTGTACCCATGGGCAGCGCTGTGGAATCTGTTGGCGCTTTATAAATAAAGAATAATAATAATAATAATAATAAACCAAAGGAACCTTGCTTTTGAGCAGAGGAGTCAGTTTTTTGTTCCTTATTTTGATGAAAGGAAGGAAAACTATAAGAAGCTTTGGATTTCCCTTTAGACTTTCTGTCCTGATGAAGAAAAGTCACTTTACCTACATTAATAGTTGAAATAATATAATCTTAATCAGAAACAAATAACTTCTTTCCCTGGAAGGAAAGAGACAATAATCTAGATTTAGACACCATATCAGCAGACCAGGATTTAAGCCACAAGGCCTTCCTGGCAAGAATTGCTAATGACATGCTTTTTACATTAATTTTCATAATATCAAACACAGCATCACAAATAAAAAAATTAGCACTCTGAAGCAAACCCAGTTGCGTAAAAGAGATACCTGGCTTAGACCCTTTCCTAGAAATCATGTCTGAGACAGCATCCGGCACAGGGAATACCTCAAGGAGGTTAACAACAGTCCTAAAAACTGAATTTAAATGATTACAAGGTTTATCATCAGAAACTATAGAATCTTTAACCCCTAAAGTAACAAGGACCTCTTTTAAAAGAGATAAAACATATTCAACTTCAAACAAAAAAAGAGGAAATATCTGATTCAACTTCAGATGAGGAATCCTCATCCCCATAAGAAACTTCACCATCTGAAGAATAAACAGTATCCCTGGTCTCAGGGCACATAGCACTTGTAGAAGGTAAAATCTGAACTTACCTTTTACGCTTATTTGAAGGCGGGAGAGCAGCCAACGCTTCAGAAAATGCAGCCTTCATAAAAGTTTTCATGGCAGGAGGAACTACCTCAGCATTTACCTGTAATGAACAAAGAGTAGGTGCATTAGTACCCAACGAAACAGCATTAGATTGGTCTGATTGCATTAACAAATCTAAACATGAGTACATAAATGAGCTGAAGAAGGCACTTCAGCTTTCTTACAATAAGCACACCTAACAATGGTAGAAAGGCGTTTAGGAGACTCAGTTTCTGGGGTAGATTTTGGGATAGAATCCTGCTGCTCCATTAAAGTTTACGACAAAGCAAATAAAAAACACTATTAAACCACCTAGAATATCTCTTGAGGAATGGAAACCATATACCCCCTACTAAGCAGCTTTAACAGGAATAATGCGCGCTAAACCAAGCTGAAAAAACAGGAGAAAAACACATTTCCTCCAAACATGCACCAAACGACTGACTATTAAAAAAGAAATTGCTTCTGCCAAAAACCTGACATGCGCATAACCGAGCGAATGTACACTAACCCATCGTGCTTATCTGATAGGCAAAACCTATAGAGACTAGGGGACGTGCACTAGCCCAATGATTGTAAATCCGACGTGCAAAATCACAACGTGCAAAAACTAGGCCAACCTAAATTACAAGTTATGCACTAACGCTGGTGTGTAAATAACGCTAAAAATGTAACGGTACCGCACTTTCCATAGCGCTGCTATGGTGCGATAAGCTCCATACCACACAAAAGCCAAGTCCAGACTTGACATGCTTGTGCACATTTTCCCTCATAGACATCAATGGAGAAAATGTGTTAGAAAAAACCTAACACCTGCGATTCCCATTGATGTCTATGGGGACAAGAAAGTTATTTAAAAAACACCCTAACATGAACCCCTAGTCTAAATACCCCTAATCTGCTGCCCCCGACATAGCCGACACTAAATAAAGTTATTAACCCCTAAACCACCGCCCAACATCACCGACACTAAATAAACCTATTAACCCCTAAACCGCTGACCCCAGACATCGGAGACACTAAATAAACGTTTTAACCCCTAAACCGCCGACCCCCCACATTGCCAACACTACAATAAACCTATTAACCCCTAATCCACCTCCCCTCACATTGCAACATGGTTAATAGGGTTAAACCTATTAACCCCTAAAGCGCCAACCCCCCATATCGCAACAAACTAAATTAAACTATTGACCCCTTAACCGAACACCCGCTAACTTTAAATTAAAATTAGAATATAACTACCTTAAAATAAATAAAAACGTACCTGTAAAATAAAAAGCTTAAACTATAAATAATCCTAACATTACTATATTAAAAACTAAAATAAACTAAAAATAAAAAACCTAAATTACAAAATTACAAAATCCTAGCATTACGGAAAAAAAATAACTAAAATTACAAAAAAAACAAAGTCTAAATTTATGAAAAATAAAAAAAATCTAAGATTACAAAACATAACGAAATTCGAACAGAATTATCCAAAATAATACAAATTAAACCTAATCTAATACCCCAATAAAAACAAAGAAAAAAACTTATCTAACAATAAACTACCAAATGCCATTAAAAGGACCTTTTGTAGGGCATTGCCCTGAAGCAATCAGCTCTTTTACATTAAAAAATTACAAAGTACCCACTAACAGTAACCCCCCCACTAACCCAACCCCCCAAAATAAAAAAAAAAACCTAACTATAAAAAATGGGCATTAAAAGGGCAATCAGTTCTTTAGTGCCCATTAAAAATAAAAAAGCCCTAATCTAAAAAGAACACACCCTAAAACATAAAAAAAATAAAAACGAACACTAACCCCAAACAATGTACTCACAGTTCCTGGAGTCCAGACATCCATCTTCTTCCAGGCGCTGAAAAGTCTTAATCCAGGCAGCGACATCTTCTTCCAGCGTGGGGACATCTTCTTTCTTTATCCCGGTGGTGCGGAGCTGTGGTGTCGCAGATCAGGTTTGGTTTGCCGGCGGCGCGGACGTCCAACATGGAGCCTCCTCTTCATGCGATCTCCGCCGCACACTGAAGATTGAATGCAAGGTGCCCCTTTTATATTGGGGTACCTTGCACTCCTATTGGCTGAAATTTTCAAATCAGCCAATAGGATGAGAGCTGATTAAATCCTTTTGGCTGATTCGAACATTTTTGTTTCGCAAAATTCATAACTACTGGTCTTTTTTTGCAGAATGGATCGTGGCGGTATAAGCTATAATGCTAGCGGAATAGCCGGACCACACAACTTGTAATACGGGTGACCTGAAAAACATAATTTATGTAAGAACTTACCTGATAAATTCATTTCTTTCATATTAGCAAGAGTCCATGAGCTATTGACGTATGGGATATACATTCCTACCAGGAGGGGCAAAGTTTCCCAAACCTCAAAATGCCTATAAATACACCCTTCACCACACCCACAATTCAGTTTAACGAATAGCCAAGAAGTGGGGTGATAAAAAAGTGCGAAAGCATATAAAATAAGGAATTGGAATAATTGTGCTTTATACAAAAATCATAACCACCACAAAAAAAGGGCGGGCCTCATGGACTCTTGCTAATATGAAAGAAATGAATTTATCAGGTAAGTTCTTACATAAATTATGTTTTCTTTCATGTAATTAGCAAGAGTCCATGAGCTATTGACGTATGGGATAATGATTACCCAAGATGTGGATCTTTCCACGCAAGAGTCACTAGAGAGGGAGGGATAAAATAAAGACAGCCAATTCCTGCTGAAAATAATCCACACCCAAAATAAAGTTTAATGAAAAACATAAGCAGAAGATTCAAACTGAAACCGCTGCCTGAAGTACTTTTCTACCAAAAACTGCTTCAGAAGAAGAAAATACATCAAAATGGTAGAATTTAGTAAAAGTATGCAAAGAGGACCAAGTTGCTGCTTTGCAAATCTGATCAATCGAAGCTTCATTCCTAAACACCCAGGAAGTAGAAACTGACCTAGTAGAATGAGCTGTAATCCTTTGAGGCGGAGTTTTACCCGACTCAACATAGGCAAGATGAATTAAAGATTTCAACCAAGATGACAAAGAAATGGCAGAAGCTTTCTGGCCTTTTCTAGAACCGGAAAAGATAACAAATAAACTAGAAGTCTTTCGGAAAGACTTAGTAGCTTCAAAATATATATATATTTCAAAGCTCTAACAACATCCAAAGAATGCAACGATTTCTCCTTAGAATTCTTAGGATTAGGACATAATGAAGGAACCACAATTTCTCTACTAATGTTGTTGGAATTCACAACTTTAGGTAAAAATTCAAAAGAAGTTCGCAACACCGCCTTATCCTGATGAAAAATCAGAAAAGGAGACTCACAAGAAAGAGCAGATAATTCAGAAACTCTTCTGGCAGAAGAGATTGCCAAAAGGAACAAAACTTTCCAAGAAAGTAATTTAATGTCCAATGAATGCATAGGTTCAAACGGAGGAGCTTGAAGAGCCCCCAGAACCAAATTCAAACTCCAAGGAGGAGAAATTGACTTAATGACAGGTTTTATATGAACCAAAGCTTGTACAAAACAATGAATATCAGGAAGATTAGCAATCTTTCTGTGAAAAAGAACAGAAAGAGCAGAGATTTGTCCTTTCAAAGAACTTGCGGATAAACCTTTATCTAAACCATCCTGAAGAAACTGTAAAATTCTCGGAATTCTAAAAGAATGCCAAGAAAAATGATGAGAAAGACACCAAGAAATATAAGTCTTCCAGACTCTATAATATATCTCTCTGGATACAGATTTACGAGCCTGTAACATAGTATTAATCACAGAGTCAGAGAAACCTCTTTGACCAAGAATCAAGCGTTCAATCTCCATACCTTTAAATTTAAGGATTTGAGATCCTGATGGAAAAAAGGACCTTGCGACAGAAGGTCTGGTCGTAGCGGAAGAGTCCACGGATGGCAAGAGGCCATCCGGACAAGATCCGCATACCAAAACCTGTGAGGCCATGCCGGAGCTACCAGCAGAACAAACGAGCATTCCTTCAGAATCTTGGAGATTACTCTTGGAAGAAGAACTAGAGGCGGAAAGATATAAGCAGGATGATACTTCCAAGGAAGTGATAATGCATCCACTGCTTCCGCCTGAGGATCCCGGGATCTGGACAGATACCTGGGAAGTTTCTTGTTTAGATGAGACGCCATCAGATCTATTTCTGGAAGCTCCCACATTTGAACAATCTGAAGAAATACCTCTGGGTGAAGAGACCATTCGCCCGGATGCAACGTTTGGCGACTGAGATAATCCGCTTCCCAATTGTCTATACCTGGGATATGAACCGCAGAGATTAGACAGGAGCTGGATTCCGCCCAAACCAGAATTCGAGATACTTCTTTCATAGCCAGAGGACTGTGAGTCCCTCCTTGATGATTGATGTATGCCACAGTTGTGACATTGTCTGTCTGAAAACAAATGAACGATTCTCTCTTCAGAAGAGGCCAAGACTGAAGAGCTCTGAAAATTGCACGGAGTTCCAAAATATTGATCGGTAATCTCACCTCCTGAGATTCCCAAACTCCTTGTGCCGTCAGAGATCCCCACACAGCTCCCCAACCTGTGAGACTTGCATCTGTTGAAATTACAGTCCAGGTCGGAAGCACAAAAGAAGCCCCCTGAATTAAACGATGGTGATCTGTCCACCACGTTAGAGAGTGTCGTACAATCGGTTTTAAAGATATTAATTGAGATATCTTTGTGTAATCCTTGCACCATTGATTCAGCATACAGAGCTGAAGAGGTCGCATGTGAAAACGAGCAAAGGGGATCGCGTCCGATGCAGCAGTCATAAGACCTAGAATTTCCATGCATAAGGCTACCGAAGGGAATGATTGTGACTGAAGGTTTCGACAAGCTGAAATCAATTTTAGACGTCTCTTGTCTGTTAAAGACAGAGTCATGGACACTGAATCTATCTGGAAACCCAGAAAGGTTACCCTTGTCTGAGGAATCAATTAACTTTTTGGTGAATTGATCCTCCAACCATGATCTTGAAGAAACAACACAAGTCGATTCGTATGAGATTCTGCTAAATGTAAAGACTGAGCAAGTACCAAGATATCGTCCAAATAAGGAAATACCACAATACCCTGTTCTCTGATTACAGACAGAAGGGAACCGAGAACCTTTGTAAAAATTCTTGGAGCTGTAGCTAGGCCAAACGGCAGAGCCACAAACTGGTAATGCTTGTCCAGAAAAGAGAATCTCAGGAACTGATAATGATCTGGATGAATCGGAATATGCAGATATGCATCCTGTAAATTTATTGTGGACATATAATGCCCTTGCTGAACAAAAGGCAAGATAGTCCTTACAGTTACCATTTTGAACGTTGGTATCCTTACATAACGATTCAATATTTTTAGATCCAGAACTGGTCTGAAGGAATTCTCCTTCTTTGGTACAATGAAGAGATTTGAATAAAACCCCATCCCCTGTTCCAGAACTGGAACTGGCATAATTACTCCAGCCAACTCTAGATCTGAAACACAATTCAGAAATGCTTGAGCTTTCACTGGATTTACTGGGACACGGGAAAGAAAAAATCTCTTTGCAGGAGGTCTCATCTTGAAACCAATTCTGTACCCTTCTGAAACAATGTTCTGAATCCAAAGATTGTGAACAGAATTGATCCAAATTTCTTTGAAAAAATGTAACCTGCCCCCTACCAGCTGAGCTGGAATGAGGGCCGCACCTTCATGTGGACTTAGAAGCAGGCTTTGCCTTTCTAGAAGGCTTGGATTTATTCCAGACTGGAGATGGTTTCCAAACTGAAACTGCTCCTGAGGATGAAGGATCAGGCTTTTGTTCTTTGTTGAAACGAAAGGAACGAAAAACGATTATTAGCCCTGTTTTTACCCTTAGATTTTTTATCCTGTGGTAAAAAAGTTCCTTTCCCACCAGTAACAGTTGAGATAATAGAATCCAACTGAGAACCAAATAATTTGTTACCCTGGAAAGAAATGGAAAGTAGAGTTGATTTAGAAGCCATATCAGCATTCCAAGTTTTAAGCCATAAAGCTCTTCTAGCTAAAATAGCTAGAGACATAAACCTGACATCAACTCTGATAATATCAAAAATGGCATCACAGATAAAATTATTAGCATGCTGAAGAAGAATAATAATATTATGAGAATCATGATCTGTTACTTGTTGCGCTAAAGTTTCCAACCAAAAAGTTGAAGCTGCAGCAACATCAGCCAATGATATAGCAGGTCTAAGAAGATTACCTGAACACAGATAAGCTTTTCTTAGAAAGGATTCAATTTTCCTATCTAAAGGATCCTTAAACGAAGTACCATCTGACGTAGGAATAGTAGTACGTTTAGCAAGGGTAGAAATAGCCCCATCAACTCTAGGGATTTTGTCCCAAAATTCTAATCTGTCAGACGGCACCGGATATAATTGCTTAAAACGTTTAGAAGGAGTAAATTAATTACCCAATTTATCCCATTCTCTGGAAATTACTTCAGAAATAGCATTAGGAACAGGAAAAACTTCTGGAGATTTAAATACCTTATCTAAACGTTTAGAATTAGTATCAAGAGGACCAGAATCCTCTATTTCTAAAGCAATTAGTACTTCTTTAAGTAAAGAACGAATAAATTCCATTTTAAATAAATATGAAGATTTATCAGCATCAATCTCTGAGACAGAATCCTCTGAACCAGAAGAGTCATCAGAATCAGAATGATGATGTTCATTTAAAAATTCATCTGTAGAGAGAGAAGTTTTAAAAGATTTTTTATGTTTACTAGAAGGAGAAATAACAGACATAGCCTTCTTGATGGATTCAGAAACAAAATCTCTTATGTTATCAGGAACATTCTGCACCTTAGATGTTGAAGGAACTGCAACAGGCAATGGTACATTACTAAAGGAAATATTATCTGCATTAAGAAGTTTGGCATGACAATTAATACAAACAACAGCCGGAGAAATAGCTACCAAAAGTTTACAGCAGATACACTTAGCTTTGGTAGTTCCAGCACTAGACAGCGATTTTCCTGAAGTATCTTCTGACTCAGATGCAACGTGAGACATCTTGC
Source organism: Bombina bombina (assembly GCF_027579735.1). Lineage (NCBI taxonomy): Eukaryota > Metazoa > Chordata > Amphibia > Anura > Bombinatoridae > Bombina > Bombina bombina. Next base: position 340,044,796 of record NC_069504.1, on the reverse strand, counting down.
AATATGTAAGAGAAAAAACAACATATAAAGCAAAATTGATCAAATTCCTTAAATGACAGTTTCAGGAATGGGAAAAAATGCCAATAAACAAGCTTCTAGTAACCAGAAGCAAAGAAAAAATGAGACTGAAATAATGTGGAGACAAAAGCGACGCCCATATTTTTTAGCGCCAAATAAGACGCCCACATTATTTGGCGCCTAAATGCTTTTTGGTGCCAAAAATGACGCCACATCCGGAACGCCGACATTTTTGGCGCAAAAGGACGTAAAAAATGACGCAACTTCCGGCGACACGTATGACGCCGGAAACAGAAAAGATTTTTTGCGCCAAAAAAGTCCGCGCCAAGAATGGCGCAATAAAATGAAGCATTTTCAGCCCCCGCGAGCCTAACAGCCCACAGGGAAAAAAGAGTCAAATTTTTTAAGGTAAGAAAAAATGATTGATTCAAATGCATTATCCCAAATATGAAACTGACTGTCTGAAAGTAAGGAATGTTGAACATCCTGAGTCAAGGCAAATAAATGTTTGAATACATATATTTAGAACTTTATAAATAAAGTGCCCAACCATAGCTTAGAGTGTCACAGAAAATAAGATTTACTTACCCCAGGACACTCATCTACATGTTTGTAGAAAGCCAAACCAGTACTGAAACGAAAATCAGCAGAGGTAATGGTATATAAATAAGAGTATATCGTCGATCTGAAAAGGGAGGTAAGAGATGAATCTCTACGACCGATAACAGAGAACCTATGAAATAGACCCCGTAGAAGGAGATCACTGCATTCAAAATAGGCAATACTCTCCTCACATCCCTCTGACATTCACTGCACGCTGAGAGGAAAACCGGGCTCCAACTTGCTGCGGAGCGCATATCAATGTAGAATCTAGCACAAACTTACTTCACCACCTCCATAGGAGGCAAAGTTTGTAAAACTGAATTGTGGGTGTGGTGAGGGGTGTATTTATAGGCATTTTGAGGTTTGGGAAACTTTGCCCCTCCTGGTAGGAATGTATATCCCATACGTCAATAGCTCATGGACTCTTGCTAATTACATGAAAGAAATTCCCCATTCAAAAGCCATTTTTTGAGTGCAGAATGGAGAGTTGCAGTATAGGCTAAAATGCTAGCAGTATAGCCATACCGCTGCAACTTGTAAAACGGGTGAGCTGAATATTCCGCTCACAAAAGACAATTTTTCTGCAGTATAGCCGTACCGCAACTTGTAATCTAGGTGTAAGAGTGCCAAAAAAGCAAGGTAATAGTGAAAAAGATCCGTCCCAGGGCCATATATAACAACATATATAAACTTTTTTTAAAATATAAAAATGTCCATAACATAGCTATATGATTGTCTAAATGTTAAAATAATAAGATACCTACCAATAGACACTCGTCCGCTAGCAATCAAGTAGCAGACAGCCAAACCAGTACTGAAACATATCAGCAGAGGATATGGAATATGAGTATATTGTAGATCCATAAAGGGAGGCTGAAGACACATCCCTGCGGCCAATTATAGAGTATCATAAACCATACCCCAAATACATCCCTCTGACAAGCACTGTACTCTGAGGCCTAAACCTAGACTGAAAATCCCTTTCTCTAAAGAATCATATGCACATCTTCATTTTTCAACCATCTCCAACGGAGGCCAAGTAAAGACTAAGGTATGTGTGAGGTGGGAGGGGTTTTATAGAGCTCTTGGGGTTTGGAAATCCATTGAGTAATGGATTGTATACTCTCACCACCTGTATGAAAGAATATATATATATATATATATATATATATATATATATATATATATATGCATAACTATATATAGGAATATCTATTTAGAACATATTCTGCTATGTGCAGAACATAGGAATGTGAAATAACAAATTATGCTTACCTGAAAATTTCCTTTTCTTCTGATGGAAAGAGTCCACAGCTGCATTCATTACTTTTGGGAAATAAGAACCTAGCCACCAGGAGGAGGCAAACACAACCCAGCCAACGGATTAAATACTCCTCCCACTCCCCTCATCTCCCAGTCATTCTGACGAGAAACAAGGAACAGTAGAAGAAATATACAATATAATATATAATACAATATACAATACTCAAGCTATAGAGCACACTGAATGCCAAGACGGGAGGGTACAATAGGCGGCCCATACTGAGGGCACCAAGCCTGAACCTCTACCTAATAAAAAACCCCACTTTGTCTGAAGCCGAGAAAAGCCTCAATGACACTGACTTGCAGTCTGTCCAGAAGCCAAACTAGAGACCGCAAACGGACTCGACTGAGCCAACAGTCCTCCAGGAGACACCGTCGCCCAACAAACAGTCCTCCCCCGCTCATCTCCACAAATGAAGGAGACATCAGCCAAAAACAAGGCAAAGGAAAACCAAGGAAACCGAAAGGTCCCCTAATACAAAAAAGAACACCTCCATGAGTGAGCCCAGCTCACAGAGACCCAAAGGGGCCCAACAGGGAAAGGAGGCCACGCCTATACCAAGCGAAACCCAGGATAAGACCGGGCACAGAGACAGAACATAGTCTCTCCAACATCCTACAAGCACGGATTGCAATTGAAGAGGTAAAGTCCTCCCAGTGTCAAGAATACCAAGGCATTCGACCATGAGAAAGCGTGTAATACACCCAGGTGAGAAACCCCAAGTTTGAGAGCACAGAGTCCATAACAGGACGACACAGAGGATACTTGCACGGAAGAAGTAGTCAAGTAAGAAACAGACCGCAAAACCAACCCCCAGACAGAGGGCACGCTCCAGGCAACCTTAGTCGCCGGACCTACACACAGGTCCCTAAAAAGGGGAATACAAAACTTCAATCAAGGCCCCCCAAGAAGGAGTATACACCCTCAGAACCTGAAGGAAGAGTAAACTCTCTTCTGAAATCAATGGAGCCAGTTGAAAGGAAAATCTATACCCTAGCAGACTAAGCTAACAGGAAAGACTCAACAAAGCTCATACATCCAGAGGAGACTGCGACCGAACACAGCTCCATAGACCGCTCAGCAATCCTGACCTGCAGACCCACATCCAGCTGAACCAACACAGCCTCAGGGATCCAAAACAGGGGAACAAAAGAATCCCAAAACAGGTACAGGAACAAGCGTAAGGATAGCACAGCCATCCCCACAGAGTACAAGTACAACCCGACCGACAACAAGTCCATAGGCCTAAGGATCTATCAAAATAAAGGCCCAACAAGTCTGCTTGGAGCTATCAAGACCCCAGTGGGAACCAATCCCACCCTTCTGCCTCCCATCCAGGAGAAGCCTCAAACAAGGACTCTATCTTCATAGGGAGGAGAATAACCCCTAAGAAAAGGGATGATGCCGTAAGGGCAACAACTGTCCTCACGGTCCGAAGTCACCGGCTAATGGGAAGAGAAATTCCCAACACAGATGTCCTAGAAAAGGACCCCCCTACAAGTAGCTTGCCAAGCAGTGGCACAGCCAACCCATTCACCTGCAGAGCAGGGAATCCACTGGAACACTGGCAAGCTGATCAGGGGAATGCCACCCTAAGGCGCACCAGAAATTGGACATCGAACGCCAGCAGCTGGGTATGAACCAACCATCTTTGAGGCTCAAGTCACACGGCTAACCACCAGATGACATGGGGCACTCTGAAGCAAAGATTAAAAAATACTCTGAAATCCTGGCCAACCATAACCAGGTTAGGTAGATGGAGCAAGGACATAGCCCAAGTTCCCACTACCGTGGAACACCGACCAGCCCTGAGATTCAAGATTCCAAAACCACCCAAAACTCAGTCAGAAAAAAGGCCAAGCGAAGCTCAGAAACTGGAAGTCTCGGGGAGAAAAACAGGTCCGAGTACCCAATAGTTCAGGCAAACCTTACCCTAGAACTAAACACCCCAACTGGTCAAAAAGCCAAACTCAAGGGTATGGATGCATATCCAGAAATCTGGATAGCGAGAGAACTCGAAAGCGCCAACCAAAGGAAGGAACCACCCCTTAGCTAAAGTCCAACGCTCCAAGGAGCAAGGCTAGAAGTCGTATGACGATACTTCTCAGAGCCTCAGGACGACCAAGGGATACTCGAGGTAAATAAAATCCTACTTACAGGACTAGTCTCCCTAACACCTCCGCACAAGCCGAGGACACAAGAAAGAGAAGGCACTAAGCCTACCCAGCTCTGGAAAACCCTGAGCTAAACAAAGTCCCCGCAGGGAACAACAAACATCAGGAAACACAGATCCATAAAAGGAGATCCACTCACCCGGAGACGATGGAAGAAGACCCAAAGGCCTCTTGTAACTCAGCCAAGAGCAAGAGCTGCATCTAGATACACTGGAAAAAGCTTATGCGGACACCTGCAAGGTGTCAAGAGCTGCAACAGGTTTCAAACTGCAAACCTTCCACATGCTAGACAGCTATCTGCACAAGCTGTTGGATCAAGCCCAAAAGGACAAATCCAGAGGCCTAAAAATGAAGGCAAAATCGCTCAATAGTGGTAAGGGGCATTAAGCCCTCCCACCCTCCACCACATGGGGGAGAAACTCTAAGTTCTGATGAAATCAGATGTCAAATAGAGTGACGCAGCGGAAAAACTCCCCTGCCTGGTCCTCTATGACTGAAGGCCTCTATGACTGAAGGCTATAAGGACTGAAACAACGCTTCCCACCTCACGGACCCACAGGTCTTCTCGAATGCTTAGTTGAACATGAAAAAACAATGATAACCTGAGCACTCAGCACTTCTACCGAACCAGCCGAGCAGAAACAGCACCACGTGTCTGAACATCCGCAAAACCGAACAAACCCGACAGGACCAGCCTGCACCTAGGGTCCCAACCGTCAAGCTGCTAAGTTCTCCCTCATAGAGGAAAAAACAGATAACAGACATTTTTAACAGAGGACTAACATGTCCAAACAACTTCCGAAGAAGTAATAAAGAGTATCAATCCCAGAAGGTTCCTGAAGGAAACAAAAACAAAGACATCCCATTGGATATAAATAAAATATAAGGCAACCCGGAGGTTAACGAGCAAAAAGACGCAGGCCTACCTGCAGGACAAGCCAAATGGAGCCCTATCTCACAAAACTGGGAAAGATCTCAAAAATATAACAATCAGGAGATTACTTCATCCCCACATGTCTAATGAGGTGCACCTTTTCGAATTCTCAGACTGAAAGCCCCCGTATCTGGTAACAATAGGGTCATTCAATAACTGAAAAACATGTCTGAGCAAAACATGAAGGCTCACAATCCTGTAACAGAAGGCACAACACTCAGGGACAGTTACACCCGCAGGGGAACTGTAGAGGCTCTCCCCAAGGCGGAAGGCCCGGGACAATAGGGCACGAGCACATTCTCAAATAAACGTCTGGACTCTGCAGATGAACAATCGCCAACATTATGTGGAAGCGAAAACGTGCTGCAACCTCCGGGGGAAACACACCACCTCGCATGGAAGAACCATAAACTGGGTTAGCCGCATGTGCAGAAGTATGATTTGGTAGGGAACTCGCCTCTCGGAGGACAGGACCCCCAGAGGCAGATGGCTCAGCAGTCCCTTGATTCCCTGAGCCCAAGGAACCAGGCACTCTGAAATGGCATACGGAACAAAACTGGTTGACAGGTGTCAACGAGGCCACACCGGATTCATCACCAGACACAGAATCTGAATCTGAAATCAAAATAGTCTCAGTATCAAAATCCTCTGTAACTGAATCTGAAATTAACACAGTCTCAGCATCAGAATCCTCCATAACTGGATAGAGTATATACAAATATGGACTAAGGTAGTAAAAACTAAAACGGCACTTGACACCCCCAATGGCTGGGGCACTCACCACCTCCTATGACCAGACCCCTGCGGACTAGAAAATTTCCTTCGCCACGCGGTCAGGAATACGGTAATGGAAAAACGGAACATAGCCACGGCCGAAAACAAGGTGAACCGTACAGTCCCAAAAAAGCGTACTCAACCAAAAGGCTGCGTCACTTCCAAAGGCCTCAATGTTCCAACCATGAGCCCAGTAAACATTGCATATAAGCAGTTGAATAACATAACAAACATGATTATAAACCCCCTGTTCAATAACCCCCCTCAGGAGATTTTAACCCTCAATTCCAAGATCCTGAAAGAGACTCACTGAGACACTTATGTATAAGTTAAAACCGCAAGGTGGTAGCCCCTCGGGAAACATTCAAATTACAGTACATTGCAAATAAAGTAAAATGAAATGATCTTACCGGAATCTACGCCGTGGAACAGGAACCTTCAAGTGTGATGGATAGTAGCATTGACTCCGCCATGAACTTGAGAGAAGAAAGCAGGCAGTGAAGCAAGGTTTGACAACGCCGATTGCTTGAGGAGCTGTTAATATGAGTCGGGATGGTTTCGCAGAAAGAAACTCCCTGCATCTCCAGACTCTAACTTTCATCCAAGCCCTCACTGAGAGACTGACAGGACTACTTAAAACTCCTGTCCCACGAAGAGTACTACTAATTCTGACACTCCTCTGCCATCCTCCTGGGATGAAAGGCAAAGAATGACTGGGGGATGAAGGGAGTGGGAGGAGTATTTAAGCCTTTGGATGGGTTGTCTTTGCCCCCTCCTGGTGGCCAGGCTCTTATTTCCCAAAAGTAATGAATGCAGCTGTGGACTCTTTTCATTTAAGAAGAAAATTTACTGTAAATACATAATTAAAACCTTTATTAAAAATTAATATTGCAAAAATATGTTGTTACATGTTTTCATCTACTTAACTGCAAAGGGCTCATATGTATTTATGTGTTTTTATAAGTATATATATATATATATATATATACATATACATACATACATACAGAGGAGTAACTAGAAACCACAGGGCCGGGAGGGCTCAGGTGCAAGGATCTAAGAAGGCCTTCTTTTAACCAACCTCATTGTACTCTCTAGTTCTACCAGCCTCACCAGCCTCTCTAATTCAACTAGTCTCACCATACTCTCTAGTTCTACCAGCCTCACCAGCCTCTCTAATTCAACCAGCCTCACCATACTCTCTAGTTCTACCAGCTTAAGCAGCCTCTCTAATTAAACCATTATGATTATAAATCTCTAGTTAATTTTACGAACATTAATGGCTACTGCAAGCTCCACTCATAATCTGGCCCATAGTTGGCAGGTTTATATGCTGTGCTTGAATATAATATGAGTTACTAATATTTGCTAAGGTTCCAGTTGAAGAATTGTATGTGTTTATATAGCTCCATATCATATGTATAAAGTGAAGCAAAATAATTGTTTTATTCCACCTTAAATGTTATATACCAAAATCAGATTAGAATAGATACAGTGGTGATGGGGGGGCTTTTTATTGTTTATAATGCATCTATGATTAAGGCATATAGCTTAACTGAATTAGTTGTGTGTGGGCCAAGTCACTGTTTTTAAATATGATTAATAAAGGCTTTGTTTTATTGTATTTTGGGAAGGCCGACATATTTTACATCATGTGTGGTGTATGGTTCATCCATTTTTTGGGAACTAGTGTGTGTGTGTGTGTGTGTGTTTTTGAGTGGTGTTGATCCTATTATGCATTGCCTAGCCAACTTTTATTCCTTAGTCTAGAACATGCATGCTCTATGGGGCATATTTATCAAAGTGCGAGCGGACATGATACAATGTAGCGTATCATGTCTGCTGCACATCGATAAATGTATGCAATTTATATTTGCACAAGCAGTTTACCAGAACTGCTTCTGCAATACCGCCACCCTGCAGATTCACGGCCAATCGGCCAGTAGCAGGGAGTTTCAATCAACCCGATCGTATTCGATCGGGTTGATTTCTGTCCGCCGCCTCAGAGGAGGCGGACAAGTTATGGCGCAGCGGCCCTTTACTGTAAACTAGCATTTAATTTGACTTGGATGCAACTGCAGTAAATGAATTAAGTTTATTAGAGCAAAACTATCAAAACAAATGAATAAATAACTGTTCAAAATGTGAAGTGTAAGACAGACTTCTTTGATGCATATTTAAAACATTTTGAAATGCTAATGAAATTGAGTACATGCGGCAATGAGCAGTAACTGTGCCCACTAATCTACTAAAACAGTTTTAAACAGAGCAAATATTCAAAAGTGTTTGGGTGTCAATGAATAATACAAAGTTATCAGCTGAGCTTCTTTTTTGTGATTTGCTTAATCCAGCCTGTCTTATCTGTGGATGCAGATGGAATATTTAACACTGCTTTGTTAAACCTTGGTAAGGGAAATGTTAAGTTTACTCTGATTTTGTTCTTGTAATTATTGATTTGTTTATTTGAGTGAAAAAAAAGAGAATACATTATGCTATCAACATACAACACTAGTTTGCCCTACTTATGATCTGCTTAATTCTTTCAGAACTAACTTTAGATCAGAACCTTGTACTGAAAACAATACTATTATGTAGGTGATACAAAGCCAAAACACATGGAAAGATAATTCCACATGAATCTTGTTAAAATAGATAGATAAAGCATGTGCGGTTTGCCAATACTCTCACAAAATCTACACTAAGCACCTCATTTCTTTATGTTCCTCCCTAGACCAAAGCAAATAATATAACTATGTCATTTATAAGGTCAAAAGAATGTTTAATAATATTCTATTTCCTTCTCTATTACCTGATTTAACATGAATATATAGGCCTCTATTTATTAAAGTCTGGCGGACCTGATCCGACAGTGCGTATCAGGTCCGCCAGACCTCGCTGAATACGGAGAGCAATACGCTCTCCGTATTCAGCATTGCACCAGCAGCTCACAAGAGCTGCTGGTGCAACGCCGCCCCCTGCAGACTCACCCGATCGTACTTGATCGGGTTGAATTGCGGTGATGTCTGTCCGCCTGCTCAGAGCAGGCGGACAGGTTATGGAGCAGAGGTCTTTGTGACCGCTGCTTCATAACCGCTGCTTCATAACCATTCGGAGCTTGATAAATATGCCCCATAGTCTTGCGATCAGTGTTTTCATCAACAAAGCCTTTCTGGCTTTTGTTCATACTACATTACTGTATCATGCACAGTTATTGAGGTTCTACCATTTTTCTATCATTGCAAGAAATAGGGACAATTAATTCCCTCCCTAAAGAAATAGACATTTAGGGGTAGATTTATCAAGCAGTGGATGCTGCAATCCAGCTCACCGGAAACTTACGTTAAGAAGCAGCGGTCATAAGACCGCTGCTCCTTAACTCATCCTCCACCTCTGATGTGGACACCCCTGTTAGAGGCCGATTTAACGCAAATGTGCAGGGGATGGCATTGCACAAGCATTTCTCCATGCTGTCAGCATTTCTTAATGCTATCGGCATTTAGCGATGTTGGGCAGATATGATTTGCCACAGCGAATCATGTCCGTCCGCCGGTTGATAATACTGCCCCATAGGGTCTGTCTACAAGTAATATCTACTCTCACATCACCACACATCTAGCAGTCTAAAGATCGGATCAGGAAGATTGATATCCCCCTCTTGCATGCTATTGGTCACGTGGAAGCAGGGGGCAACATTGCACAATCAGCAGATTGTGCAATGTTAAACAGACATGAAACCCCAAATTTTTCTTTCATGATTCAGATAGAGAATACAATTTTAAACAACATTCCAAGTTACTTCTATAATCTAATTTGCTTCATTCTTTAGATATCCTTTACACATGGTTCAGCCAATCACACGAGACTTCTATGTGTAGCCACCAATTAGCAGCTACTGAGCCTATTTAGATATGCTTTCAAACAATTCAATTTAGCTATGCTTTTCATGTCCCTTTAAATGCGGGCAGTGTACTGCTGCCGGCTCCCCACGAGTCTGGACGAACAAGGTTCAAAACGGTGAACCTTGTCCACCCACCTATTGTTATATCGAGCCATAGAACCTTGTGTGTGTCAAATTTAGTGAGAAGCTATAGCTATAATTAGTAGACATTCTAGACCATTATGTCCCTTACCCAATAAGTATTTGTACAAGCATAACAGAAAGAAGTAGTGAGAAGAATATTGCTAATTTATGAAAGTGTAATCAATTGCTCCTAGATGGTCAATTTATGATGGATTAGAGACAGACTTGCTTTAAACATAATGATAATATTAAGTTAAATAGTAAAAGATAGAACGAAGAAAGAAAACTTGAAAAGTTTATGCATAATAGCATGACCGAAATAGAGTGTGCTCAATCTCTCCCATGACTCCTGCTGACTGGTTGATTTATGCTGCTGCCTCTTGTTTAGATTTTAAATAGCTTTTATATAGCCAATACTGTAGCATTGAAATATTATTACAGGTGGTGATTTCAACAGATATTCATTTAAAATAGCAAACAAAAGTAATAGATCTATTTGAATACAATTTAATACACTTCAATAGGTAAAATAGTTAAATAGGAATACATTAAAGGGGTGAAAGTTCTACATCACAATGTCCCTTTAATGTACAATAATATAAGCATGGAATTCTGCAAACCTACCCAATAAATATAAGTAACTTTAGTTGAAAAATTCTAAAATGTATTATTATTAAAGGGAAAACGAACCCCAAAAAATGTTCTTTCATTATTCATATAGATCATGCAATTTTTAACAACTTATTTATTTACTTCTATATCAAATTTTCTTCATTCTCGTGGTATCTTTTGTTGAAAATCAAGGACGAAAGCTCATCTTACTAGATGGCAGCACTATCTCCTGCCATGAAGTGCTCCAAACATCTACCTAGGTATCTCTTCAACAAATAATACCATGAAAATAAAGGAAATTTGATAGCAGAAGTAAATTTTTTTAAATTTGGGTTTCATTTTTTAATCAAAATTCTAAAATGAGGCAATGGATTGGCATTTGGACAAAATGAAGCATATTATGCTATATTAAGCTACTTTTAGTTTAGGCTTTTGGGATGCACTTGCCGTTCTTTGTGTTCCTATAGGTTACTTTGCATGTTTATTTACTTTGTGAGCACATCAGTAAATCAGTTGTTTTGTTCTAGTCTGCATCTATAAGATTTATAGTGCAAGTGAATCTATAAGCCTGTGTAGCACTGAGCATGTATGTTGTGACACGTGAGATGTTGTTTGAGCAAGTCTTTGTGTTGCCATCTATTTTATCAGTATTAAATCTGCTGTCCTTTGTAAAGCAGCTATTTTTCCACTTGTTCACATAGTATGCTATGTAGTATGTCTTAGTCATAACATAACCTCAATAGTTGTTGTCACATTTGTTATTTGTGTTTTGTAACAATCCCACTGCAGCACAGCAGTTAGCATTCTTTTTTGCTCTTTTATAACAAGAGTTTTTCTTTTTCTTTCTTTTTTATCATTATAAGTTGCTTTCTTGTTTTATAAAATCATGAAGACAGTTCCAACTAGAATAGAAAAATGAAACACTGACATGCTCCCAAAGTAACATACTCTTGGTGTGTTTTGATGTTACAATTTTGTGTTCATCTCTAGAAAGAAAATTATCGACCTCATTTTATTAAAGGGATAGTCTACTGTGAAAGATGCAATGTCCTATTTTGTTACAGCATTCTGTTTAAAACAAATTAATTTATTTTTATGAATTTATGAAAGCTGAACTCTTTTAAAGGGATTCAATACATATTTAAATTGTGCTCCTGTGCCACAGGGATACAGCTGGTGGGTAAATGGGGGTATGCGCCATACACTGGGCAGTCACTGGAGCAGAATGGGAATGTTCCAGGAATATAGCGTTCGCTGTGTTTAATTTCTGGTAGTCATATAGGAGCAAGAGGAGTTGCTTCTCTGTGACAGTCATCATTTCCCCCTCGGTTAGTCTACAACTGGCTATAAACACTTTCTGAACATATATTGTACAACAACACTGTGATGGCCAACTTGGGAACCCTGCCATCATATCGCTAAAGACTGTGAGTCTTGTTTTTCAGGAAGGGACACAGCTGGGTCTTATGTTGCATGTGGACTCTAGATCCCCCATTTTCCCCTGCAGTGATGCCACTACTGATTGGTTACTGGTAGTGTAGGTTTAGTCTCAGCTGAGAACCCTGTGGCAACTGCTCACTGGGTAGTAAAAAGAACTCCATCAATTTTGATGGACAGAGGCAAACCTTTTAAAAACATAGAATACATTTATATAATAAAAATAAAAATATATTAGCAAAAAATAAAAAGTTGTAACATGATAAAAGTCATCTTATTAATAAAGAATTAATTATTAATAAAGAAATTCTTTCAATTGCACAAAGATCATTTAAAACTTGCACTATATTTTAAAATACTCTTAGATGCAACCGTGAATTTTTTTTAATGTTCCTTTGATGGATTGTTTTTGGAATGTTCCTAATCTATGTATTTCATAACCTCATTCAGTCAGACAAACACAAAAATTTTTTTTTCATGAAACCTCATCTGTCCAAAGAAGCCATAACCTTAACCATAAACATATGGTTGTCGATCTCTTTGTCTCTTACCCTTTTTCTAATAAGTTAGTCTGTTTTAGGGCCAAATTCTCTAAAGCACCCAACTCAGATGAAAATGTCTAAAATGACCTTCCAGCACTATATGGTCTCTCACAAGATTCTAGAAAGACGCATTTTGCTTTAATTTTGGACACGAAGGAGAAACAAGTACAGTATCTGAATTATGAAATAAATATTTTGGGGTTAATGTCCTTTTATGTTTTTTTTTTACTTTATTTTTTGTGTTTTAATGCATTTAGCTTTTGTGTACAGAAATGTATTTAGGGTTGTGATTTCACAAATTCTGATTGTGTTCTGGATGTTACTGTGTAACTTTAACAAATTAAAATCACGCTGTCTAATCATGTGGTATATTTTATAAATTGCATTCAACTTTATTTGTTTCTATGTGAAATTAGCGTTACCTGGGTGTTTCTAAATTTCTCTCACCTCTATATTCTCTAACTATTTTACACCTACAGTTCTCACCAATTTCTCTCAGCAGGTCTATACAGGTGACATTTTCTCAAAATTCACAACACACTTATTTAACTGGCAGAAATTAATGTATACTATACTAGACAGAAATTCATGTTAAATTGTAGTAGAAACATTTTAGTTTCATTTGTATTTGCTGCAAACTAAGAATATATATCAGTGCCTCTATTCCAGTGAGCCTCATCAATTTCTATGGGAGTCAACTCTCATCTCTTTTAGACTTCCATGTTTCACTCTTTTTGTTAGAAAATTCAGTGAGTTATTCCCTCTTTGAAGATTGCACTATGATTTCTCTCTGAACTTTAGACTTTAAAAAAGTCCGTAAGCTGAATTTACATACAGTAGTTGCCAGTAATGAATCATTGTTAACCCTTAATCACAATTTCTTTCCTATTTACCATTAATGTTTCTCGTCAGGTTACACATTTTTCTCACTTAGAGCCTGATACTAAAAACCTTGCCAGAATGTGGAGAAATCACACAAAATCTTTGGGATAATTTTAGACCTTGTATTGTAATATTGGAGTCTCTGTTTCACATAAAGAACTCTGCATATCAACATAAACATTCCTCAAGATAAAATTTGTGTTTTTTATTTTTTAAGGGCCTTGTCATAATGATGAGCCTTCTTAGAATATCTCAGCTGAGTGGCGAGGTTTTGAATATCAGGCCCCCATCATTTCCTAAACATTGGTAACGGTTTACTATTCTAAAATCAGTAAAATCGACTAAACAATATTTTACACCACATTTATATACTTTACAAAGTATTGTTTTACCCCTGTTAAACTTTGCTCAAAACTTATGTATCACTAAAGGAGATGGTAAAGCACAAAGAGGGTTCAAAATGATGTGAAAAATAGTCCAAAAAAAAATCTGAAAAAAATTGTGTTGTTTGGATTGACCTCTTCGTAATCATATATACGTGTTTTAAAATTAATTGTCCTGATAATTGTTAAACAATCTGAATGCAATTTGTATATGGGCATAATTTTTTGCTTTTAATATATAAAAAGTATTTTTTAAGTGTCTCATTGATTGAGAAAACACTGTTTTCTGATTTGGTGAGATTTTCATCTGAAATCAAGAAAAACAGTGCAGAAAATGAGTTTCTCTAAGAAATGACAACTGATATCTCCTATAATGCATTTTAATAGCTCTTATCCTGTAAATCATGAAACCGCAAAGTTACTTGACAATTTTTTTTAACCTGACTGTATAGAACAACACTTGTCTTGTGGAACAATATTTCTATTACTGTAAGAAGATGACATCATGATGTGCTACATATGGTATATTATGATTATGAAAAACACGATTTTTGATCCTTCTGTTGTTATTTTTTTAAACCCCATGCAAAAGATCTCTGTTGCAAACAAAAAAAGAAGGAATAGCAAACGTTTAAATACTGATCACAGTGACACGATTGTCATTAGAAATCATGTTTAAACAAGGCTAACGCTACTATACAGGGAGTGCAGAATTATTAGGCAAATGAGTATTTTGACCACATCATCCTCTTTATGCATGTTGTCTTACTCCAAGCTGTATAGGCTCGAAAGCCTACTACCAATTAAGCATATTAGGTGATGTGCATCTCTGTAATGAGAAGGGGTGTGGTCTAATGACATCAACACCCTATATCAGGTGTGCATAATTATTAGGCAACTTCCTTTCCTTTGGCAAAATGGGTCAAAAGAAGGACTTGACAGGCTCAGAAAAGTCAAAAATAGTGAGATATCTTGCAGAGGGATGCAGCACTCTTAAAATTGCAAAGCTTCTGAAGCGTGATCATCGAACAATCAAGCGTTTCATTCAAAATAGTCAACAGGGTCGCAAGAAGCGTGTGGAAAAACCAAGGCGCAAAATAACTGCCCATGAACTGAGAAAAGTCAAGCGTGCAGCTGCCAAGATGCCACTTGCCACCAGTTTAGCCATATTTCAGAGCTGCAACATCACTGGAGTGCCCAAAAGCACAAGGTGTGCAATACTCAGAGACATGGCCAAGGTAAGAAAGGCTGAAAGACGACCACCACTGAACAAGACACACAAGCTGAAACGTCAAGACTGGGCCAAGAAATATCTCAAGACTGATTTTTCTAAGGTTTTATGGACTGATGAAATGAGAGTGAGTCTTGATGGGCCAGATGGATGGGCCCGTGGCTGGATTGGTAAAGGGCAGAGAGCTCCAGTCCGACTCAGACGCCAGCAAGGTGAAGGTGGAGTACTGGTTTGGGCTGGTATCATCAAAGATGAGCTTGTGGGGCCTTTTCGGGTTGAGGATGGAGTCAAGCTCAACTCCCAGTCCTACTGCCAGTTTCTGGAAGACACCTTCTTCAAGCAGTGGTACAGGAAGAAGTCTGTATCCTTCAAGAAAAACATGATTTTCATGCAGGACAATGCTCCATCAGCGTACTCCACAGCGTCGCTGGCAAGAAAGGGTATAAAAGAAGAAAATCTAATGACATGGCCTCCTTGTTCACCTGATCTGAACCCCATTGAGAACCTGTGGTCCATCATCAAATGTGAGATTTACAAGGAGGGAAAACAGTACACCTCTCTGAACAGTGTCTGGGAGGCGGTGGTTGCTGCTGCACGCAATGTTGATGGTGAACAGATCAAAACACTGACAGAATCCATGGATGGCAGGCTTTTGAGTGTCCTTGCAAAGAAAGGTGGCTATATTGGTCACTGATTTGTTTTTGTTTTGTTTTTGAATTTCAGAAATGTATATTTGTGAATGTTGAGATGTTATATTGGTTTCACTGGTAAAAATAAATAATTGAAATGGGTATATATTTGTTTTTTGTTAAGTTGCCTAATAATTATGCTCAGTAATAGTCACCTGCACACACAGATATCCCCCTAAAATAGCTATAACTAAAAACAAACTAAAAACTACTTCCAAAACTATTCAGCTTTGATATTAATGAGTTTTTTGGGTTCATTGAGAACATGGTTGTTGTTCAATAAAAAAAATTAATCCTCAAAAATACAACTTGCCTAATAATTCTGCACTCCCTGTATATCTGTCCCAAATAGGCTTTATCTGAAAACAAATCAAAACAAAGTACTTTATAAGAACTTTATGATTATGGGTAGCCTTGTTGTCTGCACACTAAAGCCTGGCTTCTCCACATAAGGCAAATGGTGGGTGGAATTTGTCTACTAAAAAAAAAAATTGTTATTTTGTTGCAAAAACGTTAAGACTTGGCTGAGATGTTATTCTATAGAAACACAACAGAAATGTCTTGTCATTACAAGGTGTTTACTCTTCCTTTATGAACGGGATTGCTAAACACAATTTCTAAATCTCCTTAACAGTATAAGATATCACATATATATATCTATTAAATGCATATACATATTTAAATTATTGAGAACCTTGCCTTTATCTGCAAGCTCAGAACTCCACATATCCAGTAGAATAGCAAACATAAAGGCAATACATACTGTAGGCAGGAACTCAGACTGGCAAAGAAGTATGCCAAGGGCGGAACTACCATTGTTGCAGCAGGTGCAGTGCAACCAGAGCCCAAGAGCTGGAGGGGGCCCATAACAACCAGCATATACAAATGCATGTGCAGAATGTGTATAATCCTAATGCAGGGGAGCCTTTTATAAGTGCAGATTACAAGTCCTTCTGTCTATCCTCAAAATTATTATACATGGCAGCATGTATATTATTACTATTGGTTTCTACCGAGTTGGGGGGCCCCAACAAAGTATTGCACAGGGCCCTTTGTTGAGTATGTCCACTACTGAAGTAATGCTAAACTAAATGTTACTAATAAATGTAGGAGAGAATTATATACAAGTGAACTTATAAATTCCCTTATTCAACTGTTCTTGTAAGCATCATTATTAAAGGGACACTTAACACCTGCTGAAAATGTTCTAAACTTTTTCTGAGGAATCAAAATAAACTAAAACACTGTTCTCAATGATGTATGATCATCTTACTACAAACTCTTGAAGAAGACTCCTCATATTTTCTATGCTTATCTACAGCTTGTTTTCCTATGTATGGTGCCATCTTGTAACATGTGTGAACCCAAGTCATGTGATACAGACATACAGACTGTGGATCTGTTCCATACATAAAACGTTTAAAATATATTCGATAAAAGAAGATGCAATTACTGTATTACAAATATAAAATTGATCTTTATCCTCATATACTGCAATGCATGCTTTGCATTACAGTGAATTAGCATTGACGATTTGCCTGCCTTCTATAACATCAGTGAGAGAAGCTGCCGTGCGCATCACATGATTGGGTGCACAAATGTCATGTGACTGCAGTGCCTGTGTGTAACGTACGTTACAAGATGGCACCGTACATAGGAAAACACAAGCTGTGGATAAGCATAGAAAATATGAGGAGTCTTCTTGAAACAGTTAGTTCAGAAAATCTTAAGCCGATGTTGAGTGTCCCTTTAAAGGGACATAAAAGAAAAATTTGAAATGCACAGTAGTCTATTTTTTGCCATGTAGTGCTCCAGATACCTATCTAGATATCTCTTCAACAAAGAATACTATAGGAACAAAGCAAACTTGATAAAATAAGCAAATTGGAAACCTTTTAAGAAATGTGTGCTCCCTCTCAACTACTAAAGAACATTTTTGGATTTCATGTTCCTTGGAATGACCTTGAAATTTGCCAGAAAATATTCTACTGCTCATTTCAAATTCAAATTCAAAGTAAGTGTTATTATGTTGTCTGTTTATTGTGTATTTGGAAATTATTAAATGCAACTATTTAGTAGTCCTTTAAAAGACAAATAAATACATTAGGATAACATAATCAACACATGCATAATAAAAAAAAACAAAGTAAAAGCATTTCTAACAAACTTCAAAAAATCCCTTAATTTGTCACCCCCCCCATATCAAAGTAGAGTGTCCCTTTAAGACTTCTAAAATGTTGATCTGCAACCCCATATGTTAGGAAGTTGGCCATCACTGACATAAATAATACAATTTTTAGAAATATAGGGAGCTTCTGCTCTCATGGGTAATGACATACACTACTAGCAACCAGACACAGGTACAACAAATCTAGTATTGATCAATTTCTGTAATATTTCCACAGAATTAGTTCAATCAAAACATTACAATGTAATAAACTACTATACTAGTAAATGGTGCATAATAAATAGGAGTGCACCTCTTGTATAAAATAGATTAGTAAGTTCTTTTCAAATGAAAATGCTTATAACATTTCTTTATTAAAGTCTGTAATGATTTGTCATCATATTTCCCCTGCAAATAACAAGCAATAAAATAAGAAGTATATTTGCCAAAATTTCAACGGCACTGGATTTGTATATATATATATATAAGGAAGCTGTTATGAAAATTGGCTGCATTGGATGTCAATCATACTAATGTAACAACTAGATTACAGTGGGGGCGTGTTAAGACCAGATAACTACTTAGAGCTAAAACTGAAAGTAAAAAGGAGAGGAATCACCCTGAGGAAAGCAGACTCCTATGTCACTGATCTCTGTCACTAAAGAGGTAATGTTTTATGCATATGACAAATTATTCATGGTCTTTACATAATGATATGTACATATTTTTTCGTTTTACTGAGCTAATTAAAAAAGGTGCTTTATAAAAATCGGGTCATACTAAGGAACAGGTTTTCTATTAAGGACTGTTAAATTTAGAAAAAAAAACTTTTTGACATTATGCCTTTTTGTTGTTGTATTTATTTACTTACGGCTAGATTTAGAGTTTGGCGTTAGCCGTCAAAACCAGCGTTAGAGGCTCCTAACGCTGGTTTTGGGCTACCGCTGGTATTTAGAGTCTTGTAGGTAAGGGTCTAACGCTCACTTTGCAGCTGCGACTTTTCAACACCGCAGATCCCCCTACGCCATTTGCGTATCCTATCTTTTCAATGGGATCTTTCTAACGCTGGTATTTAGAGTCTTGGCTGAAATGAGCGTTAGAAATCTAACGACAAAACTCCAGCCGCAGAAAAAAGTCAGGAGTTAAGAGCTTTCTGGGCTAACGCCGGTTCATAAAGCTCTTAACTACTGTGCTCTAAAGTACACTAACACCCATAAACTACCTATGTACCCCTAAACCGAGGCCCCCCCCACATCGCCGCCACTCTAATAAATTTTTTTAACCCCTAATCTGCCGACCGCACACCGCTGCCACCTACGTTATCCCTATGTACCCCTAATCTGCTGCCCCTAACACCGCTGACCCCTATATTATATTTATTAACCCCTAATCTGCCGCCACCAACGTCGCCGCCACCTACCTACAATTATTAACCCCTAATCTGCCGACCGGACCTCACCGCTACTATAATAAAGTTATTAACCCCTAATCCGCCTTACTCCCACCTCAATAACCCTATAATAAATAGTATTAACCCCTAATCTGCCCTCCCTAACATCGCCGACACCTAACTTCAAGTATTAACCCCTAATCTGCCGACCGGACCTCACCGCTACTATAATAAAGTTATTAACCCCTAATCCGCCTCACTCCCGCCTCAATAACCCTATAATAAATAGTATTAACCCCTAATCTGCCCTCCCTAACATCGCCGACACCTAACTTCAAGTATTAACCCCTAATCTGCCGACCGGACCTCACCTCTACTATAATAAATGTATTAACCCCTAAAGCTAAGTCTAACCCTAACACTAACACCCCCCTAAATTAAATATAATTTAAATCTAACGAAATAAATTAACTCTTATTAAATAAATTATTCCTATTTAAAGCTAAATACTTACCTGTAAAATAAACCCTAATATAGCTACAATATAAATTATAATTATATTGTAGCTACTTTAGGATTTATATTTATTTTACAGGCAACTTTGTATTTATTTTAACCAGGTAAAATAGCTATTAAATTGTTAATAACTATTTAATAGCTACCTAGTAAAAAATAATTACAAAATTACCTGTAAAATAAATCCTAACCTAAGTTACAATTAAACCTAACACTACACTATCAATAAATTAATTAAATAAAATATCTACAATTAAATCTAACACTACACTATCAATAAATTAATTACATGAAATACCTACAAATAAATACAATTAAATAAACTAACTAAAGTACAAAAAATAAAAAAAGCTAAGTTACAAAAAATAAAAAAATTAATTACAAGCATAATAAAAATATTACAACAATTTTAAGCTAATTACACCTACTCTAAGCCCACTAATAAAATAACAAAGCCCCCTAAAATAAAGCTCTTAACTACTGTGCTCTAAAGTACACTAACACCCATAAACTACCTATGTACCCCTATAAACCGAGGCCCCCCCCACATCGCCGCCACTCTAATAATTTTTTTTAACCCCTAATCTGCCGACTGCACACCGCCGCCACCTACGTTATCCCTATGTACCCCTAATCTGCTGCCCCTAACACTGCTGACCCCTATATTATATTTATTAACCCCTAATCTGCCGCCACCAACGTCGCCGCCACCTACCTACAATTATTAACCCCTAATCTGCTGACCGGACCTCATCGCTACTATAATAAAGTTATTAACCCCTAATCCGCCTCACTCCCGCCTCAATAACCCTATAATAAATAGTATTAACCCCTAATCTGCCCTCCCTAACATCGCCGACACCTAATTTCAAGTATTAACCCCTAATCTGCCAACCGGACCTCACCGCTACTATAATAAATGTATTAACCCCTAAAGCTAAGTCTAACCCTAACACTAACACCCCCCTAAATTAAATATAATTTAAATCTAACGAAATAAATGAACTCTTATTAAATAAATTATTCCTATTTAAAGCTAAATTCTTACCTGTATAATTATATTGTAGCTACTTTAGGATTTATATTTATTTTACAGGCAACTTTGTATTTATTTTAACCAGGTAAAATAGCTATTAAATAGTTAATAACTATTTAATAGCTACCTAGTTAAAATAATTACAAAATTACCTGTAAAATAAATCCTAACCTAAGTTACAATTAAACCTAACACTACACTATCAAAAATATTAATTAAATAAAATACCTACAATTAAATCTAACACTACACTATCAATAAATTAATTACATGAAATACCTACAAATAAATACAATTAAATAAACTAACTAAAGTACAAAAAATAAAAAAAGCTAAGTTACAAAAAATAAAAAAATTAATTACAAACATAATAAAAATATTACAACAATTTTAAGCTAATTACACCTACTCTAAGCCCACTAATAAAATAACAAAGCCCCCTAAAATAAAAAAATGCCCTACCCTATTCTAAAATTAAAATAGAAAAGCTCTTTTACCTTACCAGCCCTTAAAAGGGCCTTTTGCGGGGCATGCCCCAAAGAATTCAGCTCTTTTGCCTGTAAAAATAAACACAATACCCCCCCCAACATTACAACCCACCACCCACATACCCCTAATCTAACCCAAACCCCCCTTAAATAAACCTAACACTAAGCCCCTTAAGATCTTCCTACCTTATCTTCACCACACCGAGTATCACCGATCCGTCCAGGCTCCGAAATCTTCATCCAAGCCCAAGCGGGGGCTGGAGATCCATCATCCGGCTGAAGTCTTCTATCAAGCGGCAAGAAGAAGTCCAGAAGAGGCTCCAAAGTCTTCATCCTATCCGGGCAGAAGAAGAGATCCGGACCGGCAACCATCTTCATCCAAGCGGCATCTTCTATCTTCATCCGATGACGAGCGGCTCCATCTCGAAGACCTCCGGCGCGGATCCATCTTCTTCTTCCGACGTCCTAAGTCCAAATGAAGGTTCCTTTAAATGACGTCATCCAAGATGGCGTCCCTCGAATTCCGATTGGCTGATAGGATTCTATCAGCCAATCGGAATTAAGGTAGGGAAAATCTGATTGGCTGATTGAATCAGCCAATCAGATTGAGCTCGCATTCTATTGGCTGTTCCGATCAGCCAATAGAATGCGAGCTCAATCTGATTGGCTGATTGGATCAGCCAATCAGATTGAACTTGAATCTGATTGGCTGATTTCATCAGCCAATCAGATTTTTCCTACCTTAATTCCGATTGGCTGATAGAATCCTATCAGCCAATCGGAATTCGAGGGACGCCATTTTGGATGACGTCATTTAAAGGAACCTTCATTCGGACTTAGGATGTCGGAAGAAGAGGATGGATCCGCGCCGGAGGTCTTCAAGATGGAGCCGCTCGTCATCGGATGAAGATAGAAGATGCCGCTTGGATGAAGATGGTTGTAGGTCCGGATCTCCTCTTCTGCCCGGATAGGATGAAGACTTTGGAGCCTCTTCTGGACTTCTTCTTGCCGCTTGATAGAAGACTTCAGCCGGATGATGGATCTCCAGCCCCCGCTTGGGCTTGGATGAAGATTTCGGAGCCTGGACGGATCGCTGATACCCGGTGTGGTGAAGATAAGGTAGGAAGATCTTCAGGGGCTTAGTGTTAGGTTTATTTAAGGGGGGTTTGGGTTATATTAGGGGTATGTGGGTGGTGGGTTGTAATGTTGGGGGGGATATTGTATGGGTTTTTTTACAGGCAAAAGAGCTGAATTATTTGGGGCATGCCCCGCAAAAGGCCCTTTTAAGGGCTGGTAAGGTAATAGAGCTTTTCTATTTGTATTTTAGAATAGGGTAGGGCATTTTTTATTTTGGGAGGCTTTGTTATTTTATTAGGGGGCTTAGAGTAGGTGTAATTAGCTTAAAATTGTTGTAATATTTTTATTATGTTTGCAATTAATTTTTTTATTTTTTGTAACTTAGCTTTTTTATTTTTTGTACTTTAGTTAGTTTATTTATTTTTATTTATTTGTAGGTATTTTATTTAATTAATTTATTGATAGTGTAGTGTTAGATTTAATTGTAGATAATTGTAGGTATTTTATTTAATTAATTTATTGATAGTGTAGTGTTAGGTTTAATTGTAACTTAGGTTAGGATTTATTTTACAGGTAATTTTGTAATTATTTTAACTAGGTAGCTATTAAATAGTTATTAACCATTTAATAGATATTGTACCTGGTTAAAATAATTACAAAGATGCCTATAAAATAAATATTATTCCTAAAATAGCTACAATATAATTATAATTTATATTGTAGCTATATTAGGGTTTATTTTACAGGTAAGTATTTAGCTTTAAATAGGAATAATTTATTTAATAAGAGTTAATTTATTTCGTTAGATTTAAATTATATTTAACTTAGGGGGGTGTTAGTGTTAGGGTTAGACTTAGCTTTAGGGGTTAATACATTTATTATAGTAGCGGTGAGGTCCGGTCGGCAGATTAGGGGTTAATTATTGTAGGTAGGTGGAGGCGATGTTGGGGGCGGCATATTAGGGGTTAATAAATATAATATAGGGGTCGGCAGTGTTAGGGGCAGCAGATTAGGGGTACACAGGGATAACGTAGGTTGCAGCGGTGTACGGAGCGGCAGATTAGGGGTTAAAACAAATATGCAGGGGTCAGCGATAGCGGGGGCGGCAGATTAGGGGTTAATAAGTGTAAGGTTAGGGGTGTTTAGACTCGGGGTACATGTTAGGGCGTTAGGTGCAGACTTAGGAAGTGTTTTCCCATAGGAAACAATGGGGCTGCGTTAGGAGCTGAATGCTGCTTTTTTGCAGGTGTTAGGTTTTTTTTTCAGCTCAAACTGCCCCATTGTTTCCTATGGGGGAATCGTGCACGAGCACGTTTTTGAAGCTGGCCGCATCCGTAAGCACTGCTGGTATTGAGAGTTGCAGTGGCGGTAAATATGCTATACGCTCCCTTTTTGGAGCCTAACGCAGCCCTTCTGTGAACTCTAAATACCAGCGGTATTTAAAAGGTGCAGGGGGAAAAAAGCCAGCGTTAGCTACGCGGGTCGTTACCGACAAAACTCTAAATCTAGCCGTTATTGTTTACAAATGCTTAATAGTGATGGGTGTGTGTATGTGTCATTTACTCCATAATGACAATGGCAAGTTTTCACAAACTCACATGTGAGTACTTTTGTCTGCTATTACTGCCTGAGTGTGTGTGTGTGTGCCTATCTATCCCTGCTTGTGTATGTGTATCTGCCTATTACTGCCTGAGTGTGTGTGTATGCCTATCTATCCCTGCCTGTGTGTGTGTCTGCTATTACTGCCTGAGTGTGTGTATGTGTATTCCTATCTGTCCCTGCCTGTGTGTGTATCTGCCTATTACTACCTGAGTGTGTGTGTGTATGCCTATCTATCCCTGCCTGTGTGTGTGTATCTGCCTATTACTGCCTGAGTGTGTGTGTATGCCTATCTATCCCTGCCTGTGTGTGTGTCTGCTATTACTGCCTGAGTGTGTGTGTGTGTGTGTGTATGCCTATCTATCCCTGCCTGTGTGTATCTGCCTATTACTGCTTGAGTGTGTGTGTATCCCTATCTATCCCTGCCTGTGTGTGTGTCTGCTATTACTGCCTGAGCGTGTGTATCTGCCTATTACTGCCTGAGTGTTTGTGTGTATGCATATCTATCTCTGCCTGTGTGTGCATGCATCTGCCTATCTATCCCTACCTGTGTGTGCATGTATCTGCCTATTACTGCCTTTGTGTGTGTATGCCTATCTATCCCTGCCTGTGTGTGCATTTTTCTATCTATTACTGCCTGTGTGTGCATGTCTCTGTCTATTTCTGCCTGTGAGGGCATATATCTGCCTATTATTGTCTGTGTGTGCATGTATATGCCTATTATTTTCTGTGTGTGCATGTCTATATCTATTACTGCCTGTGTGTGAATGTCTCTGTCTATTACTGCCTGTGTGTGCATGTCTCTGTCTGTTACTGCCTGTGTGTGCACGTCTCTGTCTAATACTACCTGTGTGTGCATGTCTCTGTCTAATACTACCTGTGTGTGCATGTATCTGCCTAATCATGTATCTGCCTATTATTGTCTGTGTGTGCATGTCTATGTCTATTACTGCCTGTGTGTGCATGTCTCTGTCTATTACTGCCTGTGAGGGCATGTATCTGCCTATTATTTTCTGTGTGTGCATGTCTATGTCTATTACTGCCTGTGTGGGAATGTCTCTGTCTATTACTGCCTGTGTGTGCATGTCTCTGTCTATTACTGACTGTGTGTGAATGTCTCTGTCTATTACTGCCTGTGAGTGCATGTCTCTGTCTATTACTGCCTGTGTGTGAATGTCTCTGTCTATTACTGCCTGTGAGTGCATGTCTCTATCTATTACTACCTGTCTGTGCATGTATCTGTCTTTTACTGTCTGTATGTGCATGTCTCTGTCTTTTACTGTCTGTGTGTGCATGTCTCAGTCTTTTACTGTCCGTGTGTGCATGTATCTGCCTATTATTTCCTGTGTGTGCATGTCTCTGTCTATTACTGCCTATTAGTGCATGCCTATTGCTGCCTGTGTGTGAATGTCTTCGTCTATTACTGCCTGTGAGTGCATGCTTCTGTCTGTTACTGCTTGTGTGTTTTTGTCTCTGTCTTTTACTGTCTGTGTGTGTGTGTGTGTGTGTGTGTGTGTGTGTGTGCATGTATCTATCTATTACTGTCTGTGTACCAAACCACTTTTCTTTAGTTCATGGTAGTGATCCTAGGGGTCTTGAGGTTCAAATAATAGACTGGATACCACCTAACAATAGCAATAGGCTTAGAGTATTGAGACAAAGAGAAACAGAATGGATCTTTAAATTGAAAAGTTTTAATCCTTCTGGACTTAACATTGATCTAGATGTACAAGCTTTTTTGTAGCTCATTGTTCTCAATGTATCTTATGGTTAAACTATGTACCTTTGGGCTTATTGTATAATTGTATATTGTATCATAATGATAATTAATTGATGTCTCTTTTTATATTGTTTCAGGAAAAAATTCTATCAATTCTTTATACCGTTTTAGAAAATATTCTATAAATACATTAGGGATGTATACTTGTATATATGTGTTATCAGGTCTCTTTTATGAAATTATGCTCAAAGGTTATGCCATGTATTTGTATTTGTATTGTTAAGTGTGTGTTTGTATATAATTGTATGATTAAATAATCATGTATGGATGTCCAGATATAATATTATTTTTAAACACAATCGCCTAGATTTAGAGTTCTGCGTTAGCCGTCAAAACCAGTGTTAAGGGGTCCTAACGCTGCTTTTTACCGCCCGCTGGTATTTAGAGTCAGTCAGGAAAGGGTCTAACGCTCACTTTCCAGCCCCGACTTTTCCATACCGCAGATCCCCTTATGCCAATTGCGTATCCTATCTTTCAATGGGATCTTCCGAACGCCGGTATTTAGAGTCTTGGCTGAAGTGAGCGGTAGACCCCCTACCGACAAGACTCCAGCCGCAGAAAAAAGTCAGGAGTTAAGAGCTTTATGGGCTAACACCGATTTATAAAGCTCTTAACTACTGTGCTCTAAAGTACACTAACACCCATAAACTACCTATGTACCCCTTAACCGAGGACCCCCCACATCGCCGCCACTATAATAATTTTTTTTAGCCGACCGCACACCTCCACCACCTACATTATCCCTATGAACCCCTAATCTGCTGCCCCTAACATCGCCGACACCTACATAATATTGATTAAGGGTTAATAAGTGTAGGTAAGGTAGCGGCGACGTTGGGGCGGCAGATTAGGGGTTAATAAATATAATATAGGGGTTGGCGATGTTGTGGGCAGCAGATTAGGGGCATATAGGTATGATGTAGGTTGCGGCGGAGTCCGGAGCGGCAGATTAGGGGTTAATAATAAAATGCAGGGGTCAGCGATAGCGGGGGCAGCAGATTAGGGGTTAATAAGTGTAAGGTTAGGGGTGTTTAGACTCGGGGTACATGTTAGAGTGTTAGGTGCAGACTTAGAAACTGTTTCCCCATAGGAAACAATGGGGCTGTGTTAGGATCTGAACGCTGCTTTTTTGCAGGTGTTAGGTTTTTTTTCAGCCCAAATTGCCCCATTGTTTCCTATGGGGGAATCGTGCACGAGCACATTTTTCTAGCTAGCCGCTACCGTAAGCAACGCTGGTATTGAGAGTTGAAGTGGCGGTAAATATGCCTCTACGCTCCTTTTTGGAGCCTAACGCAGCCCTTCAGAGAACTCTCAATACCAGCGTTATTTAAAAAGTGCGGGGGAAAAAAAAACATGCGTAGCTAACGCACCCCTTTGGCTGCAAAACTCTAAATCTAGCCGAATGAATTTTAAACACAATGAATTTTAAACATAATGAATTTTAAAATTAAATGAATTTGTTATTTCCAAATATAAATAATTTTTAAAAAAACCTTTGTATTAGCCATATTTATACAAATTCTGTATTTTAAATGCAGATTGAATAACATTGTTTATCGCTTGTTGTGATTATTTTATGTGCACCCTCGCTTTTGGGTTTTAAAATGGTTTTACAAATGTTTTTAAATATTGGCTCAAATGTAAAATGTAATGTGTTTTATTTTATATGTTATAACATTGTACAAGTTAATTATATATGCCGTATGTGTAAAAACACTGTATTGGAAATGCAGATTTAACAATATTGTTTAGTATCTATTGCAATCATTATTTTTGTGTTATTACCTTGATTAGGGTTTTAAATTGTTTCTGAATATTGCCTTAAGATATTTGTTCTATCTATCTATGTATTGTATTGTTGGCAAATGTACTCTCGCCAGAATAAGGGTGTGTGTGTTTAGCGCAACCTAATTGGTGAGCCATAATATCCAATCAGGAAGGAGTATAGGCTTGAAATAGTGACACTACCTTCCAGTCCATATTCTGCTCTTGAAAAAGCCCGGGCGTACTCCGGGGGAAACGCGTCAAGCTCATTGGACCAAAGGAAGGATTGGAGGAAGTTCCCTGCTGCGGTCTCAGCTGTGTGCGGTTGAAAGATTGCCGGTGAGACGTGCGAGTCAGCTGTGGAGTTTCCTGCTTGGACTACATAAGTTCACATCATTGATTGTGAAAGGCGAATTTTAACTTACTTCTTGTAAGTAGAATCTGTGTTGTTTTGTCATTTTCTATATGAATAAACTACTACCTTGAATCGGTCCTTTTGCGCTGTTCCCTCTTTCACAGTTGATTCGCATTGCTAACCTATCCTGTGTGGGGAGAAAGGCACTGGACAAAGAGCGGCTGCATTAGGATCCACTGAAACTGACATTATTCGTTATCTCCACCCTTGGAATTGGTTATGTCCCCCAATACACCCTAGGGGTTCACTGTGCAGTAAGACTGTTTACGGTATATTATTTCTATATTCATGCATCTGTTGTGAAGCGCTGCTATCTATGTTCAGTTTTTTAGTTCACTGTACTGTCTGTGAGTGCATGTATCTATCTATTACTGTCTGTGAGTGCATATCTCTGTCTATTACTGACAGGATGCTCTGCGCCGGATGTCTTGAAGATGGAGCCCCTCCGCACCGGATGGATGAAGATAGAAGATGCCGTCTGGATGAAGACTTCTGCCGGCTTAGATGAAGACTTTGGCCTGCTTGGATGAAGACTTCTGTCGGCTTCGCTGAGGACTTCTGCCGCTTTGTTGAGGATGGATGTCGGGTCTTCAAAAACTGTAAGTGGATCTTCGGGGGTTAGTGTTAGTTTTTTTTAAGGGTTTATTGGGTGGGTTTTAGTTTTAGCTTAGGGTTTGGGCAGAAAAAGAGCTAAATGCCCTTTTAAGTGCAATGCCCATCCAAATGCCCTTTTCAGGGCAATGGGGAGCTTAGTTTTTTTAGGTAGGTTTTTATTTGTGGGGTTTGGTTGTGTGGGTGGTGGGTTTTACTGTTGGGGGGTGTTTGTGTTTTATTTTACAGGTAAAAGACCTGATTTCTTTGGGGCAATGCCCTGCAAAAGGCACTTTTAAGGGCTATTGGTAGTTTATTGTAGGCTAGGGTTTTTTTATTTTGTGGGGTCTTTTTAATTTTGATAGGGCTACTAGATTAGGTGTAATTAATTTAAATATTTGATCATTTATTTTTTATTTTGTGTAATTTAGTGTTTGTTTTTATTTAGTTAATTGTATTTAATTAATGCAATTTATTTAATTGTAGTGTAAGGTTAGATGTTAGTGTAAGGTGTTAGGTTTTATTTTACAGGTAAATTTGTATTTATCTTAACTAGGTAGTTAGTAAATAGTTAATAACTATTTACTAACTAGTCTACCTAGTTAAAATAAATACAAACTTAGCTGTGAAATAAAAATAAAACCTAAGATACGGTAGCTACAATGTAACTATTAGTTATATTGTAGCTAGCTTAGGGTTTATTTTACAGGTAAGTATTTAGTTTTAAATATGAATTATTTAGTTATTAATAGTTTTATTTAGATTTATTTTAATTACATTGAAGTTAGGGGTGTTAGGGTTAGACTTAGGGTTAGTTTAAGGGTTAATAACTTTAGTATAGTGGCGGTGATTTTGGGGGCAGCAGATTAGGGGTTAATAACAGTAATGTAGGTTGTGGCAATGTTAGGGACAGCAGATTAGGGGTTAATAATATTTAACTAGTGTTTGCGATGCGGGAGTACGGCGGTTTAGGCGTTAATATGTTTATTATAGTGGCGGCAATGTTGGGAATGGCATATTAGGGGTTAATAATTTTATTTTAGTGTTTGTGATCCGGGAGGGTCTCGGTTTAGGGGTTAATAGGTAGTTTATGAGTGTTAGTGTACTTTTTAGCACTTTAGTTATGAGTTTTATGTTACAGCTTTGTAGCGTAAAACTCATAACTACATGACTTTCAGTTTACGTTATGGATCTTGGCGGTATAGGGTATACCGCTCACTTTTTGGCCGGACAGGCAGACTCGTAATACGGGCACTATGGAAGTCCCTTTGAAAAAGGACTTTTGGAAAGCTGCAGTAGTTATGTTGTGTTACGGCCAAAAAAGTGTGCGGTACACCTAAAAGACAATTCTATTATTTTTGTTCTCTTGGTATCCAGTGTTGAAAAGCATATGTGCATATCCTTAGCATCAGCAATGCACTACTAGGAGATAACTGGTGGTTGGCCGCAACACACATTTGTCTCTTGTCATTTGCTCACCGGATGTGTTCAGCTAGGTCCCAGTAGTGCACTGCTGCTTTGGAGCTGACCACTAAATGACAGAGTGACATGCAAGGTCTAGGTAGGGGGACTTTAGAATCTATGAGGGTGGCACATTTTGGAATTTTGCCCTGGGAGCCAGATTCTTTAGAAACAGCCCTGAGTACAAGATAATTGAGGCTATGCAGGCACGTACTTTACTCAATATACACTGCAGCCAGCCTGCATTTAGTAGTTATGTATAATACCTTTTAAATGGTTTGGTGAATACACTTCATGGCGAAAAGGTTCAGGGCAAAGCATTGTATTGTTTTGATCTGTACGTGTTTCACAGCGATTGCACAGCTCATCCTGAATTCCGGAGTTTGTTTCAGAAATCTATAGAAAAGCA
Organism: Bombina bombina; assembly: GCF_027579735.1. Lineage (NCBI taxonomy): Eukaryota > Metazoa > Chordata > Amphibia > Anura > Bombinatoridae > Bombina > Bombina bombina. The sequence continues at coordinate 340,014,479 of NC_069504.1, read as the reverse complement.
GGACACAGAGATTATCAGGCAGTTTTTTTAATCACTTATATGATCCATCATACAGAGTTAACACTGGTACATATATTACATAGTCATTAATGTTCTCCCTATACAATGGGGAATACTCTTTTCCTGACCACCTGCCACCTTATTAATTCTACCTACAACCCCTGCCACCCCAATAACATCTATATGTAAAATTATATGGGGCAAACACCCCCTAGAAACAGATACCTAGATTTAGATACATAGAGAGGGTTCCAAGCACCACTGTTCTTGTGCTGATGTTGGTTCCAGAGGACGTTTGGGACTCTGTAGTGAGTGATGCAACAGATGATCTACCGCTTCATGGCTGGGTTGTTGTTGGTCCTTAATGCTTCCTCTCCACAATAATAAAATACAAATAAAAATAATAATACAGTTGGCCCGGGGCAGAAACTTCAAGAACTGAATTGTGGCAATGGTGACATTTTATGACAGTGCCATGTTTAAAGTCACTGACCTCTTCAGTATGACCCATTGTACTGCAAATGTTTTTCTATGGAGATTTTATGGCTATGAGCTAATGCACCTGTTATCAATGGGTGTGGCTCAAACACCTGCACTTAGTAATTACTAGGGGTGTCCATATACTTTTGGCTATATCCTATAATATAAAAGGCCAAGTGTGTTTGTCCGAAGCTGTCATGCGCAGTAGAGACAGCACAAGGACAAACACACCTGGCCTTTGCTGACATGCAATTTGCAGCGTTGGGGCGAAAGTGGGCGTGGCCAGACAGGAGCGTGGGTATGGGCGGTGTAACCGGGCGTGGCCAGGGGACGTGGGCAGGACGGGACGTGGTCGGGTGTGGTCAGCTCGATACAGAGGGGAGAGAAATAGAAAGAGAGGGGGAGAGACAAAAAGAGATAGGAAAGAGCTAAAGAGAGGGGAAGAGCAGAAGAGAGGGGAAAGAGCAGAAGAGAGGGGGGAGAGAGCAAAATAGAGGGGAAAGAGCAAAATAGAGGGAAGAGAGAGAAAAAGAGAGGGGGGAGAGAGAGAACAAAAGAGAGGGGGAGAGAGAAAATAAGAGGGGGAAAGAGAGAGAGCAAAAGAGAGGGGAAGAGAGAGAGCAAACGAAGAGAAGGGGAGAGAGAGCAAAAGAGAGGGGGAAAGAGATCAAAAGAGTGGGGAGAGAGAGCAATAGAGAGGGGAAGAGAGAGAGCAAAAGAGAGAGATGGAGAGAGAGCAAAAGAGAGGGGAAAGGGCAAAAGAGAGGGAAAAGAGCAAAATAGAGGAAAGAGAGAGAGAGAAAGAGAGGGGGAGAGAGAGAAAAAGAGAGGGGGAGAGAGATCAAAAGAGATGGGGGAGAGAGCAATAGAGAGGGAAGAGAGATAGAGAGAGCAAAAGAGAGGGACAGAGAGAGAGAGCAAAAGAGAGGGGAGAGAGAGCAAAAGAGAGTGGGGAGAGAGAGCAATAGAGAGGGGAAGAGAGAGAGAGCAAAAGAGAGGGATGGAGAGAGAGCAAAAGAGAGGGGAAAAAGCAAAAGAGAGGGGAAAGAGCAAAAGAGAGGGGGGAGAGAGAGCAAAAGAGAGAGGGGAAAGAGCAAAATAGAGGGAAGAGAGAGAAAAAGAGAGGGGGGAAAGAGAGAAAAAGAGTGGGGGAGAGAGAGAAAAAAGGGGAGAGAGACAGAGCAAAAGAGAGGGGTAGAGAGAGAGCACAAAAGAGAAGGGGGGGAGAGAGAGTGCAAAAGAGAGGGGAAGAGAGAGCGCAAAAGAGAGGGGGAGAGAGAGCGCAAAAGAGAGGGGGAGAGAGAGAGCGCAAAAGAGAGGGGGAGAGAGAGTGCGCTAAAGAGGGGGGTAGACAGGGAACGCAAAAGAGAGAGAGAAAAAGAGGGGGGAGACAGGGAACGCAAAAGAGAGGAGAAAGAGCAAAAGAAAGGGGGGAGAGAGCAAAAGAGAGGGGAAAGAGCAAAATAGAGGGAAGACAGAGAAAAAGAGAGGGGGAGAGAGAGAACAAAAGAGAGGGGGAGAGAGAAAATAAGAGGGGGAAAGAGAGAGAGCAAAAGAGAGGGGAAAAGAGAGAGCAAACGAAGAGAAGGGGAGAGAGAGCAAAAGAGAGGGGGAAAGAGATCAAAAGAGTGGGGAGAGAGAGCAATAGAGAGGGGAAGAGAGAGAGCAAAAGAGAGAGATGGAGAGAGAGCAAAAGAGAGGGGAAAGGGCAAAAGAGAGGGAAAAGAGCAAAATAGAGGAAAGAGAGAGAGAAAGAGAGGGGGAGAGAGAGAAAAAGAGAGGGGGAGAGAGATCAAAAGAGATGGGGGAGAGAGCAATAGAGAGGGAAGAGAGATAGAGAGAGCAAAAGAGAGGGACAGAGAGAGAGAGCAAAAGAGAGGGGAAAGAGAGCAAAAGAGAGTGGGGAGAGAGAGCAATAGAGAGGGGAAGAGAGAGAGAGCAAAAGAGAGGGATGGAGAGAGAGCAAAAGAGAGGGGAAAAAGCAAAAGAGAGGGGAAAGAGCAAAAGAGAGGGGGGAGAGAGAGCAAAAGAGAGAGGGGAAAGAGCAAAATAGAGGGAAGAGAGAGAAAAAGAGAGGGGGGAAAGAGAGAAAAAGAGTGGGAGAGAGAGAGAAAAAAGGGGAGAGAGACAGAGCAAAAGAGAGGGGTAGAGAGAGAGCACAAAAGAGAAGGGGGGGAGAGAGAGTGCAAAAGAGAGGGGAAGAGAGAGCGCAAAAGAGAGGGGGAGAGAGAGCGCAAAAGAGAGGGGGAGAGAGAGAGCGCAAAAGAGAGGGGGAGAGAGAGTGCGCTAAAGAGGGGGGTAGACAGGGAACGCAAAAGAGAGAGAGAAAAAGAGGGGGGAGACAGGGAACGCAAAAGAGAGGAGAAAGAGCAAAAGAGAGGGGGGAGAGAGCAAAAGAGAGGGGAAAGAGCAAAATAGAGGGAAGACAGAGAAAAAGAGAGGGGGAGAGAGAGAAAAAAAAGGGGAGAGAGAGACAGAGCAAAAGAGAGGGGGAGAGAGAGAGAGCGCAAAATAGAGGGGAAGAGAGAGCGTGTAAAAGAGAGGGGGAGAGAGAGCGCAAAAGAGAGGGGGAGAGAGAGCAAAAGAGAGGGAAAGAGAAAGCAAAAGAGAGGGGGAGAGAGAACAAAAGAGAGGGGGGAGAGAGAGCAATAGAGAGGGGAGAGAGAGAGATCAAAAGAGAGAAATGGAGAGAGAGCAAAAGAGAGGGGAGAAAAAGCAAAAGACAGTGGGGAGAGAAAGCAATAGAGAAGGGAGAGAGAGAGCAAAAGAAAGGGGGGAGAGAGAGCAATAGAGAGGGGAGAGAGGGGGGAAAAGAGAGGGATGGAGAGAGAGAGCAAAAGAGAGGGGAGAGAGAACAAAAGAGAGTGGGGAGAGAGAGCAATAGAGAGGGGAAGAGAGAGAGCAAAAGAGAGGGGAAAGAGCAAAAGAGAGGGGAAGAGCATAAGAGAGGGGAAAGAGCAGAAGAGAGGGGGGAGAGAGAGCAAAATAGAGGGGGGAGAGAGAGCAAAAGAGAGGGGGGAGAGAGAGCAATAGAGAGGGGAGAGAGAGAGCAAAAGAGAGGGACGGAGAGAGAGAGCAAAAGAGAGGGGGAGAGAAAGCAATAGAGAAGGGAGAGAGAGAGCAAAAGAGAGGGGGGAGAGAGAGCAATAGAGAGGGGAGAGAGAGAGCAAAAGAGAGGGACGGGGAGAGAGAGCAAAAGAGAGGGGAGAGAGAGCAAAAGAGAGTGGGGAGAGAGAGCAATAGAGAGGGGAAGAGAGAGAGCAAAAAAGAGGGGAAAGAGCAAAAGAGAGGGGAAGAGCATAAGAGAGGGGAAAGAGCAGAAGAGAGGGGGAGAGAGAGCAAAAGAGAGGGGGGGAGAGAGAGCAATAGAGAGGGGAGAGAGAGAGCAAAAGAGAGGGACGGAGAGAGAGAGCAAAAGAGAGGGGAGAGAGAGCAAAAGAGAGTGGGGAGAGAGAGCAACAGAGAGGGGAAGAGATAGAGCAAAAGAGAGGGATGGAGAGAGAGCAAAAGAGAGGGGAAAGAGCAAAAGAGAGAGGAAAGAGCAAAAGAAAGGGGGGAGAGAGAGCAAAAGAGAGGGGAGAGAGAGAGCAAAAGAGAGGGACGGGGAGAGAGAGCAAAAGAGAGGGGAGAGAGAGCAAAAGAGAGTGGGGAGAGAGAGCAATAGAGAGGGGAAGAGAGAGAGCAAAAAAGAGGGGAAAGAGCAAAAGAGAGGGGAAGAGCATAAGAGAGGGGAAAGAGCAGAAGAGAGGGGGAGAGAGAGCAAAAGAGAGGGGGGAGAGAGAGCAATAGAGAGGGGGAGAGAGAGAGCACAAAAGAGAGGGGGAGAGAGAGTGCAAAAGAGAGGGGGGGAGAGAGAGAGCACAAAAGAGAGGGGAAGAGAGATCGCAAAAGAGAGGGGGAGAGAGAGAGTGCAAAAGAGAAGGGGAGAGAGAGAGCGCAAAAGAGAGGGGGAGAGAGAAAGCGCACATAAGAGGGGGGAGACAGAGAGCGCAAAAGAGAGAGAGAACGCAAAAGAGAGAGGGAGAGAGCGTAAAAAAGAGGGGGAGAGAGAGCACAAATTTGGTTTTTAGATGTTTGCAAAGTAAGATCCCTAAGAGAGAGGATACGTGAATACCTATGTAATATAGAAATAGGGGATTAGGACACACACTTTCATGAACATGCTAGAGCGGTGCACAATAATAATCTGAAAGATTTTCATTTTTGAGGAATCTATCAAGACAAAATAATTGGAGAGGGGGTAGCTTTAAAAAAGGAAATTGAATTAATATATAAACATAAAACACTAAACCCTTCAGGTCTAAATTCGGAACTTGAAATGAACAGTTTTTATTGTTAATAAAATTATTGTTTTTGGAAGTGATTTTATATTTAGCATTTCTATAATATTGTAATATTTGGCTTAAGGCATACTTTACTATTAAAGATTTAAAATGAAGATACATTTAAAAAGCATTTTTAAAGACTTGTTAAAATAGTTTTTACTGTTTGTATCTCTAAGCAAAATTGTTTCAGTTACCAAAAGGGTCAACATACCTTTAATGGGATAGTAAAGTCCAAAAGAGAGTCCAAATTAAACTTTCATGATTCAAATGGGGCATGTCAATTTAAACAACTTTCTAAATTACCTTTATCATCAAATTTGTTTTGTTCTCTTGGTATTCTTAGTTGAAAGCTAAGCCCTTGAAGGATGCCTCTTAACTGAATGTATTTGACAGATTTTCACAGCTAGAGGGTGTTAGTTCATATGTTTCATATAAATAACATTGTGCTCATGCATGTGGAGTTATTTAAGAGTCAAAACTAGATGCCTGAAATGCAAGTCTGTTAAAAAATCTGAGATAAGGAGGCAGTCTGCAGAAGCTTAGATACAAGGTAATCACAGAGGTAAAAAGTATTTTTCTATAATAGTGCTGGTTATGCAAAACTGGGGAATTATAAATAAAGGGATTATCTATCTTTTTAAACAATAACATTTTTGGTGTTTACTTTCCCTTTAAGCACAAAAAGAGGACTGTGTCTTTAAAAATGGCAATCCAATCATAGAACAGCAGGGGAGATTGAAACACTGCTTGCATCTGTAACTACACATGTTGAGAGAGACTTAACCTGCAAAACTAAAACATTGAGGTGTTCTAAGTGGATGTACTTTCTTCACTTATAATTAACCCCTTGAGGAACTTTGCATATACGAAGTAGAAGGGATTTTATATTATTATTAACCTTTTTTATTAATAGCTCCAGCCATCTAATAATCCCCCTGTGGAGTGCTTGTATCACCATACAGGCTGTTAAACTATTAGGAGTGCACGAGGAGCCGTACAATTTTGTATCTCATTGGGGCTACTATTGCATACCGAATGTATCCATTTCGGATTGCCAGCTACACCTCCTGCACCCATGTGACCTGAGATGTAGGGAGTGGAGTAATAGAGGTGTGTTCAGTTGTGTCCACGGCAAAAGTTTTGCCTGCGTTCTACAATAGCAAGAACAGTCATACGTTTAAATATAAGATTAAAGACTGGTGTGTGTTTTTGAAGTTAATATAGTACATGGAACCCTAATGATTGCATAGGGAATCTGTTTGTACACAATTTTATTCATTAAAGGGTAAGTATACACCAGTTTGTAATAAACACTACTTTAAAGATGAAACTGCACGGATTATAATATAAATAATCAGTATAAAAGCTTTTAAAAACTTAAAAGCTCCCAATTTAGCACTGTTGATAAGGTTAAGCTGGGACACCCACTGAGATGGGCTGGAAAGCAAAAAGAGCAGCCACTCCCCTTTCCCCTGCATATGAAAAGACTCTTTGCACAAACAGGAAGCAAGCTGAAGTCTGTAGACATCAATATACATCTAAAACATTGGGGTTTGGTTAGGAGTCAGTACAATGTTCTCTAAAAAATAAGCAAAACTATTACATTTAAAAAAAAACCTGTAGGGGCTATATAAATGGACTATCTACAAAACATTTATGAAAAAAAATTCTACTGTACAATTTCCTTTAAGGTGCATCTTAAAGGGATACTGAATCCAATTTGTTTTCTATCAAGATTCAGATAGAGCATGCAATTTTAAGCAACTTTCTAATTTATTCCTATTATCAATTTTTCTTTGTTCTCTTCCTATCTTTATTTGAAAAGGCAGGAATGAAAGTTTCGGAACTGGCCTATTTTTTGTTCAGTACCCTGGATAGGGCTTGCTGATTGGTGCCTGCATTTAGCCATCCAATCAACAAGCGCAACCCAGGTTCTCAACCTAAAATAGGCCGGCTCCAAAGCTTTTATTCCTGCTTTTTCAAATAAAGATAGCAAGAGAACGAATAAAAATTGATACTAGAAGTAAATTAGAAAGCTGCTTAAAATTGCATGCTCTATCCGATTCATGAAAGAAAAAAATTGGGTTTAGTATCCCTTTAAGGTACTGTTCTTTGATCTTTTTAGTCACCATACACAGAGGGAGAAGTCTCCTATAGGACTTCTTTCAGACTTCATTGTGTTGTATTAATTTTATTTTAACCTATTTCATTTATTAATAGTTGGCTAGATTACGAGTTTTGCGTTATGAGGGGTGCGGTACTAACTTGGATGTTATTCTCACCGCTCACTTACCTACAGGGCTGGTATTGCAGGTTTTTCTAAACCCGGCGTTAAAAGGCAAGAAGTGCGTGTAGAGCAAAATTGTGCTCCATACCGCACTCCAATACCAGCGCTGCTTAAGTCAGCGGTGAGCTGGTTGTACGTGCTCGTGCACAATTTCCCCATAGACATCAATGGGGAGAGTTGGCTGAGAAAAAGTCTAAGACCTGCAATAAAGCAGCGTAAAGCTCAGTAACGCAGCCCCATTGACTCCTATGGGGAAACAAATTTTATGTTTACACCTAACACCCTAACATGAACCCAGAGTCTAAACACCCCTAATCTTACACTTATTAACCCCTAATCTGCCGTCCCCGACATCGCCGACACCTATATTATACTTATTAACCCCTAATCTGCCGCTCCGGACATCGCAACCACCTACATTATATTTATGAACCCCTAATCTGCTGCCCCCAACATCGCCGACACCTACATTATATTTATTAACGCTTAATCTGCTGCCCACAACATCGCCGGCACCTACATAATGTTATTAACCCCTAATCTGCCGCTCCCAACGTCACCGCCACTATAATAAACATATTAACCCTTAAACCGCCGTACTCCCGCATCGCAAACACTAGTTAAATATTATAAACCCCTAATCTGCTGCCCCTAACATCGCCGCCACCTACCTACATTTATTAACCTCTAATCTGCCGTCCCCAACGTCACCGCCACTATATTATATTTATTAAACCGTAAACCTAAGTCTAACCCTAACACCCCCTAACTTAAACCTAAACTAAATATTTACCTGTAAAATAAACCCTAAGCTAGCTACAATATAACTTATAGTTACAATGTATCTAGCTTAGGGTTTATTTTTATTTTACAGGCAAGTTAGTATTTATTTTAACTAGGTAGAATAGTTACTAAATAGTTATTAACTATTTAATAACTACCTAGCTAAAATAAATACAAATTGACCTGTAAAATAAAACCTAACTTGTCTTACACTAACACCTAACCTAACCCTACAATTAAATAAATTCCGGCGGGTGACGTCATGAGCGGTTGCCGCAACAGGAAGCGGAGAGACCGATCCGATGCAGAAGAAACGCTGGCTTCAGTCGTGATGTACTAGGCAGGTAAATTCACAGAATAGGATTAGATTACCAGCAGTGCGGTGCTTCAGAGGTGCGGTAGGAACAAAAAACGCTAACATGAAGATCCAAAAAAAGGCAAAAATCTGAGCACTCAGGGGCAAAGTTAAAAGCCAAGTATTTTTATTAAAGTGTATATAAAAACTGCATCTCAATGCAGGTGAACAAGGACAGCAATCCTGATGCGTTTCACGCCCCCTAGTGGCGCTTAATCATAGGAGTGTATGCTGAAGGTGTCTACAGTGCTCTTAAGGGGACAACCAACCAATCAGGTGTAATTGGACGCTGCCCCAAACAGAACACTGACAGCACCTTGAAAATATTTAAAACAAAATTTGTATAATAAAAATGAAGGTACAAAAAATCCTTGTATGCATACTGGCAGGCTCATTAAGATTAACACATAAGAATAAAATATATATTTTTCTATATAAGTATATGTGTCCTGTGTGTTGCTGTGAAAAAATCAAGAAAAATGCCTAATTAACAATCTGAGAAACAAATCCATAGCTGACAAAGTTAAGCCTAGGACGATATGTGTCTATTACAAATAGTCATACAGGCATGGTAGCAAAATCAGGACATTTAAGAATTATTCTTACAGGATTATGTGTTTAGTAGACCAATCTTATTATTAAATAAAAAACTATTTACAATTGTGAGAACAAAACTATGAATGATCATTTAGTAAGCAGTATAATGTGCTTATGTATGATGTAAATGATGTGAAAAGAATACATTAATCTATAAAATAGGAAATATCCCATTCTAAATTGATACCCTTAGGATGTCTGGTGTCTAACTTCAGAATCCAGAGAAGTTCCCTTTTTGTGAGGAGTTTATGTCTGTCTCCTCCTCTGGTAGGTTTGTGTACCACCTCAATGATCTGCACTCCAAAACTGGGAACACCAGTTAGGTGCAGGCCATTGAAGTGTTTAGCAACTGCTGAGTTTTTGTTGAAATTCTCAACATCTTTCAGGTGCTCCCTGACCCTATCTCGGAATTCTCGAGAAGTTTGACCTACATACTGCTGTTTGCAAAGGTTGCAGTTGAGTACATACACAACCCATTTGGTTCTGCAAGTAGCATAGAAATGAATTTCAAATGTTTTCAACGTGCTATTGGAATAAAAATTATTACCAATAATGATAGATTTACAAGCTTTGCAGTTGAAGTTGTGACACTTGAAATTACCTTGTCGGTTGCTATGCAGCCATGTTGTAGAATTGGAATTTGTTGTTTGTATCATGCTAGGGGATAATCTGGAGCCCAAAGTTTCCGGCTTTCTAGAAACAAATTTGGAGTTGATCAGTGAATTTGATAATGAAGGGTCATTGTTAAGTAATGAAATATGTTTCTTTAGGATATTGACTACTTCATTATACGGATTAGAGTAGGGGGTACTGAACACTACTGAATTTTCTGAAAAGGTTTTATACGATCTTTTAGGTTTGGCTATACATTCAACCTTAGCTTCATGCTGAGCTTTTTCCAGGAGACTCAAATCATATCCTCTGGCTAGCAATCTATTTTTTAGATCATTGGATTGGCTGAAGTAAATCTTATCACTATTAGTGTTTCTTTTAAGTCTTAAAAATTTACTCTTTGGAATAGACCTGAGGAGGTGGGGTGGATGTGCTGACTGGGCATGTAGAATGGTGTTGCCCGTGGTAGGTTTTTTATATGTACTAGATATAATAGTACCATCTTCTACCACTCCTTCTAGTGTAAGATCCAAAAAGTTAACTGTAGAGAGATTAGATTCACCTGTAAATTTGAGTTTACTGTTATTGATGTTCAAATATTCTAGAAAATCTGTAAGTGAGAAACCCCTTATCCCCTTGTTTTCAATTATGAAGATCATATCATCAATGAATCTGTTGTAAAAGATGATATCATGTATATATGCATTTTGATGAGAGTAAATGTGTTGGAGTTCCCACCAACCCACATACAAGTTGGCATAAGAGGGGGAAAGGAATACTTTAATGCTGTTTTCAATAAACAAAATAATGAAACAGAATCAATTTCAGACATTAAATCACAGTTTACTACCCATGAAAAATTGCTATCCACAGATTTAAGACTCATGTGGGACATTGTTACTTTTGATGATTATCTTGAGTCTAACAGAATCCCCAGAGGCTTGCGATTAAGAAAATTCCCAGCTTATCAGCTGGAAGACCAGGACCTCATAGATGAGTGGAATGACACTCTTACCCTCTGCTCCAACTCTCTCATAAAAATCCTTATCAAAGACAAGCAGAGAAGAAGGGACAAACTAAAAGACACCATCTTAACTGATAAGGTTGCACTAAAGAGCCATGAAAACAATGAAGCTTACACTAATTTAAAGGTCCAAATGAAGGAACATATTCAAAAATTGGATGCTGAACTGGCTGAGTTCAAAAGAAATAAGTTTGTTAGAGACCGCAAAGAGAATAATAGAGTTTATTTTTGGCCTCAACATGGCAATAGAAGATACAGGCGCCAAACAGGACAAAGGAAGGAAGCCAAAGACAAAGGTATTCCAAAGTCTATACTGAAGAACAAGCACACAAATAAGGAAAAGAAAGTGTCTTTCTCTTCTACAGATCAGGAATCCTCAGAACAGGAATCCAATTCCATCAGTTCTTCAGCGCCTGATAGCGGCTCTACCTCAGTTTCCTCTATAGAAGATTCAGATGAGGAAACACCAACTAATGTAGTACCAACTATTGTCAAGAAGAGTGGCCCTTTAGGCGCAGGACAAGAAGATCAAAAAGGCGGAACAACCGGCAAAAAATCCACTCGCAAAACCAAGAAATAACAGACAACAATTTGAATATAGTCAATCTTTCGGATTATCAACTAACAGATGAAGAAAAATCTCTCTTACAAAGAGGACTAGGCTTTGCTCCAACCAATAAGTTCTCAGTCTTTGAGACCATCTTGGATGTAAATAAGTTTGTCTGCAAACTAACGCTCAAAAAATTCTTCCTAGATAAATCCTCAGAGCAGAGCAGTCAAGCTAACATCAATTTGGAGCCCAAATCATATCTGGGCCAACATGAAGAACTGAAGGACTTTAAAGATTGTTGCAATCTGGAGGTTATGAGAGATTTATCTTGCAGTGGGGATCAATTCCATGGTCTCGGAACGCATTTCATAACTCATCCTATAACAAAAAACAGGGATTTTTATCCCATACAAGTCAGAGGGCCATACATTGTTGCCTTTCAACAAAGTGTTGAAAGAGATCTGTTACAATTGGCTAGTAAAACAGAAGAAAGGAGACATCAACACCACACTAATTTGACACATAGAGAATCCATTGCCCTGAAAAAAATACAACTTAATAAAAATTTGGTAGTGAGAAATGCAGACAAGGGTGGTGCCATTGTTCTTATGAACAAGAGCTCTTACCTAACAGAGGCCAATAGACAGCTTGCGAATACATCTACTTATCGCAAACTGCCTTCAGATCCAACCAACATTTTCAAAAGAAGTCTTGGGGACCTGTTGGAGGATGGTTTGGCTCTGGGAATTGTACAAAGAAAGGACATTGAACTTTTAATACCTAAGATCCCAGTCATACCCATCTTCCACCATGTCCCCAAAATTCATAAGGATGTCTTCTCTCCTCCTGGTAGGCCAATTGTTTCAGGCATAGGCTCCCTTTTGGAGCCTGTGTCTGAATGGTTAGATTCCATTCTACAGCCATTAGTTGTTAATTTGTATAGCTATCTCAGGGACTCCAGTCATTTATTAGACAACTTAAAAAGTATAACATGGAAGGACATCTTTAACTGGGTGGTCATAGATATTGAATCTTTGTATTCATGCATCCCCCACGATCAGGGAGTCAGAACCATGAAATGGTTCATGGATAGAGATACAACTTATAAACAGGAAGAAAAGATTTTTGTTTGTGATTGTTTGGAGTTCTTACTAACCCACAACTATTTTATTTTCGATAAGGAGTTTTATCTCCAACTTTGTGGAACAGCAATGGGGGCGAAATTCGCCCCCTCTCATCAAAATGCATATATACATGATATCATCTTTTACAACAGATTCATTGATGATATGATCTTCATAATTGAAAACAAGGGGGAAAGGGGTTTCTCACTTACAGATTTTCTAGAATATTTGAACATCAATAACAGTAAACTCAAATTTACAGGTGAATCTAATCTCTCTACAGTTAACTTTTTGGATCTTACACTAGGAGTGGTGGAAGATGGTACTATTATATCTAGTACATATAGAAAACCTACTGCGGGCAACACCATTCTACATGCCCAGTCAGCACATCCACCCCACCTCCTCAGGTCTATTCCAAAGAGTCAAAGATTTAAAAGAAACACTAATAGTGATAAGATTTACTTCAACCAATCCAATGATCTAAAAAATTGCTAGCCAGAGGATATGATTTGAGTCTCCTGGAAAAAGCTCAGCATGAAGCTAAGGTTGAATGTATAGCCAAACCTAAAAGATTGCATAAAACCTTTTCAGAAAATTCAGTAGTGTTCAGTACCCCCTACTCTAATCAGTATAATGAAGTAGTCAATATCCTAAAGAAACATATTTCATTACTTAACCATGACCCTTCATTATCAAATTCACAGATCAACTTCAAATTTGTTTCTAGAAAGCCGGAAACTTTGGGCTCCAGATTAGCCCCTAGTATGATACAAACAACAATTCCAATTCTACAACATGGCTGCATAGCAACCAACGAGGTAATTTCAAGTGTCACAACTTCAACTGCAAAGCTTGTAAATCTATCATTATTGGTAATAATTTTTATTCCAATAGCACGTTGAAAACATTTGAAATTCATTTCTATGCTACTTGCAGAACCAAATGGGTTGTGTATGTACTCAACTGCAACCTTTGCAAACAGCAGTATGTAGGTCAAACCTCTCGAGAATTCTGAGATAGGGTCAGGGAGCACCTGAAAAATGTTGAGAATTTCAACAAAAACTCAGCAGTTGCTAAACACTTCAATGGGCTGCACCTAACTGGTGTTCCCAGTTTTGGAGTGCAGATCATTGAGGTGGTACACAAACCTACCAGAGGAGGAGACAGACATAAACTCCTCACAAAAAGGGAACTTTTCTGGATTCTGAAGTTAGACACCAGACATCCTAAGGGTATCAATTTAGAATGGGATATTTCCTATTTTATAGATTAATGTATTCTTTTCACATCATTTACATCACACATAAGCACATTATACTGCTTACTAAATGATCATTCATAGTTTTGTTCTCACAATTGTAAATAGTTTATTATTTAATAATAAGATTGGTCTACTAAACACATAATCCTGTAAGAATAATTCTTAAATTTCCTGATTTTGCTACCATGCCTGTATGACTATTTGTAATAGACACATATCGTCCTAGGCTTAATTTTTGTCAGCTATGGATTTGTTTCTCAGATTGTTAATTAGGCATTTTTCTTGATTTTTTTCACAGCAATACACAGGACACATATACATAAATAGAAAAATTATTATTTGTTAATCTTAATGAGCCTGCCAGTATGCATACAAGGATTTTTTGTACCTTCATTTTTATTATACAAATTTTGTTTTAAATATTTTCAAGGTGCTGTCAGTGTTCTGTTTGGGGCAGCGTCCAATTACACCTGTTACAGGTTAGTGATTGGTTGGTTGTCCCCTTAAGAGCACTGTAGACACCTTCAGCATACACTCCTATGACTAAGCGCCACTAGGGGGCACAAAACGCGTCAGGATTGCTGTCCTTGTTCACCTGCATTGAGATGCAGTTTTTATTCACACTTTAATAAAGATATTTGGCTTTTAACTTTGCCCCCGAGTGCTAAGATTTTTGCCTTTTTTTTTTATTAAATAAATTCCCTAAATTAAATACAATTAACTAAATTCAATAAAATTAGCTAAATTACAAAAAAAAACACTAAATTACAGAAAATAAAAAACAAATGACAAGATCTTTAAACTAATTACACCTAATCTAATAGCCCTATCAAAATAAAAAAGCCCACCCAAAATAACAAAAACCCCTAGCTTAAACTAAACTACCAATAGCCCTTAAACAGGCCTTTTGCGGGGCCTTGCCCCAAAGAAATCAGCTCTTTTACCTTTTAAAAAAAATTACAAACAACCCCCCCAACAGTAAAACCCACCACCCACACAACCAACCCCCCAAATAAAACCCTAACTAAAAAAACCTAAGCTCCCCATTGCCCTGAAAAGGGCATTTGGATGGACATTGCCCTTATAAGGGCATTTAGCACTATTACAGCCCAAAACCCTAACCTAAAAATAAAACCCGGCCAATAAACCCTTAAAAAACCTAACACTAACCCCCTGAAGATCCACTTACAGTTTTGAAGATCCAACATCCATCCTCAATGAAGCCAGGAGAAGTCCTCATCGAAGTGGCAAGAAGCCCTCAACAAAGCCGGGAGAAGTCTTCATCCAAGCCAGGAGAAGTGGTCCTCCAGACGGGCAGAAGTCTTCATCCAGACGGCATCTTCTATCTTCATCCATCCGGCGTGGAGCGGGTCCATCTTCAAGACATCCGGTGCGGAGCATCCTCTTCCAACAACGACTACCCGACAAATAAAAGTACCTTTAATTGACGTCATCAAAGATGGCGTCCCTTAGATTCTGATTGACTGATAGAATTCTATCAGTCAATCGGAATTAAGGTTGAAAAAATCCTATTGGCTAATGCAATCAGCCAATAGGATTGAACTTCAATACTATTGGCTGATCCAATCAGCCAATAGGATTGAGCTTGCATTCTATTGGCTGTTCCAATCAGCCAATAGAATGCGAGCTCAATCCTATTGGCTGATTGGCATTAGCCAATAGGATTTTTTCAAACTTAATTCCGATTGGCTGATAGAATTCTATCAGCCAATCAGAATCTAAGGGACTTCATCTTGGATGACGTCACTTAAAGGTACCTTCATTCGTCGGGTAGTCGTCGTTGGAAGAGGATGCTCCCCGGCAGATGTCTTGAAGATGCACCCGCTCCACGCCGGATGGATAAAGATAGAAGAGGCCATCTGTATGAAGACTTCTGCCCGTCTGGAGGACCACTTCTCCTGGCTTGGATGAAGACTTCTCCTGGCTTCGCTGAGGACTTCTTGCCGCTTCGATAAGGAATTCTCCCGGCTTCGTTGAGGATGGATGTCGGATCTTCAAAACTTCAGGGCAATGGGGAGTTTTTTTAGCTAGGGTTTTATTTGGGGGATTGGTTGTGTGGGTGGTGGGTTTTACTGTTGGGGGGGTTGTTTGTAAAAAAAATTTACAGGTAAAAGAGCTGATTTCTTTGGGGCAATGCCCCGCAAAAGGCCCTTTTAAGGGCTATTGGTAGTTTAGGCTAGGGGTCTTTATTTTTTTGGTTGGGCTTTTTTTTGTTTTGATAGGGCTATTAGATTAGGTGTAATTAGTTTATAATCTTGTAATTTGTTTTTGTTTTTCTGCAAATTAGTGTTTGTTTGTTTTTTGTAATTTAGCTAATTTTATTGAATTTAGTTAATTGTATTTAATTTAGGGAATTTATTTAATTGTAGGGTTAGGTTAGGTGTTAGTGTAAGACAGATTAGGTTTTATTTTACAGGTCAATTTGTATTTATTTTAGCTAGGTAGTTATTAAATAGTTAATAACTATTTAGTAACTATTCTACCTAGTTAAAATAAATACAAACTTGCCTGTAAAATAAAAATAAACCCTAAGATAGATGCAATATAACTATTAGTTATATTGTAGCTAGCTTAGGGTTTATTTTACAGGTATTTAGTTTTAAATAGGAATTATTTAGTTAATGATAGTAGGTTTTATTTAGATTTATTTTAATTATATTTAAGTTAGGGGGTGTTAGGGTTAGACTTAGAGTTAATAAATGTAGGTAGGTGACGGCGATGTTAGGGACGGCAGATTAGGGGTTAATAATATTTAATGTTTGTGAGGCCGGAGTGGGGTGGTTTAGGGGTTAATATGTTTATTATAGTAGTGTTGATGTCGGGAGTGGCAGATTAGGGGTTAATATTTTTATTTTAGTGTTTGCGATGCGGGAAGGCCTCGGTTTAGAGGTTAATAGGTAGTTTATGGGTGTTAGTGTACTTTTTAGCACTTCTGTTATGAGTTTTATGCTACAGCTTTGTAGTGTAAAACTTATAATTACTGACTTTAAAATTCGGTACGAATCTTGACGGGATAGGGTGTACTGCTCACTTTTTGGCCTCCCAGGACAAGCTCGTAATGCCGGCGCTATGGAAGTCCCATTGAAAATAGACTATACACAGTTTTGCGTAAGTTGATTTGCGGTAAGGCCAAAAAAACATAATTTATGTAAGAACTTACCTGATAAATTCATTTCTTTCATATTAGCAAGAGTCCATGAGCTAGTGACGTATGGGATATACATTCCTACCAGGAGGGGCAAAGTTTCCCAAACCTCAAAATGCCTATAAATACACCCCTCACCACACCCACAAATCAGTTTAACGCATAGCCAAGAAATGGGGTGATAAGAAAAAAGTGCGAAAGCATAAAAAATAAGGAATTGGAATAATTGTGCTTTATACAAAAAAAATCATAACCACCACAAAAAGGGTGGGCCTCATGGACTCTTGCTAATATGAAAGAAATGAATTTATCAGGTAAGTTCTTACATAAATTATGTTTTCTTTCATGTAATTAGCAAGAGTCCATGAGCTAGTGACGTATGGGATAATGACTACCCAAGATGTGGATCTTCCATGCAAGAGTCACTAGAGAGGGAGGGATAAAATAAAGACAGCCAATTCCGCTGAAAATAATCCACACCCAAAATAAAGTTTAAATCTTATAATGAAAAAAACTGAAATTATAAGCAGAAGAATCAAACTGAAACAGCTGCCTGAAGTACTTTTCTACCAAAAACTGCTTCAGAAGAAGAAAACACATCAAAATGGTAGAATTTAGTAAAAGTATGCAAAGAAGACCAAGTTGCTGCTTTGCAAATCTGATCAACTGAAGCTTCATTCCTAAACGCCCAGGAAGTAGAAACTGACCTAGTAGAATGAGCTGTAATCCTTTGAGGCGGAGTTTTACCCGACTCGACATAGGCATGATGAATTAAAGATTTTAACCAAGATGCCAAAGAAATGGCAGAGGCCTTCTGACCTTTCCTAGAACCGGAAAAGATAACAAATAGACTAGAAGTCTTTCGGAAATTCTTAGTAGCTTCAACATAATATTTCAAAGCTCTAACTACATCCAAAGAATGCAATGATTTCTCCTTAGAATTCTTAGGATTAGGACATAATGAAGGAACCACAATTTCTCTACTAATGTTGTTAGATTTCACAACCTTAGGTAAAAATTTAAAAGAAGTTCGCAACACCGCCTTATCCTGATGAAAAATCAGAAAAGGAGACTCACAAGAAAGAGCAGATAATTCAGAAACTCTTCTAGCAGAAGAGATGGCCAAAAGAAACAAAACTTTCTAAGAAAGTAATTTAATGTCCAATGAATGCATAGGTTCAAACGGAGGAGCTTGAAGAGCCCCCAGAACCAAATTCAAACTCCAAGGAGGAGAAATTTACTTAATGACAGGTTTTATACGAACCAAAGCTTGTACAAAACAATGAATATCAGGAAGATTAGCAATCTTTCTGTGAAAAAGAACAGAAAGAGCAGAGATTTGTCCTTTTAAGGAACTTGCAGACAAACCTTTATCCAAACCATCCTGAAGAAACTGTAAAATTCTCGGAATTCTAAAAGAATGCCAGGAAAAATGATGAGAAAGACAACAAGAAATGTAAGTCTTCCAGACTCTATAATATATCTTCCTAGATACAGATTTACGAGCCTGTAACATAGTATTAATCACAGAGTCAGAGAAACCTCTTTGACTAAGAATCAAGCGTTCAATCTCCATACCTTTAAATTTAAGGATTTGAGATCCTGATGGAGAAAAGGACCTTGTGACAGAAGGTCTGGTCTTAACGGAAGAGTCCACGGTTGGCAAGAGGCCATCCGGACAAGATCCGCATACCAAAACCTGTGAGGCCATGCTGGAGCCACCAGCAGAACAAACGAGCATTCCTTCAGAATCTTGGAGATTACTCTTGGAAGAAGAACTAGAGGCGGAAATATATAGGCAGGATGATACTTCCAAGGAAGTGACAATGCATCCACTGCTTCCGCTTGAGGATCCCTGGATCTGGACAGATACCTGGGAAGTTTCTTGTTTAGATTAGAAGCCATCAGATCTATTTCTGGAAGTCCGCACATTTGAACAATCTGAAGAAATACCTCTGGGTGAAGAGACCATTTGCCCGGATATAACGTTTGGCGACTGAGATAATCCGCTTCCCAATTGTCTATACCTGGGATATGAACCGCAGAAACTAGACAGGAGCTGGATTCCGCCCATACCAGTATCCGAGATACTTCTTTCATAGCCAGAGGACTGTGAGTCCCTCCTTGATGATTGATGTATGCCACAGTTGTGACATTGTCTGTCTGAAAACAAATGAACGATTCTCTCTTTAGAAGAGGCCAAGACTGAAGAGCTCTGAAAATTGCACGGAGTTCCAAAATATTGATTGGTAATCTCACCTCCTGAGATTCCCAAACCCCTTGTGCTGTCAGAGACCCCCAAACAGCTCCCCAACCTGTCAGACTTGCATCTGTTGAAATTACAATCCAGGTCAGAAGAACAAAAGAAGCCCCCTGAACTAAACGATGGTGATCTGTCCACCACGTCAGAGAGTGTCGTACAATCGGTTTTAAAGATATTACTTGAGATATCTTTGTGTAATCCCTGCACCACTGGTTCAGCATACAGAGCTGAAGAGGTCGCATGTGAAAACGAGCAAAGGGGATCGCGTCCGATGCAGCAGTCATAAGACCTAGAATTTCCATGCATAAGGCTACCGAAGGGAATGATTGTGATTGAAGGTTTCGACAAGCTGAAATCAATTTTAGACGTCTCTTGTCTGTCAGAGACAGAGTCATGGACGCTGAATCTATCTGGAAACCTAAAAAGGTTACCCTTGTCTGAGGAATCAATGAACTTTTCGGTAAATTGATCCTCCAACCATGATCTTGAAGAAACAACACAAGTCGATTCGTATGAGATTCTGCTAAATGTGAAGACTGAGCAAGTACCAAGATATAGTCCAAATAAGGAAATACCAAAATACCCTGTTCTCTGATTACAGACAGAAGGGCACCGAGAACCTTTGTAAAAATTCTTGGAGCTGTTGCTAGGCCAAACGGCAGAGCCACAAACTGGTAATGCTTGTCTAGGAAAGAGAATCTCAGAAACTGATAGTGATCTGGATGAATCGGAATATGCAGATATGCATCCTGTAAATCTATTGTGGACATATAATGCCCTTGCTGAACAAAAGGCAGGATAGTCCTTATAGTTACCATTTTGAATGTTGGTATCCTTGCATAACGATTCAATATTTTTAGATCCAGAACTGGTCTGAAGGAATTCTCCTTCTTTGGTACAATGAAGAGATTTGAATAAAACCCCAGCCCCTGTTCCAGAACTGGAACTGGCATAATTACTCCAGCCAACTCTAGATCTGAAACACATTTCAGAAATGCTTGAGCCTTCGCTGGATTTACTGGGACACGGGAAAGAAAAAATCTCTTTGCAGGAGGCCTTATCTTGAAGCCGATTCTGTACCCTTCTGAAACAATGTTTTGAATCCAAAGATTGTGAATTGAATTGATCCAAATTTCTTTGAAAAATCGTAATCTGCCCCCTACCAGCTGGGCTGGAATGAGGGCCGCACCTTTATGTGGACTTGGGAGCTAGCTTTGGTTTTCTAAAAGGCTTGGATTTATTCCAGACTGGAGATAGTTTCCAAACTGATACCGCTCCTGTGGGTGAAGGATCAGGCTTTTGTTCCTTATTGTGACGAAAGGAACGAAAACGATTATTAGATCTAAATTTACCTTTAGATTTTTTATCCTGTGGTAAAAAAGTTCCTTTCCCTCCAGTAACAGTTGAGATAATAGAATCCAACTGAGAACCAAATAATTTATTACCCTGGAAAGAAAGGGAAAGCAAAGTTGACTTAGAAGACATATCAGCATTCCAAGTTTTAAGCCATAAAGCTCTTCTAGCTAAAATAGCTAGAGACATATACCTGACATCAACCCTAATGATATCAAAGATAGCATCACAAATAAAATTATTAGCATGTTGAAGAAAATTAACAATGCTATGAGAATTATGATCTGTTACTTGTTGCGCTAAAGCTTCTAACCAAAAAGTTGAAGCTGCAGCAACATCTGCTAAAGATATAGCAGGTCTAAGATTACCTGAACATAAGTAAGCTTTTCTTAGAAAGGATTCAATCTTCCTATCTAAAGGATCCTTAAAGGAAGTACTATCTGCCGTAGGAATAGTAGTACGTTTAGCAAGAGTAGAGACAGCCCCATCAACTTTAGGGATTTTGTCCCAAAATTCTAATCTGTCAGATGGCACAGGATATAATTGCTTAAAACGTTTAGAAGGAGTAAATGAATTCCCAAATTATTCCATTCCCTGGAGATTACTTCAGAAATAGCATCAGGGACAGGAAAAACTTCTGGAATAACTACAGGAGATTTAAAAACCTTATTTAAACGTTTAGATTTAGTATCAAGAGGACCAGAATCCTCTATTTCTAATGCAATTAAGACTTCTTTAAGTAAAGAACGAATAAATTCCATTTTGAATAAATATGAAGATTTATCAGCATCAACCTCTGAGACAGAATCCTCTGAACCAGAGGAACCATTATCAGAATCAGAATGATGATGTTCATTTAAAAATTCATCTGAAAAATGAGAAGTTTTAAAAGACCTTTTTCGGTTACTAGAAGGAGGAATAACAGACATAGCCTTCTTAATGGATTTAGAAACAAAATCTCTTATGTTAACAGGAACACTCTGAGTATTAGATGTTGATGGAACAGCAACAGGTAATGTAACATTACTAAAGGAAATATTATCTGCATTAACAAGTTTGTCATGACATTCATTACAAACAACAGCTGGAGGAATAGATACCACAAGTTTACAGCAGATACACTTAACTTTGGTAGATCCAGCACCAGGCAGCGTTTTTCCAGAAGTATCTTCTGACTCAGTGTCAATCTGGGACATCTTGCAATATGTAATAGAAAAAACAGCATATAAAGCAAAATTGATCAAATTCCTTAAATGACAGTTTCAGGAATGGGAAAAAATGCCAGTGAGCAAGCTTCTAGCAACCAGAAGCAATAAATAATGAGACTTAAATAATGTGGAGACAATAGTGACGCCCATATTTTTTAGCGCCAAAAAAGACGCCCACATTATTTGGCGCCTATATGCTTTTGGTGCCAAAAATGACGCCGTATCCGGAACGCCGACACTTTTGGCGCAAAAAAACGTCAAAAAATGACGCAACTTCCGGCGACACGTATGACGCCGGAAACAGAAAAAAAAAATTTGCGCCAAAAAAGTCTGTGCCAAAAATGACGCAATAAAATGAAGCATTTTCAGCCCCCGCGAGCCTAACAGCCCACAGGGAAAAAAAGTCAAATTTTAAGGTAAGAAAAAAATTGATTTATTCATATGCATTATCCCAAATATGAAACTGACTGTCTGAAATAAGGAACGTTGAACATCCTGAGTCAAGGCAAATAAATGTTTGAATACATATATTTAGAACTTTATATAAAAGTGCCCAACCATAGCTTAGAGTGTCACAGAAAATAAGACTTACTTACCCCAGGACACTCATCTACATGTAGTAGAAAGCCAAACCAGTACTGAAACGAGAATCAGTAGAGGTAATGGTATATATAGGAATATATCGTCGATCTGAAAAGGGAGGTAAGAGATGAATCTCTACGACCGATAACAGAGAACCTATGAAATAGACCCCGTAGAAGGAGATCATTGAATTCAAATAGGCAATACTCTCCTCACATCCCTCTGACATTCACTGCACGCTGAGAGGAAAACCGGGTTCCAACCTGCTGCGAAGCGCATATCAACGTAGAATCTAGCACAAACTTACTTCACCACCTCCATAGGAGGCAAAGTTTGTAAAAACTGATTTGTGGGTGTGGTGAGGGGTGTATTTATAGGCATTTTGAAGTTTGGGAAACTTTGCCCCTCCTGGTAGGAATGTATATCCCATACGTCACTAGCTCATGGACTCTTGCTAATTACATGAAAGAAAGTGTGCTGTGCCCCTAAATCTGCAAGACTCGTAATACCAGCGGTAGTAAAAAAGCAGCGTTATAAGGCTTAACGCTGCTTTTTTACTCATAACTCAAGACTCGTAATCTAGCCGAGTATTAATAATTGTTTAACTTAATAATTGTTTTACATTCTATGATGAACAAGAACATTCATACTTAAAAGTCTTAAAAATTTGCCGTTCAAATGTACTTATGTTTAGTCTCCATTTCACTCTCACTATTTTAGAATTCACATTTTTAAACTACTCGATTGTACTTGATATATAGATAGGCAAGAGCTTAAAAGATCCATTGTAGCTATTTAATATTATTATTTAAAAAAAACAGAGTTATTTCTTGTCTGGATGATTGAAAGTACATTTTTTTCTAAGAAATATTGGTATTGTACTCTCAAAAAGTATAATAATCCTTAAAAAAAAAAAAAAGAATTATACGTGTGGTAAAACATCTGTTTGTTTTTTCTGTTTTTATTCTTAGCGTGTCTCACCGAGTACACCCACCATGTGTGTCCCTCCTCTTATTTATAAAGAACACAAGCCTTAACTAATGCTATGAGAAATGGGCTGGTTAACTGTCATGGTGTGAAAGAGAGGCTGGGGAGCAAGTTATTTTTCTCTTAAGCGCCCTTCTCTATGGTCTTCCAAGCTTGACCTTTCCATGACACAAACACTCTGTTTAAGAGATTTGATGCAGCAAACTGCTCATTTATCCTTAAAGGGACATTCCAGTCAAAATATAAATGCACATAGATTTATTGCATCTTTGAATAGAAACATATTTTCAATATACATGTATTGGCAAAAGAGTTATCACTGTTTTAGTGTTAACATTTTTTTCTGCGTGTGCATGTGAAGCATAGCTAGATATTGTCACTGCACCCACATTTAAAATAATGCAGCTGCTCAGATCAAAAGTGGGGCTTGTATCATGTCAGCAATTAACAAATTGAGTTATTACCAGATGGTACAAGCACCATAGGCTCTCCGAACAAGTGTTGTGTTTAAAATGCTGGTGCACAGTGCATGCTTAAATACACTTTTGAAACAGCTATAGCTTTTATTAGAAGCATTTTTGCTAACGCATGTATATTACAAAATTGCTTATGTTCAATACAGAAATGCACCCATGTGATTTTCAATTTTGGCTGGAATATCCCTTTAAGATAATTGGACCCTGTAGCATTATGCAATATCATATTTGTATCAGTATTTTAAATAACGTCCAAATTTTGTTTATTTCACACACACATTCTTATTCACACGCACACACACACACATATATATATATATATATATATATATATATATATATGTGTGTGTGTGTGTGTGTGTGTGTGAAGTAACAAACTTGTATCATAGGGGCCGAATTATCAAGCTACGAACGGAGCTTGATGCACCGTGTTTCTGGTGAGCCGATCAGGTTGATTGGCACCCCCTGCTAGCGGCCGATTGGCCACGAATCTGCAGGGGGCGGTATTGCACCAGCAGTTCACAAGAACTGCTGGTGCAATGATAAATGCTGAGAGCATATGCTAGTGTCGGCATTTATCGATGTGCAACGGACATGATCCGCAATATCGGATCAGGTCCGCTCGCATCATGATAAATAGGTCCAATAGAATCAACCAACTGTGCTAAATAAAATAATCTATAAATAAATATATAATATCAGCACTCACTGGTGCTGTAAGGTATTGGAAAATCAAAAGTTCATAAAACACCATTTATATTAATTTAACAACATCATTAAATCACTTATACTTTTTGTTTTAATTTATTATTACATAATAAGTTGCACTGATACCAGAACACTTGTAGAGTACACAACACAAAGTACAACTAATAAAAGTGCATTTGCCAGTAAAAACAATGAGCGATCAGCATACTAATAATCTCTATATCTGATAGTGAAGGCACCTTTACTTATAATTGCATTACATAACCCAATATACTGGTAGTTAATGAAAATTCACTCATTTGTCTCTGATGACCTAAAGCCATCTGGTAACCTTAGTTATTCATACTTTTATCCCTGTGGAGAGACCTCCAGAGAGGCCCTGTTAATAATTGTTTAGTAAAAACAAGGCTCTGTATAGCGTACTGTCTATTCTGGAAATGGCTTGGTTAAATAAATGCAGGATGTTTTAAAATACGTAGCGACATTTATGATAGTAAAAATAACTTTTGGGTACTTTTTTCAAATGTGTGTATATATATATATATATATATATATATATATATATATATATATATATATATATATATGTGTGTGTGTGCGTGTGTGTGTATATATAATATATATAATATATATATATAATATATATATATATACTGTATATATGTATATATTCAAATCTCAAAATTTAATTTTCATGATTCAGATACAGCATGCAATTTAAAACAACTTCTTCTTTAAACAACATTTATATATATATATATATATATATATATATATATATATATATATATATATACATATAGATAGATAGATAGATAGATAGATACAAACACACACACACTGAGTCTCTCAAAGGCAATAGTCTAAGAAAATAATTTAAAAAAACAGCCTTTTTCTCTCTTTTTCATTAAGTGGACTAATAATAACTAACTTTTCTACCCTAATTAGTAAACTATAGTAACAGCTTTGCGGCCCTGTATGTGAGTATATACTGTATGTTTGTATACAATAGATATACAAGATTACAATGGAACAATAAATGTACATACATTTAAATAAACCCAGTTGATCTATTTGTATGTATTTGAATGTATGATGAAAAAAATTGCAGTTCTTAATTCTTGAGATTTTCTTATTTTCCACTTGTTGTCTAAAGTCTAAAACTAAAGCAGGAGTATGTACTAAATATGTAATTATCTGTACCTTATCAGATTTAATTCAATGTAATTTAGTTCAATTTAAAAAAAAGTGTATAATATCAGACTCCAATTCAAAAATCAATACTTCAGAATATTACGCTTAATGAGCTATTGTCTAGTAATCCGTGACACTGCAGAGATGAAGTAGATCCGTAGTAGCCTCACTTATTTATATTTAAATAATGAAATCATTTATCTGAGCTACAGCTCCTATTATACCAGTTTAACTAAGCCTTGATACTTATTACACATCTTTTCTGTGCCTGTGCTGATGGACAGGTCTACTCTTTAGGGGCTGTCACATCTATTTATCTGTATCAAAGATGAATGCAGACATTGCTTAGTTTTTATTGCATTTAAATTTATCGGAAGCAAAAGAATGGGACTTAGAAGAAAAAAAAAAAGCATTACTGAATAAGCTATAGAAAAGAAGTAAAATATGTATCGTATTCAAGCATCAATTCCACCAGTTTAAGACGATCAACAATACCGCAAGACATGGATATAATAAATCATAAAGCTGAATACCATAAACAATACACAAAAAGTTGTTCATTTATTCGGCACAACTTACTATTGTGTAGCTATTCTGCTGATCTTCTATTCCTTTATTTGAATTGGTATCAGATGTCTTGGTTACATTCAGTATGGCAGGTGCAGAAGGCAGCGAGGGACCTGCCAAGAAAGATGATGAATAGCCATTTAGCTGGTTACACTAAATCAGCTTAGTTCAACCTAAAGGTTAACTGATAGTAACCTAGAAATGTAAGACAATTTAAATATCTTTTCTATACTCATTAGACAGTTTTATAGCAAGACGCACGTAGCCCTCAATTCAATACAGCATTTAAAAGACATATTCTTGGCCAATTTGAAGTAACATTAAAGTGAATTTTTACATATATATATATATATATATATATATATATATATATATATACATACAAAGTATATATATATATATATATACATACAAAGTATGTGTAGCAATTGAAAACTGCACTGAAAATGATCTACAGGCAAAATAAATGTTTTAAAATGATTTCGCATGAAAACTTTTCATTGTTTTACAGTCCAGGAACATAATCCGTCAAAAGCTGGGTTGAGTATTTTTTTCTTATGCTTATTGCTATAGTCAATTATGAAAAGATATAAAAGTGCTCCTTCTCTGATCAAGCAATCACTAAGCATGCAAGATGCATTTCAGATTGTGAGCTAAATTACAAGTGGAGCAATAATTATCACTCCCACACGTGTGTGCTTACTGCGCTCGACTTCGGCTTTTATTGCACATCAGATACCGTGGGTATTGTAAGTTAAAAGTAAAAGGTTTTCGCTCATGCGATAACCTGATGAGTGCAAAAAAGACGAAGTTACAATATCGCGTTAACATATTCTCTCATAGACTTTAATAAAGCGTTAAAAGTGTGAGAAAAAAAACTAACGCCCTACTCTCATGCAAACCCGATCACATTTTCTCAAGTGCGCTAACCCTACATGAAATATTATTTCACATTCTAATGTTCTTCATATAAAAGAATATATTCTATGTATTCATAAATACATATTTCTACATATATCTGATGTTTTTTGGTAAAATATATATCTATACCTATATATGAAATATTTACAGCAAATACATAAACACTTTATTGAATACGAATATTGCAAAAAAATGATTTTACATGTTTTCTGCTACTTAATGGCAAAGGGCTCCAATGCACTTATATGTATGTCTTTATGTGTATACCAGTGGCATTTTTAGGTTTTGTGCTGCCCTAGGCACTCAAGATTCTGCTGCCCCCCCCCCCCCCCCCCCAATTAAGGGATACAAAAAAAAAGTGTCTGCAGCATTAGTTAAATGCAATGTCCCTGTATTTTATTTTTTTAAATGGAGGAAGGCTATATTGTAATATATCTGTGGTTTGTATACTGCAGTACACAGTCAATTTCTAGCTGTAAATCAGTACATATGGACTTTCTGCCTTAAAAGGGATTTGTGCACTAAAAAGAGGATTGCAGCATACTTACAGTAACTTTTCAATTTATCCCATCTTGCTGCTGCTTAACGTTCCCTTCCCCTCTCACTGCTCTCAGCATTCTATGAATCTCTGGTAACTACTGGAGTGGACTGATACTACTGACAGTCTGACACTGTAGTTTATGCACAAGTAGTAAGTAGTATACAACACACAACATCACCGGCATGCCATGAATCGGCACAGCGTGAGAAATGGAGCCGGTCGTCTCCCAGATCAGTCAGGCTCAGTGTAATAATGTAATCATCAAACTGGAAGCCGCAGCGGCAGCGTCATAAGAAAAACATGAATGGCTCACGGTCCCGCCTCCAGCAAACGAAAGAACAAGAAACTATATAAAGTTAAAATGAAGCGTTAACGGACTTTCAAGTACATAAATGCTTCAACTTAACTTTATATAGTTTCTTACTTTCTTGTTCTTTCCTTTGCTGGAGGCGGGACCGTGAGCCACTCATTTTTTTCTTATGGCGCTAATGCTGCGGCTTCCAGTTTGATGATTATATTATTACACTGAGCCTGACTGATCTGTGAGATGACCGGCTACATTTCTCACGCTGTGCCGATTTATAGCATGGTGATGTTGTCATAAAGTAAATTAACCGACTTGCTGCAGCCACTAATTTGTTTCTTGAGAGACTGAGGACTCACTGAGACTCAGTGACTCCTCAGTCTATCAAGAAACAAATTAGTGGCTGCAGCAAGTCGGCTAATTTACTTTATGACAACATCACCATGCTATAAATCGGCACAGCGTGAGAAATGTAGCAGACTGAGAGTAGACAATAGTATTGGTGTCAGGGGGACACTTACCTATATGCACGCCGTCTCAGTTTCTAAGTTTAGTCCTTTCAATGTGCGCAGCGCAAGCGTGCATAGGAAAATCAAACACGCCTTTGCCCTCCCAAATCTGCTGCCCCTCCCAAACTGTCACTCTAGACACCGGCCTTGTTGGCCTAGGCCATGATACGCCCCTGGTGTATACATATGTATTTTTGTGTTTATATGTGTTTTAATGTACATATTTCACATTCAATTGTTCTTCACTTACAGGATAATGTACTTTTTATTCTTAAATACGTTTCTATATATGTGTGTATACAGGGCAGGACTGGGAAATCAGACCGGCCCAGCCCAGCCCAGCCAAGCCCCCCTCTGAGTCAACCCCCCCCCCCCCCCCTTTCAGCTTAGCCATGCCCCTCCGAGATTAATGTCAGTCAGAAACATAGATCAGGCATGTAAATAGTTAATAGTATACAGGTAGAAAGCGTCCCCGCCGCTGCTAAGTCTTTAGCCTACAACTGTGTATGTGTGTGTATATGTGTGTGTGTATATGTGTATATGTGTGTGTCTGTGTGTGTGTGTGTGTCTCTGTGTGTGTCTATGTGTGTGTGTGTGTGTGCATATATGTGAGTGTCTGTGTGAGTGTGTGTGTGTCTGTGTGAGTATATATATATATGTGTGTGTGTGACATACATACAAAATATTAACAGCTAAATTACGAGTTTTGCGGTATGAGTGAAAAAGCAGCGTTAAGGCTCTTTTTCACTACCGCTGGTATTACGAGTCTTGCAGGTTTAGGGGCACCGCACACTTTTTTGGCTGTAACGCAACGTAACTACTGCAGCTTTCAAAAAGTCCTTTTTCAATGGGACTTCCTTTGCACCGGTATTACGAGTCTGCCTGGGAGGCCAAAAAGTGAGCGGTACATCCAATACCGTCAAGATCCATACCGTAAACTGAAAGTCAGTAGTTATGAGTTTTATACTACAACGCCGTAACATAAAATTCATAACTAAAGTGCTAAAAAGTACACTAACACCCATAAACTACCTATTAACCCCTAAACCGAGGCCCTCCCGCATCGCAAACACTAAAATAAAATTATTAACCCCTAATCTGCCGCTCCGGACATCTCCGCCACTATAATAAACATATTAACCCCTAAACCGCTGCACTCCTGCATCGCAAACACTAGTTAAATATTATTAACCCCTAATCTGCTGTCCCTAACATCGCCGCCACCTACCTACATTTATTAACCCCTAATCTTCCACCCCAACGTCGCCACTAATAAATAACTAAATAATTCCTATTTAAAACTAAATACTTACCTATAAAATAAACCCTAAGCTAGCTACAATATAGCTAATAGTTACATTGTATCTAGCTTAGGTTTTATTTTTATTTCACAGGCAAGTTTGTATTTATTTTAACTAGGTGGACTAGTTAGTAAATAGTTATTAACTATTTACTAACTACCTAGCTAAAATAAATACAATTTTACCTGTAAAATAAAACCTAACCTGAGTTACACTAATACCTAACCTTACACTACAATTAAGTAAATTACATAAATTAAATACAATTAACTAAATTACAAAAAAAAACTAAATTACACAAAATAAAAAAAGAAATTTAAACTAATTACACCTAATATAATAGCCCTATCAAAATAAAAAAGCCCCCCCAAAATAAAAAAACCCTATCCTAAACTAAACTACCAATAGTCCTTAAAAGGGCCTTTTGCGGGGCATTGCCCCAAAGAAATCAGCTCTTTTGCCTGTAAAAAAAATACAAACAACCCCCCAACAGTAAAACCCACCACCCACACAACCAACCCCCCAAATAAAATCCTAACTAAAAAACCTAATCTAAAAATAAAGAGCATTTAGCTCTTTTTTCGCCCAAACCCCAATCTAAAAAAAAAACCACCCAATAAACCCTTTAAAAAGCCTAACACTAACCCCCGAAGATCCACTTACAGTTTTTGAAGAGCCGACATCCATCCTCAACGACGCCGGCAAAAGTCCTCAACAATGTGGCAGAAGACCTCAACAAAGCAGCAGAAGTCTTCATCCAACCAGGCAGAAGTCTTCATCCAACCGGGCAGAAGTCTTCATCCAACTGGGCAGAAGTCTTCATGAAGATGGCATCTTCTATCTTCATCCATCCAGCGAGGAGCGGGTCCATCTTCAAGACATCCGGCACGGAGCATCCTCATCAATCGACGTCTTCTTGAACAATGAATTCTCCTTTAAATGATGTCATCCAAGATGGCGTCCCTTGAATTCCGATTGGCTGATAGGAATTAATGAATCGGAATTAAAGGTGAAAAAATCCTATTGGCTGATTGGAACACCCTCAAACTACTTAGTTAGTATCTATCAGTGTCTGCCTCATAGCGCCTTTTAGACACTGCTAGCTTACCTTTCAGCAGCGCCGTGGGATCTTTCCATTCCCTGTCTACTCAGCACCTCGCCATCTCCCGGTAACCGCCAGACGGGCCCAGTACCTCAGACCCGTCTCCCTCGCAGACCCCGCCCCCCAGGCAGGCATCATTTACATTACATATTGACATGATGACAGCCAAAGGTATTTGGCTGTTAAGAGAATGGCATTCCCAGTAACAAATCAGAGAAAAGCATGTATCCAAGTTTATTGGGTGATTAAGAAAAGGGGAGGAGTTTGGTCTCTGACAAAAGCTCCTTGCACAAAGAGAAATGGCCCTTTTTTGCTGGAATTTCTTTTGGTGACTGACTGAACCTGACCTGTTGCAATCCTCCCTTGCTGCCATTTTGATAACAAGAGAGACAGGAGTGTGCAAACACAGTTTTCTGTAAGACCCTCTTTGTGGATAAGAGATTATTGGGCTTCATTCTTTTCCAATAGACACATCTGGATATTACATTTTCATATTGGTTGCTGTTAAAGTATACGCGATTGTTAAATATATTAATATTTTAAATCAAATGTATTCTAAAGCTATAGTTAAATTGTAGCTGTGGGTTAAAAGGGTATTTTGTATTTATAAATTAACATCGCATAGACTAGGGTAGATTAGGTACGAATAATCATATTCAAAGTTAAGTAATTTGACCATAGAGGAAAAGAGAGATTTTGTATTTTATGCTTTGGAAATTGATTTGTAGTTGCTATAAAAAGGTTAGAAGTTATTTCATGCTAGATTAATTGGTCGATGTTGAATTGGTAGTATTGTGTAAAAATCTCTAGTGGTTTAATTGAAATTATGTAGAACCATTTGCGGGCTGAATAGTTTAATTATATTTTTTCTGAAAGTTCTCTTAGATTAATTGAGATTTGGTAAGATTTGTGTTGAAGTATCTTGTTATATTGTTAACTAAGTACTGTTAACTTAGTAGTCCATATTTTAGCATTGGACTAAGTGTTGCTGGCTAATTATAACTCGTTCTGGTATAATTCCTGTGTTATGTTTAATAAGTGATTCAGTTGGAATTAAGGTTAATTTATAGAAATATTTTTATAGTTTGCCTGAGTTACTGTATATAACAGTATGAACCATTTTTTTTTTTATTAAGAATGCTTAAGTTTATCCTGAAATCGTAAAAACAGTTAAAATTGTCTATAAAAAGTTATCTTTAGAGAAAACATTTACTGGAGTTACATGCTTGAAGTACTGGATGCAACTTGTAATATTAATGTTTGGTAGCTTTACAAAATCAGCCAATCATCACCTCCTTCATGTGTCACTTACTACTTATTCCGTCTTGCTTTGAAAAGAAGACAGCTCGTAAACATTTATCATTTTAGAGAAATCAATATCAAAATATAATTTCTGACCAAGGGCATAGCTATCTCAGAGGTCTCAAATGAGACTGGACCTACACATCTAGGGGCCTATCTGGATTTTCTTTTACAAATATGTCAGCAGGGATTCTAGGATGCCCATCAAAGTGTTTCTGTACAGAAAAACCTGGAACCTTATTTGTACAAGAAGTTTCTTGTGGGAACTAGACAAGGTGGATGGTTTACTCGCAATAACCATCCACCTTGTCTAGAAAACGCCCGAAAAATCCTTGCTGAAATGGGACCCTGCCACAGCATGTGCCCTAGGGCCCTGTGGGTCTAGTTACACCCCTGTTTCTGAAATAAATATATATAATTTGTAATTCATTTTTAATGGAGAAAAATACTAATGCAGTCTATTGAAGGAAAATTGTGTGTATGTAATCTCCTATACCTTTTACACTTTTACAACTGGTCTAATAAAGGAAAGAATGCAAATAATCTATCTAATATGGTCATTAACATTTTTGGCAATAACCTCTAAATTCGAAAACAAGCGTTTTCCATCTAAATATAAAAATATGGTGTTCCTGATAATAAGAGAATGTTACATTAATTAAATTGTTCACCAGGCAAAAACACTAACGCCTAGATTACGAGTTTTGCAGTAACAGGGGTGCAGTGCTAACAAGCAGTTTATGCTCACCGCTCATCTACAGACAGCGCTGGTATTACGAGTCTTTACAAACCCGGCGTTAGCCGCAGAAAAGTGAGCGGAGAGCAAAATTTTGCTCCACATCTCACCTCAATACCAGCGCTACTTACGGTAGCGGTGAACTGGCTAAACATGCTCGTGCACAATTTCCCCTTTGGAATCAATGGGGGAGACCCGGCTGAAAAAAAGTCTAACACCTGCAAAAAAGCAGCGTAAAGCTCCTAACGCAGCCCCATTGATTCCTATGGGGAAATACATTTTATATCTACACCTAACACCCTAACATGAACCCCGAGTCTAAACACCCCTAATCTTACACTTATTAACCCCTAATCTGCTGCCCCGACATCGCCGCAGCCTACATTACATTATTAACCCCTAATCTGCAGCTCCGCACACCGCCGCCACCTACATTATACTTATTAGCCCCTAATCTGCTGCCCCCAACATTGCCGAAACCCTACATTATATTTATTAACCCCTAATCTACCACCCCCAATGGCGCCGCAACCTAACTACACTTATTAACCTCTAATCTGCCGCCCCCAATGTCGCCGCCACTATATTAAAGTTCTTAACCCCTAAACCTAAGTCTAACCCTAACCCCCCCTAACTTAAATATAATTTAAATAAATCTAAATAAAATTACTACAATTAAATAAATTATTCCTATTTAAAACTGAATACTTACCGATAAAATAAACACTAAGCTAGCTACAATATAACTAATAGTTACATTGTAGCTATCTTAGGTTTTATTTTTATTTTACAGGCAACTTTATATTTATTTTAACTAGGTAGAATAGTTATTAAATACTTAATAGCTACTTAGTTAAAATAAAGACAAATTTACCTGTAAAATAAAACTTAAGCTAAGTTACAATTACACCTAACACTACACTACAATTAAATTAATTCCCTAAATTAACCACAATTAAATACAATTAAATAAAATTATCTAAAGTACGGGAAAAAACCCCAGAAAAATTACTGAAAATAATAAAATAATTACAAGTTTTTTAAACCAATTACACCTAATCTAATCCCCCTAATAAAATAAAAAAAGCCCCCCCAAAATAATAAAAGCCCTACCCTATACTAAATTACAAATATCCCTTAAAAGGGCCTTTTGCATGACATTGCCCCAAAGTAATCAGCTCTTTTACCTGTAAAAAAAAGTACAATACCCCTCCAACATTAAAACCCACCACCCACACACACAACCCCACTCTAAAACCCACCCAATTCCCCCTTAATAAAACCTAACACTAACCCCTTGAAGATCACTCTACCTTGAGAAGTATTCACCCAACCGGGTCGAAGTCCTCAACGAAGCCGGACGAAGTGGTCCTCCAGACGGCAGAAGTCTTCATCCAAGCCAGGAAGAAGAGGTCCTCCAGATGGGCAGAAGTCTTCATCCAGACGGCATTTTCTATCTTCATCCACCCGGCGCGGAGCGGGTCCATCTTCAAGACATCCGACGTGGAGCATCCTTCCAGGCCAACGACTACCCGACAAATGAAGGTTCCTTTAAGTAACGTCATCCAAGATGGCGTCCCTTCAATTCCGATTGGCTGATAGAATTATATCAGCCAATCGGAATTAAGGTAGGAAAAATCCTATTAGCTGATGCAATCAGCCAATAGGATTGAACTTCAATCCTATTGGCTGATTGGAACAGCCAATAGGATGTGAGCTCAATCCTATTGGCTGTTCTAATCAGCCAATAGGATTGAAGTTCAATCCTATTGGCTGATTGCATCAACCAATAGGATTTTTTCTACCTTAATTCCGATTGGAGGGACGCCATCTTGGATGACGTCACTTAAAGGAACCTTCATTCGTCGGGTAGTCGTCGGCCAGGAAGGATGCTCCTCGTCGGATGTCTTGAAGATGGAGCCGCTCTGCGCCGGATGGATAAAGATAGAAGATGCCGTCTGGATGAAGACTTCTGCCCGTCTGGAGGTCCTCTTCTTCCCAGCTTGGATGAAGACCACTTTGCCTGGCTTCGTTGAGGACTTTGGCCCGGTTGGGTGAAGACTTCTCAAGGTAGGGTGATCTTCAAGGGGTTAGTGTTAGGTTTTATTAAGGGGGGATTGGGTGGGTTTTAGAGTAGGGTTGGGTGTGTGGATGGTGGGTTTTAATGTTGGGGGGGGGTATTGTACTTTTTTACAGGTAAAAGAGCTGATTACTATGGGGCAATGCCCCGCAAAAGGCCCTTTTAAGGGCTATTTGTAATTTAGTATAGGGTAGGGCTTTTTATTATTTTGGGGGGCTTTTTTATTTTATTAGGGGGATTAGATTAGGTGTAATTAGTTTAAAAAACTTGCAATTATTTTATTATTTTCTGTAATGTAGTGTTTGGTTTTATTCGTACTTTAGATAATTGTATTTAATTGTATTTAATTGTAGTTAATTTAGGGAATTAATTTAATTGAAGTGTAGTGTTAGGTGTAATTGTAACAGTTTAGGTTTTATTTTACAGGTAAATTTGTCTTTATTTTAACTAGGTAGTTATTAAATAGTTAATAACTATTTAATAACTATTGTGCCTGTAAAATAAAAATAAACCCTAAGCTAGCTACAATGTAGCTATTAGTTATATTGTAGCTAGCTTAGGGTTTATTTTATAGGTAAGTATTTAGTTTTAAATAGGAATAATTTAGTTAATTTAAGTTTATTTAAATTATATTTAAGTTAGGGGGGTGTTGGGGTTAGGGTTAGACTTAGATTTAGGGGTTAATAACTTTACTATAGTGGCAGCGACGTTGGGGGCGGCAGATTAGGGGTTAATAAATGTAGGTAGGTGTTGGCGATGTTAGGGACAGGTGGGAGTGCGGAGGTTTAGGGGTTAATATATTTATTATAGTGGCGGCGATGTCCGGTTCAGCAGATTAGGGGTTAAAAATTTTACTTTAGTGTTTGCGATGTGGGGGGCCTCGGTTTAGGGGTTAATAGGTAGTTTATGGGTGTTAGTGAAATTTTTAGCACTTTAGTTAAGAGTTTTATGCTACGGCGTTGTAGTGTAAAACTCTTAACTACTGACTTTAAAATGCGGTACCAGTCTTGACAGGAGAGGGATTACCACTCACTTTTTGGAAGACTCGTAATACCGGCACTATGCAAGTCCCATTGAAAATATAGGATACGCAATTGACATAAGTGGATGTGCGGTATTTTCGAGTCTGGCCGAAAAAGTGAGCGGTACACCTATACCTGCAAGACTCATAATACCAGCGGGCATTAAAAAGCAGCGTTGGGACCTCTCAACGCTGCTTTTTAAGGCTAACACAAGACTCGTAATCTAGCCGTAAGTTTTTCCCCTTTATTAAAAATAGCAACATTTCTTAAGACATGTACTAATGCATTTATCTTTTATTTGGAATATCTATGACCGAGATTCAAAGTTATGCGGTATAGCCATAGAGTACACACCGCGCAAAATAGGGCCATACTGCTATTTCTATACCGCCGATATTACAAGTCACCCTAAAACTTTCTTTTGTCGGGTGGTATGGTGCGGTAAAAAAGCTTTGAGTTGGCATGCTCGTGTATGTATTCCCCCATAAAGATTAATCTTGAAAAGTTTCGGAAAAAACACCTACGATTGCGAAATAGCAATCACATTAACGCATTCCCCATTAAAGTCTATGGAGAAAAGAAAGTTTTGTAAAAACCTAACACTGTAACATAAGCCCCTAGTCTAATAACCCCTAAACCGCTGTCTCCCCACATCACCAACACTAAATAAAGCTATTAAGCCCTTAGTTCAAATTGGCGGTTTAGGGGTTAATAATTTTTTAGCGGTAAAGCTGTACCACACAACTTGTAATCTGGGTCAACATTAGCTAAATGCTTGTAACACCATCATTAACCGCTCCTCTCTGCTAATATTCACTAATGACCTACTGCTTCCCCACCACCAACATCCTCCAACTGCTAGCACACATGACAAAGTATATACAAGGCAAGATCCCAACACTGATTTCCCCAGTGTCAGGTCAAATGTAGGCCATTCCTTCGCTACAGGGAATTTGAGAGAAAATCTTGCCCACAATACCAGAGAATTTGTAGCATTTTTGCTATCACTCCATTTAAAAAGAAATAGAGCCATGTTTATTTTTATTTACCTATCAAAACTATATATTCTTTAAGTTGACAACACAAGGTATTGATCTAGGCCCATTTTTGGTATATTTAAAGCCAACAATTCACTGCCAAATGTGATCATATAAAAAAATTGTTAACTTTTTTTCACAAACTTTGGGTTTTTCACTGCAATTATTTACATACCGCTTGTGCAGTGATAACACAAATGGTTGTAAAAGCTTCTCTGGGATCCTTTTTTGTTGCCTGTCAGTAATTGGAAGGCCACTAATTGCAGATGCGCACCAAACTTCTGAAATGCCCGGCAGTGAAGTGGTTAATTAATTAGCAGGTAAGGGTAATAGTATTGCAGTGTAGGGATTACCCTCCCACCTGACACCTCCTTTTTATTTAGTTGTATTTATTTATAAATAATTTTTCTGTAGTGTAGGGCTCCTCCCTCACCCTGCCCACCTCCCCCCGTCCCACAATTATTATGTAGGGACCCACTCTAACTTAACTTTTTCTGTAATGTAGTGACCCATCCCTCCCTCTCCCTTCAAAACATATTTTCATAGTGTAGGGACCCACCCCTTTCTACCCACTCGCCCTTCCACCCACACCCTCCACCAACAGATGGTCGTTACACACAGTGACGCAGACAATGTCACTATCTGTAATGATCGGGCAATCCGGATCATATGGTAACCATATGGTAATCATATGAAGGCAGATACCTGAAGTCCACAAACAGCAAGTCTCTACTGTCACTTGACAACCGAGACTGCTTGAGCTTCCAACATTTTGACATAGATCTACAATATGTGGTACGCTGGGATTTACACTACATGATGTAGATCTACTTCCAATTAGGGTAAGGGGTTAAACAAGATTCTAGCATTGTACACAATGTATAATATTGCTTTCAATACAAGAATGTCATTTTCATCTATAAGAGGGTATATAATGACTGCATTGGCACCTATGCTTTATTTCATCACTTTTTCATCATGGCTGGGGTCAGACAGTCCTTGTAAGAAGTCATAACCT
Source organism: Bombina bombina (assembly GCF_027579735.1). NCBI lineage: Eukaryota > Metazoa > Chordata > Amphibia > Anura > Bombinatoridae > Bombina > Bombina bombina. The sequence continues at coordinate 339,976,701 of NC_069504.1, read as the reverse complement.
TGATTTTGAAACTAACAGGATGTGCATGTGTGTGCACAACTCATCGCTAGGTGGCTTAGTGGCTGATAACTAAGTAGATCAACTCTGTGGGTGGACAGTGATAGGTGGCAAAGGCATAAAAACATCATTGATTTTTTTTTCCAAAACAAAAATGTCCTTCTTTAGGTGCAACACAAAAATACATATGTCCATTTAAACTAGCTGATTTTGTCTATTGTTTCCCCACCCATACTAAACATTTCTGAACTGTATTTCTGGTTACACAACAAATATGTAAAAAAGAAGATTTAGATAAAATAATGTTGGTGTCTGTGACAGAGGTACTAAAATGTTAATTTTCCATTGTTCTCTCTAAGGGCCCGATATTCAAAACCTCGCATGGAGAGAAATAACACAAAATCTTTTTAGACTTTGTATTGTAATGTACAAGTCTGTTTCACATAAAGTACACTACATAGCAATATAAAAATATCTCAAGATAAAATTTGTGCTTCTTAGTTTTTTTTAAAGGGCATTGCCGTAACCGCCGAGACTTCTTATAATATCTCGCCTGAGCCGCGAGGTTTTGAATATCAAGCTTTAAAGGGACAGTCTACGCTAACATTTTTATTGTTTAAAAAGATAGATAATGCCTTTACTTCCCATTCCCCACCTTTGCACAACCAACATTGTTATATTAATATATTTTATAACATTTAAACCTCTAAATTTTTGCCTGTTTCTAAGCCTCTAAAGACAGCCTCTTATTACATGCTTTTTTATTTGCTTTTTTTACAGGAGACTGCTAGTTCATGTGAGCCATAAAGATAACATTGTGTTCACGCCCGCTGAGTTATTTAAGATTCAGCACAACACAGCACTAACTGGCTAAGATGCAAGTCAATAGATAATACAAATAAAATGTAATGTGATCAGGGGGCTGTCAGAAGATTCTTAGATACAAGCTAATTACAGAGGTAAAAAGTATATTAATATAACCGTGTTGCTTATGCAAAACTGGGGAATGGGTAATAAAGGAATTATCTATCTTTTAAAACAATAACAATTCTATTGTAGACTGTCCCTTTAAAGGGATAGTAAACTCATATTTTTTCTTTCATGATTCAGATAGAGCATGCAATTTTAAGCAACTTTCTAATTTACTCAGAGTATGAATTTTGATTTGTTCTCTTGCTATCTTTATTTGAAAAGCAAGACTGTAAGCTTAGAAGCCAGCCAATTTTTGGTACAGCACCTGGTTTGCGCTTGCTGATTGTGGCTAAATGTATCCACCAATCAGCAAGTGGTGTCCAGTGTGCTGAACCAAAAATGGGCTGGTTCCTTAGTTTAGATTCCTGCTTTTTCAAATAAAGATAGCAAGAGAACAAAGAAAATGTGATAATAGGAGTAAATAAGAAAGTTGCTTAAAATTGCATTCTCTATCTGAATCATCAAAGAAAATATTTGGGTTTACTATCCCTTTAAGTATTGTCCTTGAGTAAGCAGTAATAAAGAAGATAATGAGGACTTGTTTAAATAATAAGACAGATAAGATAATGAAGTCTGCTTTACCTGCTGGCTCAACCCATTTAATTGGGTTGTGGTTTTAATTAGCAGTAAGCACTTCTTACATATACAAAATAATACCAAAAGGTACAATTTCCCATACATTTTAAACTCTGTAAATGGTATACCAATTCATTGTAAACACATTAAGTAGAAACAAATTTTACAGTACAATGTCCCGTTAAGTCAAATAGTGAATCAAATGTACATTAATCTGCAATAGGAATGAGCTCGCATTCTATTGGCCGATTGGAACAGCCAATAGAATGCGAGCTCAATCCTATTGGCTGATTGGATTAGCCAATAGGATTGAACTTCAATCCTATTGGCTGATTGCATCAGCCAATAGGATTTTTTCAACCTTAATTCCGATTGGCTGATAGAATTCATGTTAGGGTGTTAGGTGTAAACATAACTTTAGTTTCCCCATAGGAATCAATGGGGCTGCGTTACTGAGTTTTACGCTGCTTTTTTGCAGGTGTTAGACTTTTTCTCAGCCGGCTCTCCCCATTGATGTCTATAGGGAAATCGTGCACAAGCACGTACAACCAGCTCACCGCTCACTTAAGCAGCGCTAGTATTGGAGTGCAGTGTGGAGCGCAATTTTGCTCTACGCTCACTTCTTGCCTGATAACGCCGGGTTTTTAAAAACCTGTAATACCAGCGCTGCAGGGAAGTGAGCGGTGAGAAAAAACTGCACGTTAGCACCGCACCCCTCATAACGCAAGACTCGTAATCTAGCCGACAGTACACAGATATTATGGCTTATTGTTCTAGTGCTAAAAGTTAAATTATATAGTATTTAATTCAGCACAGAGCTGCACAGACAACAGTGCTTATTCAAGAGCCATCTTAGGAAAGGGATGGGAAATTAACTAACATTTCTCACATATATATAAGTGATATAAGGCAATTCAGTTGTGTACTAAATGACTCCACATTAATAGTATTACTACACTTAGGTGCAAAGAGCCATGGTTTTTACTTTTAAGTGACCTGCAGAGGTTGTTTATTAAAAACCTGGCTTAAGGTCTTTAGACCGGGGTCAGAATTTCATAGTTAAAGCATCATATATATGTCGCCTTGAACACATTGGGTGTATATAGCAATGTACTGCTCCAAGTAATGACCCCATAAACTCTATGTATGTTTTAAGGTAAATATAAGTGAGCCTCGAAAAGTTACAATGTAAGCAAAGCACCGACCTCCCCCGTGACCTGCACACACACAAATTTTACAAATCCTATTCCGTATAAGGAGGATCAAACTGCTTGAGTGTAGCAATCCCACGAACAAGGCCCATGAGTCTCGCCTAATTAGATATATTATGCTAGGCACCTATATTACCAAAGCTTAGACCAGCCATGGGGAGGCAAACATAATGACAAATATATTGTTCAAATGACCAGGAAAAAAATAAAAAAAATATATACAACCGGAGTGTTATACATAGTATTATATTAAGAAGCACATCACACTAGGGAGAATTGTGGTAACTATATAGGACTGTAGCTAAGCAATGACAGTACATCAGACCACAAGGTCCTCATTAAGTCATAGTAAAAAATAGAATGGCATTACAGTAGCCCGTTTTACAAAGTCTCTGTGCAGCAGACACCACTACTTATCCAAAAATGTAGAATTACCACAGTTCTGAGTGATAAGACCGCAGGTACAAACTAATTGTTAGGCCCTGGGAAGGGTCAATCTCTATGCCTCCTGCTGCCAAATGTTCCCCAATATTCAGTCCTCACCTCTGCGCCAAAATATTATGTCTTCATATGTAGGTGTGGGAAGGGTAATTCTCTGACAAAGAAGCTTCAGCAGGGCATTGAAGGCAGAGGCGTCACACACATGGGAGTCGGCCGCACTCTCAGGTGCAAACACCAGCCCGTCGTTCCGGATTTTCACACATACAGTAGGTACATGGTCTATCTCCCGCTTAAGTATGAAAGGCAAAACCCTCCACCTACTTCTTCCGGTATATTGAGGAGGCCTAACTTCCAGTTTTTTGTAGTTGAACTAGAGCAGTGTTTTTCAACCAGTGTGCCGTAAGAGATCCTCAGGTGTGCTGCGGCAGACTGACAACAGTGTGACATATTTTTTAAACTTTGCTTGTTTTTTACTCCCAGTGCAAGGGTAGTTTGTAGGAGGCATGGCATAACAGCACAATACATACAGTATGTGTTTGTGTGTATGTATGTGTGTATATATATATATATATATATATATATATTAGGCTACAATGTGTGATTTTTTTAAAATTTTGGGATGGTGGTGTGCCACAGGATTTTTTAATGTAAAAAAGTGTGCCACGGCAAAAAAAAGGTTAAAAATCACTGAACTAGAGAAACCTGCTGGGGTCCTCTGTAATATACACTCTGGAGTACCTTCTTCCTCTGCACTAAGCCCACATGAAGACTTTGGGGGTGGCAAAGTAGGTATCAGCCCCGTCTGTAAGTGGATAGCACCTATATCTGCTGCAGCCGTTTCCTCTGCCGTTCGTCTATGCACTGCATTGCAGATCAGGTCACTCCTCAGTCGTGCAGCAGTAACAATTCTATCCTGAAATATTTTCCCCAACTCCTCCATGATGAAGCTCTTCCAGGGTCTGTGTTTGAGGCTGGCTTTACAGCATACGATATGACTGCGTTCTGCAACTCCCTATCTCAATCTTGGCTCTGGTAATGGAATTGTTCGGTCACGGTGGGGCTGTATACACTTTTGCGCTATTTCAGCCCTTGGTAGTCTCTAATGCTCTGCTGTTTAGATCGCGGAGTTAACCTCCGCGATATGCTGTGGATCACTTGATGTAGTATGTGACTGTACCACCGAGAGCAGGCCGCAGTGTTAAACTGTAGTTCCCAGTCATTTGTCCAATTTTTTTATATCACTTCTCATTTGGTCCACTCACCGAACCCCCGCCCCCCCCCCCACACCCATCCCGAATCTCTACTCTATTACAATTTTTTTGTATAATCTGCAAACAGACATACTTTACCTGTGGCCCTTTGTTGATATCTCTGTTAAACATGTTAAACAAAACAGGCCCCAGAACTGACCCCTGAGGAACACCATAAATGCTAAGACACCCAGTTCACAATTTTTGAGTCTAGACCGACCAAAGAGATACAGTTTGTGGATTAGTTTGCTGTGTGGGACGGTGTAAAATGCTTTGATGAAATCTAGATAAATTACATTAAATGCTCCACCCTGTTCTAATACTTTAGTTACATAATCAAATAAGTCAAATAGAATAGTCTGACATTATTCCCCCTGAAGTAAAACCATGATGATTTTGGTCCTCTAAATTGTTTGTCTTTATGTAAGTCATAATTTATTTATTTTTTACTAAATAATACTTTTTTTCATGTGTGACACAGGTTCATAATTACAGATTGTGTGAAAAACTCCAATAGCATAAATAAATATTTTCTATTTTCTGAGAAACAATAGTGATTTTTTTTTCCCACTGAAAAGCAGAGAATATCAGCTGTGCTAGGATATTATATAGGTTGCATGTCATCATTATATCCATTCCCCATTCATCAGAAGGGATTCCTAGTGATGGAGAGAATTTTCAGGCCCGGTATATATCACTTCAGATGATTGCTGCTAGATTAGTGTAAACAATAATATATCAAGCCCTTACTTTAGCAAGACAATTTTACCTTGAGTATAGATCATGGTATATGCACTTGTTTTTTCCATTGTGCTCCTTGAAATGCTATTATCCCATTCACTTCCATTTACTTCATAAGGATGATTCCTCCTTCCAAAGCTTGTTTGATCTAAGAGGGCTAGTCGTAAATCAGCCAGTGATACTTCTTCATTATCACTGAAACCAAGGTTTAGGGATGCTGTTTGTTTGCATATATCTGAAATGAAAAGACACTGCTTTATTTATTAGAAACCAAGGAATAATATATTGTACATTGGCATATTCAGTTCAAGAGAGGCTGCTGCTGCAATGATTGCTTATTGAAAGAGGGACTTGTGATTTCATTAAACATTTCTGATTTAACCTTTAGAACCAATACAGTGAATTCTAAAGAAATTAAATAATTACTATATACTGTACATACAGTTTAATGTTATTTCTTAAAGGGACATTAAACCCAAACATTTTCTTTCATGATTCCGACAGATAATACAATTTACTTCTATTATCTAATTTGCTTCGTTCTTTAGATACCCTTTGATAAATAAATAGCAATGCACATGGGTGAGCCAATCACATAAGGCAAATATGTGCAGCCACCAATCAGAAGCTACTGAGCCTATCTAGATATGCTTTTCAGGAAAGATTATCAAGAGAATGAAGCAAATTAGATAATAGAAGTAAATTAGAAAGTTGTTAAAAATGGTATTCTCTATCTGAATCATTAAAGAAAAAATGTGGGTTTAATGTCCCTTTAACTGTAAAAAAAGATTAATGCTTCTAGTAAACTTCAATAAACAAAAATAGAAAAGCTGTATATCAGAGCTGTCCAGAGTTAGTCCTCAAGGGCTGGAGGCAAACTAGTTTTTAAAGGGACTTTAAAAATAACATGCCCTGATTTGTTAGAACATGCAATGTTTGCACTAGTCACCATGGAATGTATGTGTACATAAATAAAGTCCTTGTGTACTGCTGGTCGTGAGCAGGAAACAGACAAAGAGCCAATCAGCAGCAGTCACACAACTGCACCAATCACCTCCTGTGGTCAGCTTGGGAGCTGCATTGCTTGTGGCTTCTGAGTGTGACTTTAACCATGTGTTTAACCCATGTTGAGGGTTAAACACACAGATTTCCCCAAAAGTAGTGCAAAAAATAAATTTCCTTTAAGGTGCAATGTTGTCTACAGAAAATGTTGCCAGCCTGATATCATTAAGAAGTAGCCAGTGGGGGCAGTGTAATACTTTGCAATATTATAACATTTTCTGTTTATAAATGTTACTTAAAGGGTCATAAAACCTTATTTTTTTCTTTCATGATTTAGATAGAAAATATCATTTTAAATAACTTCCTAATTTACTTTTATTATCAATTTGTCTTTGTTTTCTTGTTATCATTTGTTGAAAAGCAGAAATGTAAATTCAAGAGTGTGCACATGTCTACAGCACGATATGGCAGCAGTTTTGCAACAATGATATACAATATCTCACAAAAGTGAGTACAGCCCTCACATTTTTGTAAATATTTTATTATATCTTTTCATGTGACAACACTAAAGAAATGACACTTTGCTACAATGTAAAGTAGTGAGTTTACAGCCTGTATAACAGTGTAAATTTGCTGTCCCCTCAAAATAACTCATCACACAGCCATTAATATCTAAACCGTTGGCAACAAAAGTGAGTACACCCCTAAGTGGAAATGTCCAAATTGGGCCCAAAATGTCAATATTGTGTGTGGCCAGTATTATTTTCCAGCACTGCCTTAACCCTCTTGGGCATGGAGTTCACCAGAGCTTCACAGGTTGCCACTGGAGTCCTCTTCCACTCCTTCATGACAACATCACAGAGCTGGTGGATGTCAGGGACCTTGCACTCCCCCACCTTCCGTTTGAGGATGCCCCACAGATGCTCAATAGGGTTTAGGTCTGGAGAGATATTTGACCAGTCCATCACCTTTACCCTCAGCTTATTTGGGGTCGTTATCATGTTGGAAAGGGAGGGGATCCTGCTCTGCTTCAGTATGTCACAGAACATGTTGGCATTCATGGTTACCTCAATGAACTGTAGCTTCCCAGTGTCAGCAGCACTCATGCAGGCCCAGCCCATGACACTCCCACTACCATGCTTGACTGTAGGCAAGACACACTTGTCTTTGTACTCCTCACCTGGTTGCCATTACACACGCTGACACCATCTGAACCAAATAAGTTAACCTTGGTTTCATCGGACCACAGGACATGGTTTCAGTAATCCAAGTGCTTAGTCTGCTTGTCTTCAGCAAACTGTTTGTGGGCTTTCTTGAGCATCATCTTTAGAAGATGCTTCCTTCTGGGATGACAGCCATGCAGACCAATTTGATGCAGTGTGCAGCGTATGGTCTGAGCACTGACACGGTGACCCCCCACCCCTTCAACCTCTGCAGCAATGATGGCAGCACTCATACGTCTATTTCCCAAAGACAACCTCTGTATATGACGCTGAGCATGTGCACTCAATTTCTTTGGTCGACCATGGCGAGCCTGTTCTGAGTGGAACCTGTCCTGTGAAACCACTGTATGGTCTTGCCCACTGTGCTGCAGCTCAGTTTCAGGGTCTTGGCAATCTTCTTATAGCCTAGGCCATCTTTATGTAGAGCAACAATTCCTTTTTTTCAGATCCTCAGAGGTGCCATGTTGAACTTCCAGTGACCAGTATGAGAGAGTATGAGAGCGATAACACCAATTTTTAGGCATCCACACCTGAGACCTTGTAACACTAACGAGTCCCACCGGGGAGGGAAAATAGCTAAATGGGCCCAATTTGACATTTCCACTTAGGGGTGTACTCACTTTTGTTGCCAACGGTTTAATGGCTTTGTGTTGAGTTATTTTAAGGGGACAGTAAATATACACTGTTATACAGGCTGTACACTCACTGTTTTACATTGTAGCAAAGTGTAATTTCTTGAGTGTTGTCACATGAAAAGATATAATAAAATATTTACAAAAATGTGAGGGGTGTACTCACTTTTGTGAGATACTGTACATTGGCAGATGCACTAGATGGCAGCACTATTTCCTGTCATGTATGGCTCCAGGCATGTGCACGCTACCTACCTAGGTATCTCTTCAACAAAGAATAAAACGAGAATGAAATAAAATTGATAATAGAATTAAATTGGAAACTTTTAAAAATTTGTATTCTCTATCTGAATCATGAAAGAAAAAATGTGGGTTTAATGCCCCTTTAAGCTATCCAAAGCACAAATTAATTGCATAATTTAACATAAATTAATTTATTGATAATTTATAAAACAAACATTGAAAAAAAAATGAGCTAATTTTAGCATAATAGTGTCTTACATGTTATGGCTAGATTACGAGTAGATCGCTATTGTTGGCCTGCAAGCGTTGTTGGGTTTTCAAGGTCGTTTGCAAGCAAGTTAAATTCCACTTGCATTACAAGTTGAAAGTAAATGCGAACGCATGAGCATAATCGTGATTTAAGCTAGAATGATTACTACAACTTCAAAGCTCTGGTTAATTGTTCGGCTGGAATAACAAGTTGCACAAAACACATCAAAAATAATTTTAACAGTACAGTTACACTCATAATATCACTGATAATATTATTATTAAAAAAAATACATTAAAAAGTATATATGTGTATGTACATATGTATTTATATGTGAATTTATGTATTTACAGATATATATATACATATAAACACATGAATATGTATACACATGTATCGTGCGCTGCTATTACAAAGTGGAACGCTAATATCGCTTTCATGAAAGAGATATATAGCGCTCCACTTGTATTATACCCCTATGTAATTAAAAATGTTAAAGTTTTCATCTGTCTAACTTAACTATTAGTGCATATAGATAATACAGAAAGTATAGGATTTTGGAAACATCAGGGAACTACAAGAGTTGCAACAAGATACTGACATGCACTGATGAGGTTCAGCCATGAGTAACCAGTAATCAATTAAAAAATGTCAAGAGCAGCCATGAGAAAAGAAAATAATCATACATTTATGGGAATTTTTTAATATCATTCATAATGTGGACAGAAATTGCAGCTATGTTAGTAGATTACAATTGTATTTTCTATCAGACCTGAATTATACACCTCTACTAGAGATTCTCTAGTGATAAATCCTGGAAATATTTTGCATTATTTTGTCATTTGGTAACATTCTATAATCTTCCTTAGCTGTGTTACTAAACGTTTTTACGTTTTTGACTGTCACTATTGACAAAGCTTGTATAAGAGTGGAAACTAAGATGATATCCACAACACATCTAATTAACATTTGGAATCTCATTCCAATTGGTCAGAATCTGCATTATGTGGTATGTCATGATGTTTTTTTTAATGTGGGTCCATTCCAAATTGTTTATTAAAAAAAAACTATCCTAAACCTTTCCCCATTGATAACCCATTTAAAATAACTGCTTTTGAAAGATTTTTTTAACTTTTCAAATAACACCATGGACCTATTAACAACACATTTTTGTATTTAAGTGTCATTTCTCTTAGATGTCTGCAGTGCCTTTTTCCAATTGCTAATACTCTTGTGCATACCTAAATAACATGTTAATAAGAACCTTTTTTTATTATTTATTTTTTGTTAAATAAAGACACTAATATTGTTTGAAAGCCACTCTAAAACTATGCAACTTGTACACAAATTGAATACAATTACAAGAAATAAAATTTCAATGTGAAGAACATTGGAAAAGTAAAATATGCGTAACGCACTTCGGGTTGCACGCTGTAGGTCTAACACGGTGTCGAGTAAGTGCACATGAAGAATTAGTTCTCTTAAGATGCATTATGTAAATATTAAATATTTTAAAAGAATTAACAATAATAAGAATTACTGTAAAATATACATATATATTCTATGGATTTTCTTTAGAATATTTTAGTACCTCTGTAATAATTATTTACATTAATGTTTAATATTTTTCAATATGTTATCTTTAATAAATACATAATGCACCTTAATATAACTCATGTCCGGTTGGCACACATGAATAATTAGTGTACTTCTGTTGGGTTTGCGCACATAAGTTCAACAGGAGAATATACAGGAGTTATATTAAGGTGTGTTATGCATTTATTACATATAACATATTGACTGTACACATTGAAAAATATTAATAATTAAATTATTATTATAGTTGTGCTAAAATATTCTAAAAAAAATCATAGAATATACATGTGTATTTTACAATATCTATATTATTAATAATTATTATTAATATTTGTTCAATGTTTTAAATAACGGGCCTTACAGATATATATAGGAATATCAATTTAAAAATACATTTAACATTTTCCCTTATAATAAGAACATTAGAATGCTAAATATTTACAGTAAATACACAGTAAACAACATTATTATAGAATTATTATTTATATATATATATATATATATATATATATATATATATATATATATATATATATATATATATATATATATATATATAAACAGTCAAGAAACCAACGAACATCCAGGCACAAAGGAAAAGTTAAAACCAACTTTATTCGGTCACATAAACCATCACGGTAAAAAAGGTATTAAAATCCAATTTAGAAACATGGCAACATGACTTTTCACTTGTTTTACGTGTTTCGGAAAACCTGTGCCTTAATCATAGACATATGGTCATAATGAATGGCTAGACTTATATAGCTATAATAATTATTAATTGAAAAGATGCTGTGTATTTTTAAAGGAACAAACATTGAATCTCACTTAGAAACACTAAGGAGGGCTCAGCGGACATATTTAAAGAGGGCAAACATACATATGTTATGGAATTATTATTTTTTTAACCACATATTTTACATATAGCCGTATATACAGAACATCACTTGTTGACCTCCTTAATGTTGTAAGAACATATATTGTTGGACATAACATTTAGCATGAAAAAGTTTAAATGCATGTTATCAACAGTTCATAGGGTAGGAGGAATGCTATGATGCTACATCAATTAACAGGGTGCACATATTTAAGCCACCTAAGCCTTATTAGGGTGAAAATTAATTAACTGCCAACTTATTATAAAAATTTATATATCTGCACTATGTAGTATTATGATTTCTTCTACATCTCAAAGAAGCATATCACTGCTCACACAGGCCTAGATTTGGAGTTCGGCGATAGCCGTCAAAACCAGCGTTAGAGGCTCCTAACGCTGGTTTTGGGCGCCCGCTGGTATTTGGAGTCAGTGATTAAAGGGTCTAACGCTCACTTTTCAGCCGCGACTTTTCCATACCGCAGATCCCCCTACGCCATTTGCGTAGCCTATCTTTTCAATGGGATCTTTCTAACGCTGGTATTTAGAGTCGTTTCTGAAGTGAGCGTTAGAGCTCTAACGACAAAATTCCAGCCGCCTGAAAATAGCAGGAGTTAAGAGCTTTCTGGCTAACGCCGGTTTATAAAGCTCTTAACTACTGTACCCTAAAGTACACTAACACCCATAAACTACCTATGTACCCCTAAACCGAGGTCCCCCCACATCGCCGCCACTCTATTTAAATTTTTAACCCCTAATCTGCCGACCGCCACCTACGTTATACTTATGTACCCCTAATCTGCTGCCCCTAACCCCGTCGACCCCTATATTATATTTCTTAACCCCTAACCTGCCCCCCACAACGTCGCCGCAAGCTACTTAAAATAATTAACCCCTAATCTTCCGACCGCAAATCGCCGCCACCTACGTTATCCCTATGTACCCCTAATCAGCTACCCCTAACATCGCCGACCCCTATATTATATTTATTAACCCCTAATCTGCCCCCCTCAACGTCGCCGACACCTGCCTACACTTATTAACCCCTAATCTGCCGAGCGGACCTGAGCGCTACTATAATAAAGTTATTAACCCCTAACCCGCCTCACTAACCCTATCATAAATAGTATTAACCCCTAATCTGCCCTCCCTAACATCGCCGACACCTAACTTCAATTATTAACCCCTAATCTGCCGACCGGAGCTCACCGCTATTCTAATAAATGTATTAACCCCTAAAGCTAAGTCTAACCCTAACACTAACACCCCCCTAAGTTAAATATAATTTAAATCTAACGAAATAAATTAACTCTTATTAAATAAAGTATTCCTATTTAAAGCTAAATACTTACCTGTAAAATAAATCCTAATATAGCTACAATATAAATTATAATTATATTATAGCTATTTTAGGATTAATATTTATTTTACAGGCAACTTTGTAATTATTTTAACCAGGTACAATAGCTATTAAATAGTTAAGAACTATTTAATAGTTACCTAGTTAAAATAATAACAAATTTACCTGTAAAATAAATCCTAACCTAAGTTATAATTAAAACTAACACTACCCTATCAATAAAATAATTAAATAAACTACCTACAATTACCTACAATTAACCTAACACTACACTATCAATAAATTAATTAAACACAATTCCTACAAATAAATACAATTAAATAAACTATCTAAAGTACAAAAAATAAAAAAGAACTAAGTTACAGAAAATAAAAAAATATTTACAAACATAAGAAAAATATTACAACAATTTTAAACTAATTACACCTACTCTAAGCCCCCTAATAAAATAACAAAGCCCCCCAAAATAAAAAATTCCCTACCCTATTCTAAATTAAAAAAGTTACAAGCTCTTTTACCTTACCAGCCCTGAACAGGGCCCTTTGCGGGGCATGCCCCAAGAATTTCAGCTCTTTTGCCTGTAAAAAAAAACATACAATACCCCCCCCAACATTACAACCCACCACCCACATACCCCTAATCTAACCCAAACCCCCTTAAAGAAACCTAACACTAAGCCCCTGAAGATCTTCCTACCTTGTCTTCACCATACCAGGTTCACCGATCCGTCCTGGCTCCAACATCTTCATCCAACCCAAGCGGGGGTTGGCGATCCATAATCCGGTCCAGAAGAGGCTCCAAAGTCTTCCTCCTATCCGGCAAGAAGAGGACATCCGGACCGGCAAACATCTTCTCCAAGCGGCATCTTCGATCTTCTTCCATCCGGAGCGAAGCGGCAGGATCCTGAAGACATCCAGCGCGGAACATCCATCCGGACCGACGACTGAACGACGAATGACTGTTCCTTTAAGGGACGTCATCCAAGATGGCGTCCCTCGAATTCCGATTGGCTGATAGGATTCTATCAGCCAATCGGAATTAAGGTAGGAATTTTCTGATTGGCTGATGGAATCAGCCAATCAGAATCAAGTTCAATCCGATTGGCTGATCCAATCAGCCAATCAGATTGAGCTCGCATTCTATTGGCTGTTCCGATCAGCCAATAGAATGCGAGCTCAATCTGATTGGCTGATTGGATCGGCCAATCGGATTGAACTAGATTCTGATTGGCTGACTCGGGGTACATGTTAGAGTGTTAAGTGCAGACGTAGGAAGTGTTTCCCCATAGGAAACAATGGGGCTGCGTTAGGAGCTGAACGCTGCTTTTTTGCAGGTGTTAGGTTTTTTTTTCAGCTCAAACAAACTCCCATTGTTTCCTATGGGAGAATCGTGCACGAGCACGTTTTTGAGGCCGGCCGCGTCCGTAAGCAACTCTGGTATCGAGAGTTGCATTTGCGGTAAAAATGCTCTGCGCTCCTTTTTTGGAGCCTAACGCAGCATTTGATTAAACTCTCGATACCAGAGTTAAATTTATGGTGCGGCCAGAAAAAAGCCCGCGGAGCGTTAGCAGCCCTTTTACCGCCGAACTCCAAATCTAGGCCACAGTGTTATTACTTATGAAAGAGAAAAACAAAAAAATCACTGCCCCTTATTAGGGAATTAGTGACAAAAAGGAGATGAAGAACTTTTATTACAATAGGGGGAGATCAGGCAGAAACTCCTGACTCACTTTATTAAGAATAGATATACACCCCTATTATACAGAGCATGACTATTTCTTATTGGACCAAAAAGGAATAATGTCTCTGATATATTGAAGCTATAGGGTTTTCTGGTCTTCAACTTAAAGATCTCGAATGATTCTTGATGAAAAAGCATATCTGTTCTATCGCCTCCTCTCACAGTAGGACGTACCTGTTCTATAACCTGCCATTTGAAACTAGTCAAATCTTGTTTATGTACATAGATAAAGTGTCTTACCAAGAATATTCCAATCCATTCTCTATGTTTTTAAGATGTTCCCTAATTCTGCTGCGTGCTTCCCTGGAGGTGCATCCAATGTATTGTTTATCACATTGGGTGCATTCCACCAGGTATACCACAAAGGTGGTACGGCAGTTTGTGCAGCTAAATAAGTCATAGACCTTCTGTGTAGTTTTTGATTGAAAGGTTCTGGTTATCTCAGAGAAACCACAAGAAATACAGTTTCTAATTATTATTATTATTATTATTATTGGTTATTTGTAGAGCGCCAACAGATTCCGCAGCGCTAGCTAAAGTGACATTTGTAATGTCCTTTAACACTAAGCCAACTACTCATATTTGATCCTGAGGGCCTTAATCTACTTGGTGATACTATATTGCCCAAAGTACAACCCCTATTGGCAACAAACTTGCAACCTGTTGAGGCAAAATCTTTAAGGCTATCCTCAGCAGTGAGTATTGGCAAATGTTTATTGATTATGCCACAAATCTGTGTAAACTGAGGACTATAGGTGGTTATGAATACAGGGTTAGATTGATCAAAATTATTTCCCTTTTTGTTTTCAGGAACCTTAGTATCATTCAGTATAGACTCTCTATCTAATCTGGAGACCTCCAAGTATGCTCTTCTAACCGTCTTCTCAGAGGAGCCCCTCTCAAGCAAATGGAAAATTAGAGTTTTGCTTTATTTAGCACAATCGCTCTCATTTGTGCAATTCCACTTAATGCGGATAAATTGGCCTTTGGCCACTCCAAACCCAGCATGCCTAGGGTGGCAACTCCGAGCATATAGAATCGAGTTGGAGGCTATTGGCTTATGGTAGAGAGTAGTATGGATCATACAGGTATCATGATTCGCAATCAAATTCACATCCAAGTATGGTATGATAACAGGGTCAGAAGAGTATGTAAATGATAAATTGACATGATTGGAATTAAGATATTTGACAAAATTAGGAATATCATTCTGATCCCCTGTCCAAAGGAACAGAAGATCATCCATATACCTTTTATACATCTTGATGCATTCATGGAAGGGATTGCTACCTCCAAAGACATGGGACGCCTCCCACCAACCCATAAAGAGGTTGGCGTAGGATGGGCAAATTTAGCCCCCATTGTAGTTCCACGCCTTTGGAGGTAGAAATCACCTTCAAATTTGAAAAAATTGTGAGTAAGTAGAAAACCCAAAACTCTAAAAACATAATCCTTTAATTTTGTGTCATAATTACTGAATTGATTAAGAGCATACCTGATAGCCTCTAAACCGAAATAGTGGGGAGTGGCTGAATATAATCCCACTACGTCCGCCGTAAACCATGTATATCCCAGACAACTTGTCTAAGACTGTTTAAAAACATAATTTTTGTAATAACTTACCTGATAAATTCATTTCTTTCATATTGGCAAGAGTCAATGAGCTAGTGATGTGTGGGATATACAATCCTACCAGGAGGGGCAAAGTTTCCCAAACCACAAAATGCCTATAAATACACCCCTCACGACACCCACAATTCAGTTTAACAAATAGCCAAGTAGTGGGGTGATAAAGAAAGGAGTAAAAAGCATCAATAAAGGAATTTGGAAATAATTGTGCTTTATACAAAAAATCATAACCACCATAAAAAGGGTGGGTCTCATAAACTCTTGCCAATCTGAAAGAAATGAATATATCAAGTAAGTTCTTACATAAATTATGTTTTCTTTCATGTAATTGGCAAGAGTCCATGAGCTAGTGAGGTATGGGATAGTAATACCCAAGATGTGGAACGCCACAGAAGAGTCACTAGAGAGGGAGGGATAAAATAACAGCCATTTTCCAATGAAAAAAATAAATCCACAACCCAAAATATAAGTTTATTCTCATAATGAAAAGAAAAAACTCAAACATAAGCAGAGGAATCAAACTGAAACAGCTGCCTGAACAACTTTTCTACCAAAAACTGCTTCTGAAGAAGCAAATACATCAAAACGGTAGAATTTATTAAATGTATGCAAAGAAGACCAAGTTGCTGCTTTGCAAATCTGATCAACTGAAGCTTCATTCTTAAAAGCCCATGAAGTGGAGACTGATCTAGTAGAATGGGCTGTAATTCTCTGAGGCGGGGGCCTGACCTGACTCCAAATAAGCCTGATGAATGAAATGCTTTAACCAAGATGCCAAGGAAATGGCAGAAGCCTTCTGACCTTTCCTAGAACCAGATAAGATAACAAATAGACTAGAAGTCTTCCTGAAATCTTTAGTAGCTTCAACATAATATTTCAAAGCTCTTACCACATACAAAGAATGTAAGGATCTCTCCAAAGAATTCTTAGGATTAGGACACAAAGAAGGGACAACAATTTCTCTATTAATGTTGTTAGAATTCACAACCTTAGGTAGAATTTTAAATGAAGTCCACAAAACTGCCTTATCCTGATGGAAAATCAGAAAAGGAGATTCACAAGAAATAGCATATAATTCGGAAACTCTTCTAGCAGAAGAGACGGCCAAAAGGAACAACGCTTTCCAAGAAAGTAGTTTAATGTCCAAAGAATGCATAGGCTAAAACGGAGGAGCCTGTAAAGCCTTTAAAACCAAATTAAGACTCCAAGGAGGAGAGATTGATTTAATGACAGGCTTGAGACGGACCAAAGCCTGTACAAAACAGTGAATATCAGGAAGCTTAGCAATCTTTCTGTGAAATAAAACAGAAAGAGCACAGATTTGTCCCTTCAGGGAACTTGCAGACAAACCCATATCCAAACCATCCTGAAGAAACTGTAAAATTCTAGGAATTCTAAAACAATGCCAGGAGATATTATGAGAAGAACACCATGAAATATAAGTCTTCCAAACTCAAAAATAAATCTTCCTAGAAACAGATTTACAAGCCTGTAACATAGTATTAATAACTGAGTCAGATAAACCTCTATGACTAAGCACTAGACGTTCAATTTCCATACCTTCAAATTTAATGATTTGAAATCCTGATGGAAAAAACGGACCTTGAGACAGAAGGTCTGGCCTTAATGGAAGTGGCCAAGGTTGGCAACTGGACATCCGAACAAGATCTGCATACCAAACCTTGTGAGGCCATGCTGGAGCTACCAGCAACACAAACCATTATTCCATGATGATTTTAGAGATCACTCTTGGAAGAAGAACTAGAGGTGGGAAAATATAAGCAGGTTGGTAACACCAAGAAACTGTTAACGCATCCACCGCTTCTGCCTGAGGATCCCTGGACCTAGACAGGTACCTGGGTAGTTTCTTGTTTAGATGGGAAGCCATCAGATCTATTTCTGGAAGACCCCACATCTGAACAATCTGAGAAAACACATCTGGATGGAGCGACCACTCCCCCGGATGTAAAGTCTGACGGCTGAGATAATCCGCTTCCCAATTGTCTATACCTGGGATATGAACCTCAGAAATTAGACAGGAGCTGGATTCTGCTCAAGCAAGTATCTAAGTGTCAGGTTCTGTGGTATACCTTTAAGACTCTTATCAGACTCTATATAAGGATCCTCCTGTTCCTCCTCGGGGCTAAGTATTTTGTCTCAACAGGGTTCATCACACCGCTCTGAAGCAACTCAGCTTAGCCTTCTAAAGAAACGGATTTCAACTTGGAATCTAAACGCCTTTCTACTCTCAACCCTGAGGGGAACTCCTCACATCTCTTCTGGGAAATATTAACAACCAGGTCTCTACGTTGCTACAACTTGAATCGCAACATTGTCTCCTCTCTAAGCACACGCTGTCTGTGACGTCACTCAGCTGTGATCCGGATCAGCCTCTGAAGCACAGGCAAGCAGCCGCGGCTCTGCCGTTCACACTAACACTGACTGCCACGCCTACTGGTCTCACACAGACCCGCCGCACACTAGCGAGGAAGCCATCACGCCCAGGTCTCTCTCTCTCTGTAGCAGAAATTGTCCTAGTCAAGCAGGGATTTCTTTGTACCTTAAAACACTCATTAGAGCTTTCAGCAGTGAAGGTACTCTTGAACTGACTACTGGATAAGCAGGTACTCAGTATTAGTGAAAACTCTGTGTAGTACCTAGTCAGCTGGATTCTGTGATTAACACGCTAGCCTTAAAGGGCAATACTAAGTCTCACTAAACAACATACTCTTCTAGCGTGATATCTGACATCAGCCTTGCATACTTAAAGTAGCTGATCTCCATAACCTAGCCTATCATATCTGCTAAATTAACTATAACCTAAACACAGCTCTGCTACACATTCCTGCCTAAACTCATTCTACCTTACACTCTTCTGACTGCTTACAGTCCCCTCAGTCTATGAGCAAAAACTTGACTCTGATTTCATCTAGAGTCACAGGTTTGCTGTGAGACTGAGCGGGAGAAATAGGTTGCATGCTTACACTTGATAACAGTAACTCTACTTGAACCTTACACCGAGATCTGCTTCACAATTGTCTATACCTGGGATTTGAACTGCAGAAATTAGACAGGAGCTGGATTCCGCCCAAGCAAGTATCCAAGATACTTTTTTCATGGCTTGGGGACTGCAATGTCCCACCCCGAGGATTGACATATGCCATAGTTGTGATATTGTCTGTCTGAGAACAAATGAATGGTTCTCTCTTCAACAGATGCCAAACCTGAAGAGCCCTGAAAATAGCACAGAGTTCTAAAATATTGATTGGTAACCTCGCCTCTTGAGATTTCCAAACCCCTTGTGCTGTCAGAGATCCCTAGCTCCCCAACCTGAAAGACTTGCTGATCTGTTGTGATCACAGTCCAGGTTGGACGAACAAAAGAGGCCCCTTGAACTATACGATGGTGATCTATCCACCAAGTCAGAGAGAGTCAAGCATTGGGATTTAAGAATATTAATTGTGATATCTTTGTATAATCAATGCACCATTGGTTCAGCATACAAAGCTGGAGAGGTCTCATATGAAAACGAGCAAAGGGGATCGCGTCCAATGCTGTAGTCATGAGACCTAAAACTTCCATGCACTAAGCTACTGAAGGGAATGATTGAGACTGAAGGTTCTGACAAGCTGAAACCAATTTTAATCGTCTCTTGTCTGTTAGAGACAGAGTCATGGACACTGAATCTATCTGGAAACCTAAAAAGTGACCCTTGTCTGGGGAATCAAATAACTTTTTGGTAAATTGATCCTCCAACCATGACTTTATAGAAACAACAATAGTTGATTTGTGTGAGATTCTGCAGAATGTAAAGACTGAGCTAGTACCAAGATATCGTCCAAATAAGGAAACACCGCAATACTCCGTTCTCTGATTACAGAGAGTAGGGCACCGAGAACCTTTGAAAAGATTCTTGGAGCTATCGCTAGGCCAAATGGAAGAGCAACAAATTGGTAATGCTTGTCTAGAAAAGAGAATCTCAGAAATTGATAGTGATCTGGATGAATCGGAATATGAAGATATGCATCCTGTAAGTCTATTGTGGACATATAATGCCCTTGCTGAACAAAAGGCAGAATAGTCCTTATAGTCACCATTTTGAAAGTTGGCACTCTTACATAAGGATTCAAAATTTTTAGATCCAGAACTGGCCTGAATACATTTTCTTTCTTTGGGACAATGAATAGATTTGAATAGAACGCCAGACCCTGTTCCTGAAACGGAACTGGTATGATTACCCCTAAAAGCTCCAAGTCTGAAACGCACTTCAGAAAAGCCTGAGCCTTTACTGGATTTGCTGGGATGCGTGACAGAAAAAAATCTTCTCACAAGAGGTCTTACTTTGAATCCTATTCGGTACCCTTGAGAGACAATACTCTGAATCCATTGATTTTGGACAGAATCTGCCCAAATGTTTTGGAAGAATCTTAATCTGCCCCCTACCAGCTGATCTGGAATGAGGGCCGCACCTTCATGCAGACTTAGGGGCTGGCTTTGGTTTCTTAAACGGTTTGCATTTACTCTAACTTGAAGAAGGTTTCCAATTGGAACAAGATTCTTTGGGGGAAGGATTAGGTTTCTGTTCCTTATTTTGACAAAAGGAACGAAAACGTTTAGAAGCTTTAGATTTACCCTTAGGTCTTTTATCCTGAGGCAAAAAAACTCCATTCCCCCAGTGACAGTTGAAATAATCGAATCCAACTGATAACCAAATAACTTATTACCTTGGAAAGAAAGAGATAGTAATCTAGACTTAGATACCATGTCAGCATTCCAATATTTGAGCCACAAAGCTCTTCTAGCTAAAATAGCTAAAGATATAGATTTGACATTAATTTCGATGATATCAAAAATGGCATCACAGATAAAATGATTAGCATGTTGAAGCAAGCGAACAATGCTAGACAAATCAGGATCCATTTCCTGTTGCGCTAAACTTTCCAACCAAAAAGTGGATGCAGCTGCAACATCAGCTATAGAAATGGCAGGCCTAAGAAGATAGCTAGAATATAAATAAGCTTAGATAAGATTCAAGTTTCCTATCTAAAGTATCTTTAAAAGATGTACTATCTTCTATAGGAATAGTAGTACGTTTAGCTAGAGTAGAAATAGCCCCATCAAATTGGGGATCTTTTCCCAAAACTACAATCTAACTGCTGGCAAAGGATACGATTTTTTAAACCTTGAAGAAGGAAAAAAAGAAGTACCAGGCCTATTCCATTCCTTAGAAATCATATCAGAAATAGCATCAGGAACTGGAAAAACCTCTGGAGTAACCACAGGAGATTTATAAACAGAATTCAAATGTTTACTAGTTTTAATATCAAGAGGACTAGTTTCCTCAATATCCAATGTAATCAACACCTCTTTTAACAAGGAACGAATATACTCCATTTTAAATAAATGAGAAGTTTTTAAAGACCTTTTACGTTTATTAGAAGGTGGAATGGCAGACAAAGCCTTCTGAATCGCATCAGCAATAAAATCTTTTATATTCACAGATATATCATGTACATTGGATGTTGAAGGAACAACAGGCATTGTACTATTACTGATGGACACGTTCTCTGCATGTAAAAGCTTATCATGACAACTATTACATACCACAGCTGGAGATATAATCTCCACAAATTTACAACAGATGCACTTAGCCAGAAATGACGAATTTGAGTCATTGGATGTACCTTTGCGCCAAAAAAATTCTCGCACCAAGAATGACGCAATAAACTTTGGCATTTTGCGCCCTCGCGAGCCTAATTTTGCCCGCAAAATTTAATGAAAAAGCAGTCAATTGAAAAAAGACTATACCCCAGGTAAGAAAAATATTTTCCTAAATATGTTTTTTCCCTAATATGAAACTGATAGTCTGCAAAAAGGAAATATATTTGCCATGAGTCAGGTTTATGTATAAGTACAATACATATATTTAGAACTTTATATTAATGCAAGTGCCAAACCGTAGCTGAGAGTGTCTTAAGTAATGAAAACATACTTACCGAAAGACACCCATCCACATAAAGCAGATAGCCAAACCAGTACTGAAACAGTTATCAGTAGAGGTAATGGAATATGAGAGTATATCATCAATCTGAATAAGGGAGGTAGGAGATGAATCTCTACGACCGATAACAGAGAACCTATGAAATAGATCTCCCGCGAGGAAAACCATTGCATTCAATAGGTGATACTCCCTTCACATCCCTCTGACATTCACTGTACTCTTAGAGGAAAAGAGCATATCAACGTAGAAATCTTAGCACAAACTTACTTCACCACCTCCATAGGAGGTAAAGTTTGTAAAACTGAATTGTGGGTGTGGTGAGGGGTGTATTTATAGGCATTTTGAGGTTTGGGAATCTTTGCCCCTCCTGGTAGGATTGTATATCCCATACGTCACTAGCTCATGGACTCTTGCCAATTACATGAAAGAAAGGTGTTTAGTATCCCTTAAGTGCGATGGGAGTTGAATATATATATATATATATATATATATATATATATATATATATATATATATATATATATTATAGCCCCTTGCAATCAAATACATGGGCTTATAGCATATACATTTGAACCCTTATTGAAACAAAGTTATACATTTTTCTATGAATAATATTTATCCGATAATGTTTATATGAGTGTAACTGTTTATTTTAATGTATTTATGTTGTATTAGGTGCAACTTTTATTTTAGCCAAATCTATTAGCTGACTTGTTTTACTTTCATGTAGGCTGTATATTTATTGCTTTGATACATCTCTGTGAAAATCCTTGTAATAAATCTGTTTATTATAGTATTTTCTTTGGTTTTCATTTATTGATTGCTGTTTAATAATGTAATACTTTTTCCAATTTAAACAGGAACTTTATTGATTGGAATTACTTTAAAATCCATTAACAAATTAACTTAATCTGATATAAAAGCTTTTTGCTTTTAATTGGAATTCTGACCAGGGTAAGGCCTAGTTACCATTGAGGTAGTAAAGTTTGGAAACTAGTGGTAACATAAAAATTCTCCATAGACTTTAATGAAGATAAATGTTTTTATCACCAGTCTCCAAAATGTACCATGTCAATGGAAACTAGGCCTTATTCGGTAGTTATTTAGTGCAGTAAACAACATATTGGGCCAGATTACAAGTGGAGAGCTATTTAATGCTCCCGCTCGAGCGTTAACTGCGCAACTAGTAAGCTTTTTGTCAGCATCAGGTTGCGCGCATATCATGAGTTAAAAGTAAACTGTTTTCGCTTGCTCACTCACTAACCCAACAAGCGCTAAAAGGCAAACTTAGGAAATGTAGCCACCAATCAGCAAGCACTACCCAGAATGCTGAACAAAAAAATGGGCCGGCTTACATTTCTGCTTTTTCAAATAAAGATACCAAGACAACAAAGGAAAATTGATAATAGAAGTATATTAGAAAGTTGCTTTAAATTGCATACTATATCTGAATCATGAAAGATAAAAATTAGGTTTTATATCCCTTTAATGTGCCACTGTGCACTGCATTATTAGACTATCAGATTTATTGTATAGTCAGTTTGTATATTTTTGCTGTAGAATTTATGAAGTTTTAACCCTTTTAAAAAAAAATGTGTTTATTATTAAAAATGCAAATACCTGAGACTGATGGGAAGTCCTTATTAAACAGATTCTCTGTATGTTCTCTTTGCTCAAGAGATGAAGTAGATCCAGTAAATTGTACAATGTTTTCAAGTTCATCAAATGCATCCTGAGTACCAGTGCTTACTACAGAGCTCTGGGATCTTCTATCCTCCTCATTATCACTGGAACCATTTGAGAAATCTAGGAAACAAGGCAATAATAACAAATTAAGCAAAAAATGTAAATCAATTACACAGCACTTGAAAAATAGCTCTTTTAAATTAAACAAATAAGCAATAGTTTTAAAAACAGTGTGAGAGATTCATAGTCCTGGCATTGTAGTATTGTGATCATCTTCCTGTAATCTAATTCCATTATATTACATAAACAGTATAGAAAAATGTTTCATTCAAATCTGTCGTAGTCATGGATGGACCTCACTCTAAAGCAAAAATGATAGGCTATAAGCTTTAATTTGTTTACATTTTCTTTTTTTATTTGTTATGCCTAAAAGAAGGCAACTTTTTAAATGTGTTTTTTATATGGATGTTTTATGTCTAAAAAATAAAAGCATAAGTTGTTTTTATTGTGGTAGAACATCTCACTGTTGATTAACAAACCTGAGAAATGTGATTTAAAAAGTCAGTGACCAATCGGTCTCTAGCGATGAATTGTACACAGATTTGTTCCCAGATCAATTTAACCTTTTTCATACCTACAAATGCTAATAATATTGTTATTACTTATTTTTTTAGACTTAAAGTGACTACACTTGTGAAAGAAAATATGTATCTCAGCACTTGATCTGTAGTACAAACCCACAGGTAGGTTGTGAAATGGATACTTTGGCCCCAAGTTATCAAGGTCTGTCGGACCTGATCCGACATTGCGGATCAGGTCAGAAAGACCTCGCTGAATACGGCTAGCAATACGCTCGCCGTATTCAGCATTGCATCAGCAGTTCACAAGAGCTGCTGGTGCAACGCCGCCCCCTGCAGACTCGCTGCCAATCGGCCGCCAGCAGGGGGGTGTCAATCAACCCGATCATACTCGATTGGGTTGATTTCCGGCGATATCTGTCCGCCTGCTCAGAGCAGACGGACAGGTTATGGAGCAGCGGTCTTTGTGACCGCTGCTTCATAACTGCTGTTTCTGGTGAGCCTGCAGGCTCGCCAGAAACACGGGGCATCAAGCTCCATTCGGAGCTTAATACATATGCCCCGCTGGCTCTACACTATGTTAAACTTTATATTATACACTAATATTTATTCTGAACCATAATGAAAGAAATAATTATAATATCTCATTAAACTGTGTAAAAGTACCTAACTCCTTTCATACACACATCTTCATCTATTAAAGTATTCCTACTAATAATATTAAAGGGACATTACATGGTCATGAAACCCAAAAGTTTTCTTTCATGATTCAGAAAGAGCATATCATTTTAGACAACTTTCCAATTTACTTCTATTATCAATTTTGCTTAATTCGCTTGCTATTCTTCATTGAAGGAGCAGCGATGCACTACTGGGAGCTAGCTCAACACACTGGTAATACAATGATAAGAGGTATGTATGTGCAGCCACCAATCAGCAGCTATCTCCCAGCTCATGAGCCTACCTAGGTATGCTTTCTTCTCAATAAAGGACACTAAGACCACAAAGCAAATTAAATATATTAGAAGGCCTTCTAGCCTTTCGTTACATGCTTTTCATTGTTTTACATACAGTTATTTGATTTGTTGTATAAAGTATGTATAGGATCACCCTTGCAAATAAATATCTGTCACAAAGAGAGACATATCACTTTCTCACAACTGCATCTTTGGGATATTGTGTATCTCACCTTCTAGTTTCAAAACATGTACATGCTGGATAATAAACACCTAGTTTCATTAAAGGGATACTAAACCCAATTTTTTTTCTTTCATGATTCAGATAGAAGATGCTATTTTAAGCAACTTTCTAATTTACTCCTTTTATAAATTTTTCTTTGTTCTCTTGCTATCTTTATTTGAAAAAGAAGGCATCTAAGCTAAGCAGCCAGGCAATTTTTGGTTTAGGACCCTGGGCAGCACTTGTTCATTGGTGGGTGCATTTATCCACCAATCAGCAAGCTCAATCCAGGTTGTGAACCAAAAATGGTCCGGCTTCTAAACTTACATTCTTGCTTTTCAAATAAAGATAGCAAAAGAATGAAGAAAAATTGATAATGGGAGTAAATTAAGTTGCTTAAAATGGCATCTTCTATCTGAATCATGAAAGAAAAAATTTGGGTTCAGTGTCCCTTTAATCTGCAAATAAAAATCCATTATTTCTGACCTAAGAACAAATTCCTAAATAGTCTGAGACACATTTTCAGAGTAGCTAAAGAAACTCCAAATATTGATCCCTCAGAATCTCATATTTCAAATTGTGAGTCTAGTTCAACATGGAGGCCCTTCAGCCTGTTAAAATATGCCATGCAAAATATGCCAAGCGCATGCACAGGGTAAACAGACCAATCAGCAGCTCTTTTACCTTGAGATTAGCACAAGGGGTGTGCAAATGGTGCCAGCCAATCAAATAGTGCTAGTTATTTAAAATGGCATGTTGAGGTTATACAACATTAGCATACTGTAGTATACTTTCACATTAAGTACTCTCTAAGCGTTTTTATTTCTATACAAAAAAAACCTAAAAACTTAAATACATAAATGTAACACTATGTAAAAGTGGATGAGTCTGTAGATACTAGAAAATAACTCAGAGTTAAAGCTTAATTCCTCAAATTTGAAGATAAACTACAAAGCTCTTGCTTTAAAGGACAGTGTAAAAATGTTTTCACCTTAATGTATTTTTAAAAACTAGATATTCCAGCTGCAGAGTATAGCATGTATTTTTGTATATGAATATCTGTTTTTGTTCTTCGAAGCCACAACCCAATCA
This sequence comes from Bombina bombina, assembly GCF_027579735.1. Classification (NCBI taxonomy): domain Eukaryota; kingdom Metazoa; phylum Chordata; class Amphibia; order Anura; family Bombinatoridae; genus Bombina; species Bombina bombina. The sequence continues at coordinate 339,950,428 of NC_069504.1, read as the reverse complement.
AATAGGCTGAATTTACAGACCTTTTTATCTTTTCTGTATTTTTAAATCCAATATTTAGAGACAAAAATTGAAAATTAGCATTTTAGCACTACCCCCACTGGGAAGTAGATATATTTTGTTATCTTTTTACATAGGTTTTTCGGCAGTATTGAACTTTTTATTGTAGATGGCAGTTTCAGAGGGCAAAACAACTACTTAAAATGACAAAATAAAGGTAAATGAGTGAATTATTAATAATTGTATGCTCTCCAGCAGCTAAAATGGATTGCTGGAAACACATTAAAGGGGACAACATTTTACAGTACACTGTCCCTTTAAAGCTGACATTCAGTCCTAGAGCTGTAAAATAGCAATGATAGGATGGCACAAACTGAATAATACTTCCAGAAGGCCTTGTTTTTTAAATCTGAAACAATTACAGACTATCCTCAAAACCAGGTTACAAACATATGCTATAAACCTGAGACTCAGAAATGCCACATAATAATCTTTTTATATTTCACTAAAAAAGAAATCAATGAATGAGTCCTCATGGTATACTTTTCAATTAAAGTAAAATGAATCCATAAGTTTTCCAGTAACCCCAAATGTATTTCAAAATATAGCATAAAAAATCTTAACAGTTTTGTCTTGCTTATCATATAGAATAAAAAATGCTGAGAACGGAGAAAGAGGGCCGCCCCGAAACAAGATGAAAAGCAAACAATATGTATATCAGCATCCCAAGGAGATGTGCTAGTCTGCTGGGAAAATTCAAGACAAAAGCACGATGTGGCAAGACAGTTCAAAGCATATTGCACCTGTCAAAATGTCTGTCATCTTCTATAGAAGTGCATCGTTGTCTGAATGAAAGGGGAAACTCTAGCAAAGTCACTCAAAAACAACAGACCACTTTGTTTCCTTCCTCCAGCCAACTCCCCCATGTGAACGCCATTTAACTCCATGTTAAAGATTGCCTAAAGAGATCGGACAATGGGAAGGTCTCCTTCATTGTCAAGGACAGTTACACTTTAAAGATGATATTGAAAAAAAGGTTAAAATGGGTCAACAAGCAATTGTGCACCGTGCGCATATCAGCACAAAAAAGTGTTACAAAAACACACACAATAAAGTCTGCAGTACCCCTTATTGCTAGTTATGAAGCACTAGCATACTACCAATGTGAGCAATGGAAGCTGAACTGATTATTCACTGTCTACTGCAAGGTTATTTGCCATGTTTTCACAATGATTTTAGTAAACTATACATATATATAAAAAATATATATATAACTATCAAAATGAGTCATAACCCATATGTGGAGAGACAAATATATTACAAAAATATCTATGTACAGGTGTTCTTAATCATACAACATGTAATCTGGGTTTTCACAATTAACTTTAAATTCATAATTGTACTATTAAAGTGGCTTTAACTCTTTATGATTAGTAGTGTACACATTTAATTTGAGAGTTGTAAGGAAAAATATTATACATAATGGGCCAGATTACAAGTGGAGCACACATTTTGTGGGCATGGAGTTAACCCGACAAGCACAAAAAGCCAAAGTTAGAATATTGCATTCAAATTCACATATTTCCCCAAAAAAGTCAACACCCAACTCGTGCGCAAACCCGATTGTATATTCTCATGAGCGCTAACCAGACAAGAAAATATGAGTATTTCACATTCCAATGTTCTTCACATAGAAGAATACGTTCTATTTATTCAAAAATACATATTTCACTATATAGCTGATGGTATTTTGGTACAATATATATCTATACCTATATACATAGATGATAATCTATTGGTATATATATATATATATATATATATATATATATATATATATATATATATATATATATATATATAAAGTATGTATATATATATACAGGAATATATAGGAATATCTATTAAAAATACATACTACATATTCTGCTATTCTGAACATTGGAATGTGAAATATTTACAGTAAATACATAGTTAAAACTTTTATTAAAAATGAATATTGCATAAATATGTTTTCATCGACCTTACTGCAAATGCACTTTTATATATATATATATATATATATATATTGGAAAAAAGGGGGATTGAAAACCAATGGCGCAAACATTATATCATAAATTAATGCCCCATATTTTGAGAATAAATTACTTATAAAAAAAAATATTTTTGTAAAAATCGATAAAGCTGTGTAAGATCAATTTCAAATTGATAAGCCAGTGAAAAGAGATAGATAAACCAGTATCGATAAATCCCTGCATTCACTTTGTCCTTAAAATCAGTACTAGCTTTAAGTAAAAAATACCTAGTATAGTCTGTGCGTCTTAGAAGCGCACAGAAAATCAGTGTAATATATCTAGAGGCTTAGTACAAAGATATATATAAAAAACACCAGCCAAGTGATACGATAAAAAAGTCAATACTTGTCTACACTAGAGAATATAACTGTACTGCAATATAGAACTATGTAAATAAAAAATAACCTTACAGTAATAATGCTAATAGTGTAATATAATAGTTACAATTTAAACTTAAAACCTAAAACTTAAAAGTGATACTATACTAGTCAAGTACAGTGTTAATAAAAGAATAAATTAATATTCAAAGTCCATTCAAGTTCTACACATAGTAATTCAGACGTTGTATTAGTAGTAATACTTGTCGCTAACAAAGTTCATAGTAGATTAAATCCACAAAGTCTTGTGAGAAGTAGCAGAAGGTGAATAAGCATAAAACAACGGATCCCTTTGGAAATCTACTTACACTCCTTAATCTCAATCGTATGAGGTAAGTGCCGCACAGTGCATGGAGAGTCCCTCAGGATCGCAGCACCTTACCTCATACTGATTGAGGTTTGAACAGAAATGGATTCCAAAGAGTGGACACACTACCGGCAGCACATCTCATCACTGTCTTCTACTGCAATCCTGAGGGACTCTCACAAAATGCAGGATGATCTGTAGCTCTGGTTTTTCACCTAAATGAATATCTACAAATGTGTTGACAGCAAAATACCTAAGTCATTTTCCATAAAGTGTTTGATTTTATTTGGAATACATTATGTCAGAAAGATTGCATTCTTTTTCTGTAATTTACATTAAAATTCATAGCTAGCTGTTAGCCACAATACTGTAATAGCAACAGTGCTCTGGATGATCCTTTTTTTTTTTTTTTTTGCAGAAATAGTTAAAAATGACTGTGTACTGTGAACTTGGTTTTCCCCTAATGTGTTTCCAATGACTTGTTATGCCAGTTGCAGAGTTTAAAATATATGGGAAAAAATATGTAAATATGTTACCTAATTCTGCACATAGTGCAGAATTATGTAACATTATCTTAGCGACAGCTTTAAAAATGAAAAGATTTGATAGATTTTAGCCCTCAAATTAGCACTTACCTGGTCTCCTCTCCAGGGTCTTCTGATCATGTCTTCTTTTTCAAAAGCGGTATTGAACTGAATATAGCTCGCTCCCACTCTGGTCTGGTAGTGAGCTACATTTAGCTCAATAGTGCGATTGTGCGCAATGTGATTAGACAGCGCCCCCGCAAACCGCTTTTGAAAAAGAAGACATAATCACAAGAGCCTGGAGATAGGACCAGGTAAGTGCAACTTTGAGGGCTAAAATCTATCAAATCTTTTAATTTTTAAAGCTATCGCTAAGATAATGTTACATAATTCTGCACTATGTGAAGATGTCCTACTTTACATTTAGAAATATCTGCAAATTGTGTTCAGTCATAACTGCAAATGAATGTAATATTTATTTTTCAGGCAGATCGGTACACTGCAGTGCTAAATCTCTGATATATTCCAAAGATGCCTAAAAACAAATACCTAGCTTGTCTTTAAAAGGACCAATAAATAGGGTAGAATTGAATACTTGACAAATACACAATAAAAAGGCAATGCAATAGCACTTACTCTGAATTTGAAATGAGCAGTAGATTATTTTCTAGCAAATTATGAAATTCATTCAATTTTCCCTTCCCCTATATCATGTGAAAGTGATTAGCCAATCACAAAATGCATATACATATATACTGTGCACTTTGCACATACTCTGTAGGAGCCGGAGTCTCAGAAAGTCTACTTATAAAAATAATATGCACATTTTGATAATGGAAGTATATTTGAAATGTGTTTTTTTTTTTTTTTTATTGCAAGCTTTATTTGAATCATGAAACTTTAATTTGACCTTAGAGGCCCTTTAAAGGGATACTAAAGTCAAAATTAAATTTTCATGATTTCGATAGAGAGTGTAGTTTTAGGAAATTTCCAATATTCTTTCATTATCAAATTGTGCACATTGTTTTTATATACACACTTTTTGAGGCACCAACATGTGCAAGAGTTCAGTGTGGGGCATATTTATCAAAGCGTCAATCTCAGTGCATTCGCCGGCATCAGTACACTTGCCAGACATCGCTGACGCGGATCCACATAAGATCCCCTTATTTATCAAAAATACCACCAAAAACACTTAGTAGGGAGCGATAAGCATCGGACTGTTGATAACAAACAGTCATCGATGACGAGGTTATTAGGGTTTTTCCTAACTTTATACCATTTTATTACTGTCCGTGAAAAAGCACATCTGTTAATGTCCAAGAAATAGATAGATTTATACCTCAACAAAAAATATCTTATAGAAAGTTATTTTTATATTTATTTGTTATACAAAAAAATCTGTTATATGATACTTTCACATAAATTAATGTGTATTTGTATTTCTAGAAGTCATGATATGCTTTTATCTCAGGCTTTTTTTTATAAATGAATATTAGAATTTGTACACATATCTTTGCACATACTTGTGTATATATATATATATATATATATATATATATATATATATATATATGTGTGTGTGTGTGTGTGTGTGTGTTATGACAGAAATCTTCTGCAAACATATTTACATGTCCCAAAGTTCCTTTTTTTGTTCTAAACAATGTTGTCTATCATATTTCTGTGTTTATTTATACCACTATATGTATATAGTACACATTTATTATTATTCTGAGCAGGAATAATTTCAAATATAACATGTCATCAGGGTATCATATGTATTTATTTGTAATTAATGGATATTTTAAGAGCTGGGCCAATTTTCTCTCTGTACCTGTGCAACCCCTCCTGATTGCAATTTAGTTTTAAAAAGCACCCTACACAGGTGTTATAAAATGGGCTGGCATATAAGATGACATTTCTTACTGAAAAAGAAATTCAAGAGAAGGAAGAAATACACTGAAAATAGCATGACAGTAAAGAAGTGATTTTAATTTCTGATGTATCTGAATCATGACAGTTTAATGCTAGGTGGGCTATCCCTTTGAGCTATCAGCTTTAGATTATATTGAATAAAACATCAATCGATTTTTAAAATCATTGTCTAAAATATTACACTGTGTGTCCTAATGTCAGCATCAATGTTTATCTTTAATACTAATTTCACATATACAGTACATCCTTTCAAAGTATAATACACAATGTAACAAATGGCACTTACAAATTCTGATGAGTGATCAATGACACAAGTATCAAGCAATTTGATTCGTTAGTGATAGTTTAAAATGTATATTTGAATCAGATTGTCAGATGTCATAAATCATGTGATTATGCATATTCCAATCAAAAGTGGTTGAAAATTTTACTAGTGTGTGGGTTGTTTAGGAGTTTGTGTCATAATTGGTACGAAAAGTGTTGCGTCAAAATTGGTGCAAAGTGGAGAGTGAGACTTGTATTACATGGTTTAAACATGGTGCACATAGATGTTTCACAAAAATAAAAAGGAAGTTAGCTATATTATGTTGTGTATTTATTTCATTTTTATCTCTATATCTATTAGTGTGACAAGTTTGGGGCAAAACTTTTCAACAAATTTGTAGAAATAATATTGTACCCTTGCTTTGTAATGAGAGCCAAATTTGTAGCATAATCCATAAGTAGTAATGTCTCATTTTTATCCCTATATCTACTAGTGCACCAAATGTGGAGCAATAATATTGTTTGATTTAGAAAGGGTATACAATTTTAATAGAGTTTCTAATTTACTTTTATTATGTAATATACTTCATTCTCTTGAAGCATTGAACATAAGCTTTCTGTGTTTTCAGACTCCCATTGAGTTCTATGGCATCCGCGACCTTAAGGGTGGCGGATTGAAAACTAGGTACGCTGCATCGGAATACACGCGAGCACACCTGTTAAATGTTTGATAAATTTGGAAAAGGCTCAAATAGAGTCGAATCTGAATTCGAAACATCTGTAATGACGCAAGCATCGATCTGCGTCGGATTGAGATTGCAGGATCGTATATCATGTCACAAATTTCAACATTTGCCGATCTTGGCGCTTTGATAACTACGATGGATCAATCTCGCGACAAATACGACGAGGAATTCAAGCGTATTTTCAGTTGACGCTTTAAGAAATAGGCCCCTGTATATGTATATGAGTCTTTGATTGACTGATGGCTGCAACATGTTACAATGGGCTGGGAAATTGAAATAAACTTTGAAATTTGTCAGAAAAAAATCTACTGTTCATTTGAAAGTCAAAGTAGGTGCTATTGCATTGTAGTTTATTATGCATGTGTTGATTATGCAATTCTACTATATTTAATTGTCCTTTTGTTGAAAACAAAAACAAAACATAAAGCACACATGACTAGATAGTAAGGCAATGTAATCACTGGTAAGTGATCAATAACTTTAGTGTATGTATTAAAAATACATTTTACAGTATAATAGGAACAGAAATGATACATGGTTCTGGGAATTTTTTACTCTACCTCCATATATTGAAATTGTAATATTCTACTAATGAATTTTAAATATTATCTTAAAATGATTTCAATTTTAGGAACTTGCAATCAGTTTCAATAGGTATTACATGAAACTGAATGTATATGCAGCTGAAAATTTATTTTTCAGCACAAAATAATTACCCAGTGGGGGTAAGCAAGTGCCCCAATTCTTTAGCGACAAAGTTCAGCAGTTTTGAACTTTTTAAGGTTGATATATAGATATATAAAAATACATATATTCAATACAAAATTGGTAATTTATATGTCTTTTTTCTGTCAAATTGTATTTTACACCTACTCACATTTCTCATTACTCTTTTTGTGGTAGCAAAACAAAGTTGCTCAAATTTATAAATGCAGTTAATACTAAAAAAATACAGCCAATGGCAGTTATTTTGTTTGAATAAAGATAAAGGGCAAATTCCCCGCGTGGCACGCGATACAGCACATTCCTATTGTGCAACACAAATTCTTTGTAACACTGGGAGACATGACAGAACAAAAATACTATTAGAAATGTTTGAAAAGGAACATTTTTGGCCATGATAGAGGCTTTTGACATTATTTATTAGGTTCAAAAATGTTTGACAAAAGCCTAACAATGGTTCTGTGGAAACCACTACATCTGAGTCAGTTTCTGTTGTTGTGTGCAGGCATTGATTTGAGGATGGCCAGCAATAGTGGAACAATTCCCTCACAGCAGTCTAGGCAAGCGCGCATTCAAACTCTCACAAGCAAAGGTCTGTGAACAAGCCATATGGAATCAGAAAGAAGGAGTAGAAAAAAATAAACATTTATTAACCTCTTTGTGGGGAGATCGGTGGAAGTACAGGCCAATGGGGACGAAGATGGTCATGCCAAATTTCAAGGAAAGAAGATGCAAGCCCTGCGGCCTCTGAGCATTTTCTCATTGAATTTGATAAGGCCTGGGGAAGGTCTGCATTACCATAGTTACTGCAACTGGATAGGACAGGATTCAAAATACTGCTGCAATATCCACTGCCTGCCAAAAGAGAGCTTTTGTGCTCTGTGTTTTTTCTGGAATAGTTTCCAAACTCTTCTTCAGATTCTGCAGAATCTCCCACAGGCAGAGATAAGGATGATGAACGCAGTTGTGAAAGAGGTGTACCGCAAGATCTGTAGATGGTGCTGCAAAAAGAAACTCTTCCAGACAAATCTGTTAAAAGAAAAAGAAAAAAAATCATGTTAACATGAATTACTTATATCTAATAAACCTTTTTTAAAAATATAAAATATATTTGTGATGTCTGCTGAGACTTGTTTTGTAGTTTTAGCCATTTTTGTTTATACATTTCAACAAATCATTATTACTAAAACCTTTTTTTTTGTCATCTGCATTCACATACTTTTACAGTAGAAATAATTTACATCCCCAGACCTTGACAAGCAATGTTTGAGGTTAAAAACACATAAATGTTTTTCACATACAAAGACAACTATTGGGAAGTTAACGTGGCTGTCTATATACAGGGAGTGCAGAATTATTAGGCAAATGAGTATTTTGACCACATCATCCTCTTTATGCATGTTGTCTTACTCCAAGCTGTATAGGCTCGAAAGCCTACTACCAATTAAGCATATTAGGTGATGTGCATCTCTGTAATGAGAAGGGGTGTGGTCTAATGACATCAACACCCTATATCAGGTGTGCATAATTATTAGGCAACTTCCTTTCCTTTGGCAAAATGGGTCAAAAGAAGGACTTGACAGGCTCAGAAAAGTCAAAGATAGTGAGATATCTTGCAGAGGGATGCAGCACTCTTAAAATTGCAAAGCTTCTGAAGTGTGATCATCGAACAATCAAGCGTTTCATTCAAAATAGTCAACAGGGTCGCAAGAATGTGTGGAAAAACCAAGGCGCAAAATAACTGCCCATGAACTGAGAAAAGTCAAGCGTGCAGCTGCCAAGATGCCACTTGCCACCAGTTTGGCCATATTTCAGAGCTGCAACATCACTGGAGTGCCCAAAAGCACAAGGTGTGCAATACTCAGAGACATGGCCAAGGTAAGAAAGGCTGAAAGACGACCACCACTGAACAAGACACACAAGCTGAAACTTCAAGACTGGGCCAAGAAATATCTCAAGACTGATTTTTCTAAGGTTTTATGGACTGATGAAATGAGAGTGAGTCTTGATGGGCCAGATGGATGGGCCCGTGGCTAGATTGGTAAAGGGCAGAGAGCTCCAGTCCGACTCAGATGCCAGCAAGGTGGAGGTGGAGTACTGGTTTGGGCTGGTATCATCAAAGATGAGCTTGTGGGGCCTTTTCGGGTTGAGGATGGAGTCAAGCTCAACTCCCAGTCCTACTGCCAGTTTCTGGAAGACACCTTCTTCAAGCAGTGGTACAGGAAGAAGTCTGCATCCTTCAAGAAAAACATGATTTTCATGCAGGACAATGCTCCATCACACGCGTCCAAGTACTCCACAGCGTGGCTGGCAAGAAAGGGTATAAAAGAAGAAAATCTAATGACATGGCCTCCTTGTTCACCTGATCTGAACCCCATTGAGAACCTGTGGTCCATCATCAAATGTGAGATTTACAAGGAGGGAAAACAGTACACCTCTCTGAACAGTGTCTGGGAGGCTGTGGTTGCTGCTGCACGCAATGTTGATGGTGAACAGATCAAAACACTGACAGAATCCATGGATGGCAGGCTTTTGAGTGTCCTTGCAAAGAAAGGTGGCTATATTGGTCACTGATTTGTTTTTGTTTTGTTTTTGAATGTCAGAAATGTATATTTGTGAATGTTGAGATGTTATATTGGTTTCACTGGTAAAAATAAATAATTGAAATGGGTATATATTTGTTTTTTGTTAAGTTGCCTAATAATTATGCACAGTAATAGTCACCTGCACACACAGATATCCCCCTAAAATAGCTATAACTAAAAACAAACTAAAAACTACTTCCAAAACTATTCAGCTTTGATATTAATGAGTTTTTTGGGTTCATTGAGAACATGGTTGTTGTTCAATAATAAAATTAATCCTCAAAAATACAACTTGCCTAATAATTCTGCACTCCCTGTAGATATAAAATACATATTTGAAAAGTATTTTATTAATCATGTTGATCATTTCTCCCTTAAAGGGACAGTCTAGCATAGAATTGTTATTGTTTTAAAAGATAGATAATCCCTTTATTACCCATTCCCCAGTTTTGCATAACCAACACAGTAATATTAATATACTTTTTACCTCTGTGATTACCTTGTATCTAAGCATCTTCTGACAGCCCCCTGATCACATGACTTTTTATTATCTATTGATTTGCATTTAGTAGTGTGTTGTACTAACGCTTAGATAACTCTACGAGCGTAATCACAATTAGCTAGATTACGAGTCTTGCGTTAGGCTTAAAAAGCAAGGTTGGCCGGTCCCAACGCTGCTTTTTAACGCCCGCTGGTATTACGAGTCTTGCAGGTACAGGTTTACCGCTCACTTTTTTGGCCAGACTTGGAAATACCGCAAATCCACTTACGTCAATTGTGTATCCTCTTTTTTCAATGGGACTTGCATAGTGCCGGTATTACGAGTCTGCCAAAACGTGAGCGGTAGACCCTCTCCTTTCAACACTGGTACCGCATTTTAAAGTCAGTAGTTAAGAGTTTAACACTACAACGCCGTAGCATAAAACTCTTAACTAAAGTGCTAAAAAGTACACTAACACCCATAAACTACCTATTAACCCCTAAACCGAGGCCCTCCCGCATAGCAAACACTAAAATTTAAATTTGAACCCCTAATCTGCCGAACCGAACATCGCCGCCACTATAATAAATATATTAACCCCTAAACCGCCGCACTCCCGCCTCGCAAACATTAGTTAAATATTATTAACCCCTAATCTGCCATCCCTAACATCGCCGACACCTACCTACATTTATTAACCCCTAATTTGCCGCCCCCAACGTCGCCGCCACTATACTAAAGTTTTGAACCCTTAAATCTAAGTCTAACCCTAACCCACCCTAACTTAAATATAATTTAAATAAATCTAAATAAAATCCCTATCATTAACTAAATAATTCTTATTTAAAACTAAATACTTACCTATAAAATAAACCCTAAGCTAGCTACAATATAACTAATAGTTACATTGTATCTATCTTAGGGTTTATTTTTATTTTACAGGCAAGTTTGTATTTATTTTAACTAGGTAGAATGGTTATTAAATAGTTATTAACTATTTAATAACTACCTAGCTAAAATAAATACAAAGTTACCTGTAAAATAAAACCTAACCTAAGTTTTAATTACTCCTAGAACTACACTATAATTAAATTAATTCCCTAAATTAAATACAATTAAATGCAATTATATAAAATTATCGAAAGTACAAAAAAACCCCCACTAAATTATAGAAAATAATAAACAAATTACAAGATGTTTAAACTAATTACACCTAATCTAATCCCCCTAACAAAATAAAAAAGCCCCCCCAAAATGAAAAAGCCCTACCCTACACTAAATTACAAATAGCCCTTAAAAGGGCCTTTTGCGGGGCATTACCCAAAAGTAATCAACTCTCTTACCTGTAAAAAAAATGACAAATCCCCCCCCCAACATTAAAACCCACCACCCACACAGCCAATCCTACTCTAAAACCCACCCAATACCCCCTTAAAAAAAACTAACACTAACCCCTTGAAGATCACCTTACCGAGAGAAGTCTTCACCCAACCGGGCCGAAGTCCTCAATGAAGCCAGGAGAAGTCTTCATCCAAGCTGGGTGAAGTGGTCCTCCAGACGGCAGAAGTCTTCATCCAGACGGCATCTTCTATCTTCATCCATCTGGCGCGGAGCGGGCCCATTTTCAAGACATCCGACACTGAGCATCCTCTTCAATCATCAGCTATCACAGAATGAAGGTACCTTTAAGTGACATCATCCAAGATGGCTTCCCTTCAATTCCGATTGGCTGATAGAATTCTATCAGCCAATTGGAATTAAGATAGAAAAAATCCTATTGGCTGATGCAATCAGCCAATAGGATTGAAGTTCAATCCTATTGGCTGATCCAATCAGCCAATCGAATGCGAGCTCAATCCTATTGGCTGATTCTACCTTAATTCCGATTGGCTGATAGAATTCTATCAGCCAATCAGAATTGAAGGGACGCCATCTTGGATGACGTCACTTAAAGGTACCTTCATTCTGTGTTAGCCGTCGATTGAAGAGGATGCTCCGCGTCGGATGTCTTGAAGATGGACCCGCTCCGTGCCGGATGGATGAAGATAGAAGATGCCGTCTGGATGAAGACTTCTGCCCGTCTGGAGGACCACTTCGCCAGTCTTGGATGAAGACTTCTCCCGGCTTCGTTGAGGACTTCGGCCCGGTTGTGTGAAGACTTCTCCCGGTAAGGTAAGGGTTTTAATGTTGGGGGGGGGATTTGTAATTTTTTTTTACAGGTAAGAGAGCTGATTACTTTGGGGCAATGCTCCGCAAAAGGCCCTTTTAAGGGCTATTTGTAATTTAGTGTAGGGTAGGGTTTTTTATTTTGGGGGGGCTTTTTTATTTTGTTAGGGAGATTAGATTAGGTGTAACTAGTTTAAAAATCTTGTAATTTGTTTATTATTTTCTGTAATTTAGTGGGGGGGGTTGTACTTTAGATAATTTTATTTAATTGTATTTAATTTAGGGAATTCATTTAATTATATTGTAGTGTTAGGTGTAAATGTAACTTAGGTTAGGTTTTATTTTACAGGTACATTTGTATTTATTTTAGCTAGGTAGTTAGTAAATAGTTATTAACTATTTAGTAACTATTATACCTAGTTAAAATAAACTTGCCTGTAAAATAAAAATAAACCCTAAGCTAGCTACAATGTAACTATTAGTTATATTGTAGCTAGCTTAGGGTTTATTTCATAGGTAATTAGTTAGTTTTAAATAGGAATAATTTAGTTAATTATAGTAATTTTATTTAGATTTCTTTTAATTATATTTAATTATATTTAAGTTAGGGGGTGTTAGGTTTAGGGTTAGACTTAGGTTTAGGGGTTAATAACTTTAATATAGTGGCGGCGATGTTGGGGGCGGCAGATTAGGGGTTAATAAATGTAGGTAGGTGGGGTCGATATTAGGGCCTGCAGATTAGGGGTTAATAATATTTAACTAATGTTTGCGAGGCGGGAGTTCGGCAGTTTAGGGGTTAATATGTTTATTATAGTGGCGGCGACGTTGGGGGCAGCAGATTAGGGGTTAATAAATGTAGGTAGGTGGCGGCGACATTGGGGGCAGCAGATTAGGGGTTAATAAATATAATGTAGGTGTCGGCGATGTTGGGGGCAGCAGATTAGGGGTTCATAAGTATAATGTAGGTGGCGGCGGTGTCCGGAGCGGAAGATTAGAGGTTAATAATATAATTTAGGTGTCGGCAATGTCGGGGGCGGCAGATTAGAGGTTAATAAGTGTAAGATTAGGAGTGTTTAGACTCGGGGTTCATGTTAGGGTGTTAGGTGTAGACATAAAATGTATTTCCCCATAGGAATCAATGGGGCTGCGTTAAGGAGCTTTATGCTGCTTTTTGGCAGGTGTTAGACTTTTTTTCAGCCGGCTCTCCCCATTGATTCCTATGGGGAAATAGTGCACGAGCACGTTACACCAGCTCACCGCTAACGTAAGCAGCGCTGGTATTGGAGTGCGGTAAGGAGCAAAATTTTGCTCAATGCTCACTTCTTGTCTGGGTTGTAAAAACCCGTAATACCAGCGCTGTCTGTAAGTGAGCGGTAAGCATAAACTTCTCGTTAGCACCGCATAGCCTCTAACGCAAAACTCGTAATCTAGGTGAAAGTTATCTATATGGCCCACGTGAACTAGCAGTCTTCTGTTGTGAAAAGCAAATAAAAAAGCATGTGATTAGAAGCGGCCTTCAAGGGCTTAGAAATTAGCATATGAGCCTACCTTGGTTTAGCTTTCAACTAAGAATACCAAGAGAATCAAGCAAATTTGGTGATAAAAGTAAATTGGAAAGTTGTTGAAAATTACATGCCCTATCTGTATAATGAAAGTTTAATTTTGACTAGACTGTCCCTTTAACTGTGGCAAATTATGGCTAGCTGTAAATTTATGTGTCCACTGCTCTAACAGTCACATAGCTTTCTGAGGACAATCCAGGATACTGAATTAGCTTTTCTAGGGAGAAAGTGTTTAATATTCTTTTTAAAGATGCATTATTTTTTCCTGCTGCACCTGATGAATTTACTTACACAGCAGTATTTTAACAAGCATATCAGCTTTCAGGACACTGCAAAGTCACTATTTTCACGTTATTTTAAAAAAATAGGTACTTTTTATTTCTAAATGTCTCAGTTTACATATACTTTAAAGAGTAGTTGACTTTATTACAATGTTAATATTATTTTATATACATTTTGAGTTGTTGGACAGATAATTTGTCAGTTAATTAACAGGAACATTTTAATGCTACCATTTTGTCTGCCCCAAAATATGATGTAAAATTGTAAAATATCATGCCCTAGATTACAGTGGAGAGCAAAAATGTTATGGTGGTCTAACATCACTAGAGCGCAATCCAAAGCACTTCCATTTTTTCTTTCACATTACAAGGTCAAAGTAAAATATTAGTGCTCGAGTGAAATCCCAGGGTGCATTAATATCTGAATGTGGGATAGCATGAGTGCACTAAATCACTCACAAAATAAACTTCTATGGGCTTGCGCTGAAAAACTAATTTAAGCTATCACTTGAGTGCTTAGCGGAAGGTGTGCTAACCTGAAGGTGCATCAAGTCAAAGGTCAAATAGTGGTAGGGTTGCCACCCGTCCCTTAAAATACAGAACACGTATAAGTTACACATGCTGCAGGGTGTGCAGGGAGGAATATGAATAGTGCTGTCCAGAAACACAATACATATTGTTCCCTGCACACCATGCAGCATGTGTAACTCATAAGTGTCCAGAAAAACATGGCTGAGGTGGCAACTCTAAATAGTGGTGTTCTTCACTAACATTTAAAATTTAATTTTCTATTGAAATATACAGTGTATATTTTTCATTCAATGTTTATATGGAATATGACATGGTTTTGTTGTGGGATAAGCTCCAAGGTGTATATGTGTGTCTATATGTATATATGTTTATGTATGTATGTGCACATACATACAAACACACATATCTACAAATGAGCCCTTTCCAGTCCAATACCTTGTAATATATGATGGGCAGTATGTAAATATAAAAGTGATTTCTGTTTTATAATTGTTGAAATAATCTTGATGTAAACTAAGTTTCACAGTACATGCATGATCACCATTGTTAATAAAGAAAAAAACCTTAGTTAGAAACCTACATGATCTGGTGGATTGTAGGTATATTATACATATTTATATAATATCTATACTATAATTTGGTTTGTAATGTGTGTCGCCGTCGGCAGTTTAGCCACCTCGTAGCGAAGAGATAGCTTCAGGAGCTCAAACTCTCAGCTGTAATATAACGGCTTAGACTTGGAGCTTCTGAAGCTTCAGGCATCTGCCGCATATGGAGCCGGAGCGCGATCGGTGCTCCGCCTTCATATGAGGCCAGATGCCTGATCATTACAGACGGCGACACTGTGTGTGTCACCGTTTGTAGCAATCCTCTGCTGGTGCAGGTGGGAGGTGTGGGCAGGTGGCGAGTGGGCAGCTCAGCAGGGAGGGGGAGGCAGTGAGAGTGCCCTAATTAAAAAAAAAAAAGGACAGGAGGAGAGAGAGCAAAAGAGAGGGGAGAAAGAGAGGGGGAGAGAGAGCAAAAGAGAGGGGAGAGGGAGAACAAACGAGAGGGGAAAGAGAGAGAGAGAGAGAGAGAGCAAAAACGAGGGGAGAGAGAGCAAAAGAGAGGGGAGAGATAGCAAAAGAGGGGAGAGAGTAAAAGAGAGGGGGAGATAGAGCAAAAGAGAGGGGGGAAAGAGAGCAAAAGAGAGGGGGGTAAGAGAGCAAATGAGAGGGGAGAGAGAGCAAATGAGAGGGGGAGAGAGCAAAAGAGGGGTGCGAGAGAGCAAAAGAGAGGGGAGAGGGAGAGCAAAAGAGAGGGGGGAGAAAGAGCAAATGAGAGGGGAGAGAGCAAATGAGAGGGGGGAGAGAGAGAGACAGAGCAAATGAGAGGGGAGAGAGAGAGCAAATGATAGGGGAGAGAGAGAGAGAGCAAAAGAGAGGGGAGAGGTAGAGCAAAAGAGAGGGGAGAGGGAGAGCCAAAGAGAGGGGGGAGAGAGAGAGCAAAAGTGAGGAGGGAGAGGGAGAGCAAAAGAGAGAGGGGAGAGAGAGCGCAAAAGAGAGGGAGAGAGAGAGCGCAAAAGTGAGGAGGGAGAGGGAGAGCAAAATAGAGGGGGAGAGAAAGAGCAAACAAGAGGGGGAAGAGAGAGCAAAAGAGAGGGGGGGAGAGAGAGCAAAATAGAGGGGGAGAGAGTGCAAAAGAGAGGGGGAGAGAGAGCAAATGAGAGGGGAGAGAGAGCAAATGAGAGGGGATAGAGAGCAAATGAGAGGGGGAAGGGAGAGCAAAAGAGGGGGAGAGAGAGCAAAAGAGGGGGAGATAGAGAGCAAAAGATAGGGGGGAGGGAGAGCAAAAGAGAGGGGGAGAGAGCAAAAGAGAGGGGGAGAAAGCGCAAAAGAGTGGGGGCAAAAAAGAGGAGGAGAGAGAGCAAAAGAGAGGGGGGGAGAGAGAGAAAAAGAGAGGGGAGAGAGAGAGCAAAAGAGAGGGGAGAGAGAGAGCAAAAGAGAGGGGGGAGAGAGAGCGAAAGAGAGGGGGAGAGACAGCAAAAGAGTGGGGGGGAGAGCAAAAGAGAGGGGAGGAGCAAAAGAGAGGGAATGAGAGAGTAAAAGAGAGGGGAGAGAGAGAGCAAATTAGAGGGGGCAGAGAGAGCAAAATAGAGGGGCAGAGAGAGCATAAGAGAGGGGGAGAGAAAGCAAAAGAGAGGGGAGAAAGAGAGCAAAAGAGAAGGGGAGAGAAAGCAAAAGAAAGGGGGGGAGAGAGAGCAAAAGAGAGGGGGAGAGAGAGCATACGAGAGGGGGGTGAGAGAGCAAAAGAGAGGGGGGAGAGAGAGCAAAAGAGAGGGGAGAGAGAGTGCAAAAGAGAGGGGGAGAGAGTGCAAAAGAGATAGGGGGAGAGAGCAAAAGAGAGGGTGGAGAGAGAGCAAAAGAGAGGGAGGAGAGAGAGCAAAAGAGAGGGGAGAGAGCGCCTAAATGGAAAGGGGAAATAGAGCAAAAGAGAGGGGGGAGAGAGAGCAAAAGAGAGGGGGAGAGCATAAGAGAGGGGGGAGAGGGAGAGCAAAAGAGAGGGGGAGAGAAAGCAAATGAGAGGGGAGAGAGAGCAAATGAGAGGGGGAGAGAGCAAAAGAGGGGTGCGAGAGAGCAAAAGAGAGGGGAGAGGGAGAGCAAAAGAGAGGGGGGGAGAAAGAGCAAATGAGAGGGGAGAGAGAGAGCAAATGATAGGGGAGAGAGAGAGAGCAAAAGAGAGGGGAGAGGTAGAGCAAAAGAGAGGGGAGAGGGAGAGCCAAAGAGAGGGGGGAGAGAGAGCGCAAAAGAGAGGGAGAGAGAGAGCGCAAAAGTGAGGAGGGAGAAGGAGAGCAAAAGAGAGGGGGAGAGAAAGAGCAAACAAGAGGGGGAAGAGAGAGCAAAAGAGAGGGGGGGAGAGAGAGCAAAAGAGAGGGGGAGAGAGTGTAAAAGAGAGGGGGAGAGAGAGCAAATGAGAGGGGAGAGAGAGCAAATGAGAGGGGAGAGAGAGCAAATGAGAGGGGAGAGAGAGCAAATGAGAGGGGGGAGAGAGAGCAAAAGAGGGGGAGATAGAGAGCAAAATATAGGGGGGAGAGAGAGCAAAAGAGAGGGGGGAGAGAGAGAAAAAGAGAGGGGAGAGAGAGAGCAAAAGAGAGGGGAGAGAGAGAGCAAAAGAGAGGGGGGAGAGAGAGCAAAAGAGAGGGGGGAGAGACAGCAAAAGAGTGGGGGGGAGAGCAAAAGAGAGGGGAGGAGCAAAAGAGAGGGGATGAGAGAGTAAAAGAGAGGGGAGAGAGAGAGCAAATTAGAGGGGGCAGAGAGAGCAAAATAGAGGGGCAGAGAGAGCATAAGAGAGGGGGAGAGAAAGCAAAAGAGAGGGGAGAGAGAGAGCAAAAGAGAAGGGGAGAGAAAGTAAAAGAAAGGGGGGAGAGAGAGCAAAGGAGAGGGGGGAGAGAGAGCATAAGAGAGGGGGTGAGAGAGCAAAAGAGAGGGGGGAGAGAGAGCAAAAGAGAGGGGAGAGAGAGTGCAAAAGAGATAGGGGGAGAGAGCAAAAGAGAGGGTGGAGAGAGAGCAAAAGAGAGGGAGGAGAGAGAGCAAAAGAGAGGGAGGAGAGAGAGCAAAAGAGAGGGGGAGAGAGCGCCTAAATGGAAAGGGGAAATAGAGCAAAAGAGAGGGGGGAGAGAGAGCAAAAGAGAGGGGGAGAGCATAAGAGAGGGGGAGAGGGAGAGCAAAAACATAATTTATGTAAGAACTTACCTGATAAATTCATTTCTTTCATATTAGCAAGAGTCCATGAGCTAGTGACGTATGGGATATACATTCCTACCAGGAGGGGCAAAGTTTCCCAAACCTCAAAATGCCTATAAATACACCCCTCACCACACCCACAAATCAGTTTAACGAATAGCCAAGAAGTGGGGTGATAAGAAAAAAAGTGCGAAAGCATATAAATAAGGAATTGGAATAATTGTGCTTTATACAAAAAAAAAAAAAAATCATAACCACCACAAAAAGGGTGGGCCTCATGGACTCTTGCTAATATGAAAGAAATGAATTTATCAGGTAAGTTCTTACATAAATTATGTTTTCTTTCATGTAATTAGCAAGAGTCCATGAGCTAGTGACGTATGGGATAATGACTACCCAAGATGTGGATCTTTCCACGCAAGAGTCACTAGAGAGGGAGGGATAAAATAAAGACAGCCAATTCCTGCTGAAAATAATCCACACCAAAATAAAGTTTAATGAAAACATAAGCAGAAGATTCAAATAGAAACCGCTGCCTGAAGTACTTTTCTACCGAAAACTGCTTCAGAAGAAGAAAACACATCAAAATGGTAGAATTTAGTAAAAGTATGCAAAGAGGACCAAGTTGCTGCTTTGCAAATTTGATCAACCGAAGCCTCATTCCTAAACGCCCAGGAAGTAGAAACTGACCTAGTAGAATGAGCTGTAATCCTTTGAGGCGGAGTTTTACCCGACTCGACATAGGCATGATGAATTAAAGATTTCAACCAAGATGCCAAAGAAATGGCAGAAGCTTTCTGGCCTTTTCTGGAACCGGAAAAGATGACAAATAGACTAGAAGTCTTTCGGAAAGACTTAGTAGCTTCAACATAATATTTCAAAGCTCTAACAACATCCAAAGAATGCAACGATTTCTCCTTAGAATTCTTAGGATTAGGACATAATGAAGGAACCACAATTTCTCTACTAATGTTGTTGGAATTCACAACCTTAGGTAAAAATTCAAAAGAAGTTCGCAACACCGCCTTATCCTGGTGAAAAATCAGAAAAGGAGATTCACAAGAAAGAGCAGATAATTCAGAGACTCTTCTGGCAGAAGAGATGGCCAAAAGGAACAAAACTTTCCAAGAAAGTAATTTAATCTCAAATGAATGCATGGGTTCAAAAGGAGGAGCTTGAAGAGCCCCCAGAACCAAATTCAAACTCCAAGGAGGAGAAATCGACTTAATGACAGGTTTTATACGAACCAAAGCTTGTACAAAACAATGAATATCAGGAAGATTAGCAATCTTTCTGTGAAAAAGAACAGAAAGAGCAGAGATTTGTCCTTTCAAGGAACTTGCGGACAAACCTTTATCTAAACCATCCTGAAGAAACTGTAAAATTCTCGGAATTCTAAAAGAATGCCAGGAAAAATGATGAGAAAGACACCAAGAAATATAAGTCTTCCAGACGAGCCTGTAACATAGTATTAATCACAGAGTCAGAGAAACCTCTTTGACCAAGAATCAAGCGTTTAATCTCCATACCTTTAAATTTAAGGATTTGAGATCCTGATGGAAAAAAGGACCTTGCGACAGAAGGTCTGGTCTTAACGGAAGAGTCCACGGTTGGCAAGAGGCCATCCGGACAAGATCCGCATACCAAAACCTGTGAGGCGATGCTGGAGCTACCAGCACAACAAACGAGCATTCCTTCAGAATCTTGGAGATTACTTTTGGAAGAAGAACTAGAGGCAGAAAGATATAGGCAGGATGATACTTCCAAGGAAGTGACAATGCATCCACTGCTTCCGCTTGAGGATCCCGGGATCTGGACAGATAACTGGGAAGTTTCTTGTTTAGATGAGAAGCCATCAGATCTATTTCTGGGAGTTCCCACATTTGAACAATCTGAAGAAATACCTCTGGGTGAAGAGACCATTCGCCCGGATGCAACGTTTGGCGACTGAGATAATCCGCTCCCCAATTGTCTATACCTTGGATATGAACCGCAGAGATTAGACAGGAGCTGGATTCCGCCCAAACCAGAATTCGAGATACTTCTTTCATAGCCAGAGGACTGTGAGTCCCTCCTTGATGATTGATGTATGCCACAGTTGTGACATTGTCTGTCTGAAAACAAATGAACGACTCTCTCTTCAGAAGAGGCCAAGACTGAAGAGCTCTGAAAATTGCACGGAGTTCCAAAATATTGATCGGTAATCTCACCTCCTGAGATTCCCAAACCCCTTGTGCCGTCACAGACCCCCACACAGCTCCCCAACCTGTAAGACTTGCATCTGTTGAGATTATAGTCCAGGTCGGAAGAACAAAAGAAGCCCCCTGAATTAAACGATGGTGATCTGTCCACCACATCAGAGAATGTCTTACAATCGGTTTTAAAGATATTAATTGAGATATCTTTGTGTAATCCCTGCACCATTGGTTCAGCATACAGAGCTGAAGAGGTCGCATGTGAAAACGAGCAAAGGGGATCGCGTCCGATGCAGCAGTCATAAGACCTAGAATTTCCATGCATAAGGCTACCGAAGGGAATGATTGTGACTGAAGGTTTCGACAAGCT
Source organism: Bombina bombina (assembly GCF_027579735.1). Taxonomy (NCBI): domain Eukaryota; kingdom Metazoa; phylum Chordata; class Amphibia; order Anura; family Bombinatoridae; genus Bombina; species Bombina bombina. The sequence continues at coordinate 339,929,587 of NC_069504.1, read as the reverse complement.
GAAATCAATTTTAGACGTCTCTTGTCTGTCAAAGACAGAGTCATGGACACTGGATCTATCTGGAAACCCAAAAAGGTTACCCTTGTCTGAGGAATCAATTAACTTTTTAGTGAATTGATCCTCCAACCATGATCTTGAAGAACCAACACAAGTCGATTCGTATGAGATTCTGCTAAATGTGAAGACTGAGCAAGTACCAAGATATCGTCCAAATAAGGAAATACCACAATACCCTGTTCTCTGATTACAGACAGAAGGGCACCGAGAACCTTTGTAAAAATTCTTGGAGCTGTAGCTAGGCCAAACGGCAGAGTCACAAACTGGTAATGCTTGTCCAGGAAAGAGAATCTCAGAAACTGATAGTGATCTGGATGAATCGGAATATGCAGATATGCATCCTGTAAATCTATTGTAGACATATAATGCCCTTGCTGAACTAAAGGCAGGATAGTCCTTATAGTTACCATTTTGAATGTTGGTATCCTTACATAACGATTCAATATTTTTAGATCCAGAACTGGACTGAAGGAATTCTCCTTCTTTGTTACAATGAAGAGATTCGAATAAAACCCCAGCCCCTGTTCCAGAACTGGAACTGGCATAATTACCCCAGCCAACTCTAGATCTGAAACACATTTCAGAAATGCTTGAGCTTTCACTGGCTTTACTGGGACACCGGAAAGAAAAAATCTCTTTGCAGGAGGTCTTATCTTGAAACCAATTCTGTACCCTTCTAAAACAATGTTCTGAATCCAAAGATTGTGAACAGTATTGATCCAAATTTCTTTGAAAAAACGTAATCTGCCCCCTACCAGCTGGGCTGGAATGAGGGCCGCACCTTCATGTGGACTTAGAAGCTGGCTTTGCTTTTCTAGAAGGCTTGGATTTATTCCAGACTGGAGATGGTTTCCAAACTGAAACTGCTCCTGAGGATGAAGGATCAGGCTTTTGTTCTTTGTTGAAACGAAAGGAACGAAAACAATTATTAGCCCTGTTTTTACCCTTAGATTTTTTATCCTGTGGTAAAAAAGTTCCTTTCCCTCCAGTAACAGTTGAGATAATAGAATCCAACTGAGAACCAAATAATTTATTACCCTGGAAAGAAAGGGAAAGTAGAGTCGATTTAGAAGACATATCAGCATTCCAAGTTTTAAGCCATAAAGCTCTTCTAGCTAAAATAGCTAGAGACATAAACCTGACATCAACTCTGATAATATCAAAAATGGCATCACAGATAAAATTATTAGCATGTTGAAGAAGAAGAATAATATTATGAGAATCATGATCTGTTACTTGTTGCGCTAAAGTTTCCAACCAAAAAGTTGAAGCTGCAGCAACATCAGCCAATGATATAGCAGGTCTAAGAAGATTACCTGAACACAGATAAGCTTTTCTTAGAAAGGATTCAATTTTCCTGTCTAAAGGATCCTTAAAGGAAGTACCATCTGCCGTAGGAATAGTAATACGTTTAGCAAGGGTAGAAATAGCCCCATCAACTTTAGGGATTTTGTCCCAAAACTCTAATCTGTCGGACGGTACAGGATATAATTGCTTAAAACGTTTAGAAGGAGTAAATGAATTACCCAAATTATTCCATTCTCTGGAAATTACTTCAGAAATAGCACCAGGAACAGGAAAAACTTCTGGAATAACCACAGGAGATCTAAAGACCTTGCCTAAACGTTTAGATTTAGTATCAAGAGGACCAGAATCCTCAATTTCTAATGCAATTAGGACTTCTTTAAGTAAAGAACGGATAAATTCCATTTTAAATAAATATGACGATTTATCAGCATCAACCTCTGAGACAGAATCCTCTGTATCAGAAGAATCATTAGAATCAGAATGATGATGTTCATTTAAAAATTAATCTGTATAAAGAGAAGTTTTAAAAGACTTTTTATGTTTACCAGAAGGAGGAATAACAGACATAGCCTTCTTAATGGATTCAGAAACAAAATCTCTTATGTTATCAGGAACACTCTGAACATTAGCTGTTGATGGAACTGCAACAGGTAATGGTACTTTACTAAAGGAAATATTTTCTGCATTAACAAGTTTGTCATGACATTTAATACAAACAACAGCTGGAGGAACAACTACCAAAAGTTTACAGCAGATACACTTAGCTTTGGTAGTTCCAGCACCAGGCAGCGATTTTCCAGTAGTATCTTCTGACTCAGTTGCAACGTGTGACATCTTGCAATATGTAATAGAAAAAACAACATATAAAGCAAAATTGATCAAATTCCTTAAATGACAGTTTCAGGAATGGGAAAAAATGCCAGTGAACAAGCTTCTAGCAACCAGAAGCAAAAAATAACGAGACTTAAATAAAGTGGAGACAAAATTGAATCCCACATTATTTGGCGCCTAAATGCTATTAGCGCCAAAAATGACGCCACATCCGGAACGCCGAAATTTTTGGCGCGAAAAACGTCAAAAATGACGCAACTTCCGGCGACACGTATGACGCCGGAAACAGAAAAAAAAATTCGCGCCAAGAAAGTCCGCGCCAAGAATGACGCAATAAAATGAACCATTTTCAGCCCCCGCGAGCCTAACAGCCCACAGGGAAGTCAAATTTGAAGGTAAGATAAAAATGATATATTTAAATGCATTATCCCAAATATGAAACTGACTGTCTGAAATAAGGAAATGTTGAACATCCTGAGTCAAGGCAAATAAATGTTTGAATACATATATTTAGAACTTTATAAAAAAGTGCCCAACCATAGCTTTAGAGTGTCACAGAAAATAAGACTTACTTACCCCAGGACACTCATCTACATGTTGTAGAAAGCCAAACCAGTACTGAAACGAAAATCAGCAGAGGTAATGGTATATATATATAAGAGTATATCGTTGATCTGAAAAGGGAGGTAAGAGATGAATCTCTACGACCGATAACAGAGAACCTATGAAATAGACCCCGTAGAAGGAGATCATTGAATTCAAACAGGCAATACTCTCCTCACATCCCTCTGACATTCACTGCACGCTGAGAGGAAAACCGGCTCCAACCTGCTGCGGAGCGCATATCAACGTAGAATCTAGCACAAACTTACTTCACCACCTCCATAGGAGGCAAAGTTTGTAAAACTGATTTGTGGGTGTGGTGAGGGGTGTATTTATAGGCATTTTGAGGTTTGGGAAACTTTGCCCCTCCTGGTAGGAATGTATATCCCATACGTCACTAGCTCATGGACTCTTGCTAATTACATGAAAGAAAGAGAGGGGGGAGAGAGCGCAAAAGAGAGGGGGGAGAGAGCGCAAAAGAGAGGGGGATATAGGGGGCCACTAGCAGGGGGTGTCAAGCAACCCGATTGTATTCGATCTGGTTGATTTCTGTCCGCTGCCTCAGAGCAGCGGTCTTTAGATAAATCGGCCCTCTGTCTAAATTATGAAACTTTAATTTTTTTTTCCATCTACAGTTCATGTTCAATACCATAAGGATATGGAGAGTTAAAGTTACTGCAGTTAAAATATACCTATGACAAAACTGTGATAGGCCTACAATAAAATTAGGTAATACGTTGAAATAAAAGACATAAATTTAATACTTACTGAAAAGCTTATCATAAAAAATTACCTACAGGATCTCCATAGAATTTATGGGCCATTTTATAGATTCAAAATACATCTTGGTGTAAATGTAAATGTCTGTCTTATGTATTTATAATTCTAAATGTTTAAGAGCTGCTATCTATGAATTATAGTCTACAATATTTCCTGTCACAATATTGACATTTGTAGAAACCACAGATGGCATTTTGCTAACATTTTGATAGTAAATCCCATACAGCAAACTCTGAGCCCTAACACCTATATATAATGGTAACCTACACTACCAGGTGATATTGTGGTTATTGCTATGAGATTATAATGGCAATATTGTGGTACATGAAAATGTAATGGTGATACTACCACCAGATCCCCTAGGCATGTATTTATGAGTAGTAATGTATGTAAGTTCTTACAAGCAAGTTTAACTTTAACCTCTAGAATGCAGATGACAACTAAGCCATCCCTGCAGAGGACAATGTATCATCTTCCTGGGGGTCTCCCTTTTGATCTATATCACCCCCCCTCCCCATCCTGCAGTCTCCTTCCCCATTGGAAACTGAAGTCAGAACTGCCTGTGACACTACCATGTTCATGTTTGCATCACAGGATACAAGGAAATCCATGCTGAATTAGGGATTGCTTGTTACTTAGTGAGTCTATGCCGTCCAGCCCCAAAACCACTTAAATCTGTGCACCCATACTACGTACAAGGACAAAAAAAACATGTTTCAAAGAAGAGAATCTTTTCTTTCAAATGAGGAGTTGCATGAATCAATAAGATGCAGATTTGGTTTTGCATGTGTTTTGTAAAACATTTGTATTAACCCTTACACTTTACTTCAGGTTGCATTATTTCTTCTAGTGCTATTTGGGCTTTCACTCAAATGCAACCCTTAACTTTCAACTTGTAATATCAGCACTATTTAGCTCGGTCACAATATCCATTGAAAGTAATAGGTGCACTACAGTGATGTCGGCCACACTAAACCTTCTCTGGTAAACCTGTTTTACTATGGACTTGTAATATCAAGTTTCATGGTAATTTTAGGACAGTCTATCAATGCTTCATATTGCTTCCTACTGTAGCATTATTGCATGACTGCGCCTTAGTTTGAATGCAGATGTCCCCATCTTTCAAATGAGAGGGCACATGTTCATCTAGCTGCACCTGGTCACGCCATTAACCTGAATGTAGCTCGCTCCCGCTACCAGACCAGAGTGGGAGCGAGCTACATTCAGTTTAATGGCGCGATCTGGCACGCTGTGACTAGACAGTGCGCCCATGAAGCACTTTTGAAAAACAAGACCCACTCAGTAGAGCCTGGACCGGAGTTCAGGTCAATTCAATTTAAGAATAAAACATCTCTGAAAGCTTTTGATTTATAAAGTTTCCCCTAAGCTAATGTTATTTAATTCTGCACTATGTGCAGAATTATATATTATTTTGTAGGTTTACTGGCCCTTTAAGATGTGTATATACACATATTAACACATAAATGTATTTATTCATATACATATATATTTAAAATTGCTGCGCTACTTTCTCCCTTTGCTGCGCTTTGGTTCCTTGCACGACGGCATCAGAACGAGGCTCCACTTGGAGCCAATGGAAGTGCGCTCTTATAAAAGCAATGCTTCCGTGCAATGTGAACTTGAGGTTACTTTCGCATTGCACCTAACTTGTAATACGAGCGCACATCGCATGCGCTGGTATTACTCAGTTGACCGCAAATATCGCTTTAGTGTAAGCGATATTTTGCGCTCAACTCTTAACCTGGCCCTATATAGGATATATTGAATGCAAAAATTTTATATTTGTTTTTTAATTATTTTTTTTTATATGCATAGATTGTTAATATAGATAGAGCCACCGCTCTTGAAAATCAGAATTTTGTGAAATTTTAAAATGTATCTAATATTTTATTGCTAGATATTTTAGACCTCATCATTTTCTGCATAAATTGCAAGATGGTGCAAAGTGGAAATAATATAACACTTTTTATTCCCTGATTTTCAATGATCAATTGTTATTTAGCAATATAAATATTAAATCAGAAATGTTGTGTTTTGGAAAGATGAGCTGATTCAAGGGGGTAGATTTAGTAAATGTCGAAAGGACATGACCCGCTGTAACAGATCATCTCTGCATACACTGTCGGCATTTAACATTGCACAAGCATTTCTGGTGGAATGCTTGTGCAATGCCGTCCCCTGCACATTCACGGCCAATCGGCCACTAGCAGGGGGGGGGTCAATCATTCTGATTGTATGCTTCTTAAGTTAACTCTTATGACCGCTGCTTCTTAACTTAAGTTCCCGGCGGGAAACAGCTGCATTTGCAGCATAATAAATCTAAACCATAGGGCTAGATTACAAGTGGCACGCTAACATTTTTTTTCCTTGCTTTTTGCTCGCTCCTATTTGGTGACCTGGAACGCAGTGATGTCACCAAATAGGCGGAGACTATCCTTCTGAATCTAATACTCGCATCTCAGAGACATCTTATTGGTCCGTGATAGCAGAGGCTCTTGCTATGGAACATTCTCTAGTAAATGCCAGGTAATATAACTTTTTAACAATAAATTGTTTTTCCTTTATCTGTTGTGAGTGCCACTTCTGTGTCTCCATTTGGAGTTTCAAAGAGCCTTTATATCTAGGGCTTGATGTTAGGCTCTAGAATATGTGAGTACATTAGCCCTTCATTACCACCTCTTAATGTGTTGTAGGACTTCACTATTTGCAACTTTCTTTCTTAAATGAGGTACCCCCTAGATCTGCCAGCAATAATATTTGGGACTTTTTTGAAAGTATATCACATTGTTTTTTAGGTATAGATATATATTTTACAAAATAATAATCATATATATATATTTTTTTATAAATGGAACATTTTATTCTATGTGAAGAACATTGGAATGTAAAATATGTAAAATATGCAAATTGTGAATCTGGTTTAGCTCACTTGAACAGTTATCTTATCTTATATTAAATATAAAAATAATGTTATTATAATGAACTTTTAGAATCTCTTTAATAATTATTAAAAAATATTATTTATTACATTATTTTTATATTTAATATTTACATGATGCGTCTTAAGATGTCTTTAAGTGCTCTAACCCAAGACTGCTTTAGACCTACAGCGCTAAACCTGATTCGCGATTTGAATATTGTACATTCCAGTGTTCTTCACATTGCAATAAATGAAATATTTATAGTTCTCAATATATTTCTGTATATATATGAATATTTCTTTAAATATATATATATAAAACTATGGGGGACGAATTATCATTGTGCAGACGGACATTATCCGCTGTAGTGGATCATGTCTGCTGTCAGCATTTATCATTGCGCAAACATTTCTTGCGAAATGCTTGTGCAATACCGCCCCCTGCAGATTCACAGCCAATCGGCCGCTACCAGGGGGTGTCAATCAACCGATCTTATCTGATCGGGCTGATTGCTGTTCACCGCCTCAGAGGTCTGCTTCTTAACTCCTGTTTCCGGCGAGCCTGAAGACTCGCTCAGAAACAGATGCATTAAAATGCATTTGGGGGATGATAAATTGGCTCCTTGATATCTATATAAATATATACAGGTGTTTATACAGATGTATATAGAAATATATATTTTAGATATAAATATAACATACATTTCAATGTGAAGAACCATTGGTATGTGTAATATTAATAGCTCAGTAGAGTCCAGCGTGAGTGTATAGGTGTTAATTTTTGTTTTCCGTTTGCGTGGTCCATTGAAGCCTATGTGGAGAATACATTAACGCAGTCCCGATATCTGAAGCTTTTAGCTTTATTTGTGCACAAAAGTTTAACTTTTAACTTCTAGTACATGCGATACCGGACGCATGCAAAAAGTTAAGGGACAGTCGAGTCAAACTTAAACTTTCATGATTCAAATAGGGCATGCAATTTTGAACAACTTTGCATTTTACTTTAATCAGCAAATTTGCTTTGTTGACTTGGTATTCTTTGTTGAAAGCTAAAAGCTAAGTAGGCTTAGACTCTTATGTTGGCAGTTTTTCACAGTTAGACACTGCAAGTTCATATATGTGCCTTATAGATAACAATGTGCCTTTGAGATATTTATAAGTTAGCACTGAGTGACTAAATTGCAAGTCTGGCAAAATAACTAATTAAAGGGAGCAGTCTTCAGAGGCTTAGATAAAAGGTAATCACAGAGGTAAAAAGTGTGTTAAGGGACCAGCAAATACAGTAGATTTACACAATCAACAAATGCATGATAAAAAGACAATGCAATAGCTCTTAAATGAGTAATAGATTTGTTTTCTGACTTTCAAAGTTATGTATATTTCCAATCCTCTTGTATCATGTGACAGCCATCAGCCAATAACTAATGCATATAAATACATTCTGTGAATTCTTGCACATGCTCAGTAGGAGCTGGTGACTCAAAAAGTGTAAATATAAAAAGACTGCACATTTTGTTAATGGAAATAAATTGGAAAGTTGTTTAAAATTGCATGCTCTATCTGAATTATTAAAAGTTTAATTTATACTTGAATGTCCCTTTAATATAACAGTGTTGGTTATGCACAACCGGGGAATGGGTAATAAAGGGGTTATCTATCTTTTTAAACAATAAACATTTAGGAGTAGACAATCCCTTTAATATCACATATACACTAAGTATGTTTTTTTATTTACACATCATACTTATTTTATTGTATTTCGATTAGGGTGGCAAGGTATTAAGAACTGGAAAAAGATGTGTAGTGACATGCTTGGGAGGATAACCTTTACCTATTTTCTCATTATAATGAGAGTTAAGTGAGTGTGCAGTTGTTAAAAAGTATAATTATTTGAAGAACTAGAAATCCAAATATCCATTAACACTGATATTGGTACATCAAAATATTAATTTTCCAAGGCACAAGTTGATCTTTACTTCATTTATGAATACCTGAATCTTCACTGCATCCATATTGGCTGCTAACATCATTTACACAAGGTTTTGAAAGATCTATACATTCCAAATTTTCAAAACTGCAGGGAGATGGTTGGTTTCCAAATATATTTATATCATCAGGTTTAGAGTAACTTTCAGCTTCTGAACTGTTTAATAAATGTGTAGATTTCTTCTTCCATTCGTTCTCTTCATTTTGTGCAGGGATTAAAGGAACAGGAGTTTTTCTGCTTTTTATTGTTGAACCATTCTCAGAAACAACAACGTCATCCAGTTCATCATCACTGGAAGCGATACTTGGTACATGCTTCCTTGTAGAATGATGTGAAGGCTTTCTATGGAAGGTTGTCCATTTTGGTTCTCTTTTCCTTGTTCTTATAAAAACTAAAAAAATATGAAAATACCATTATTACTACAGTAATCATATAGATATTAACATAAAACATTGAATTACCAGCAGTCAGATTAAAACTTTTATGATTAAATGTTCACAATTCAGATAGAGCATGTAATTGTAAACAACTTTCCATTTATCAAATGATCTTTTATCTGATTTGTTTGGTTCTCTCTGTATTGTTTGTTGAAGAGCAAACCTAGGTAGGCTCAGAAGCATCAATGCGATGATGGGAGCTAGTTGCTGATTGGTGGCTGCACATATATGATTCTTGTAATTGGCTGAACCAATGTTCTCAGCTGGTGCTCACAGGTGCACTGATACTCCTTCAACAAAAGATACCAAGAGCTAATTTGATAATAGAAGTAAATTGGAAAGTTGTTAAGATTGTTTGTTTTATCTGCACCTTTAAATGCGTAATGACTTCACAATCCTGTTTGTTACTGTGTGCTATTTTGTTGTTTTTTTTTTTTTTGTTTTTTTTTAAATAGATACTAACACAGTAAAGGGACATTGTAATACAACATTTGCAACAGCCTGTAGTTCATGCATTTGTGAGGCCAGATAACTATGGGTTTAATTACAACCATAAAATGATTTAAAACATAGGTAAAGTCCAGCTCTGGAGCTGTGAGCCAGTCAGTAGCAGCAGTCATGCAATCCCCACTAATCACTGGTTATGTTCTGCTCGGGGGTTACAAAGCGCACAGCCTTGGAGTGGGCTTTTACTACTACCTTAAATGGATTTAAGTTTTTCAGGCTCACTAATACAAACATAACACACTCTATTGAATTAGAGCATGCCGCTCTAGCATTAGAATGTTCCTTTATATCAATATATGCATTGTATTAAAGTAAGCAAATGTCTCTCTGACTTATTCATTAACTTAAGGGGTTCTCAGACCTCTGATACTGGCTGTGAATTGCTCAGAAATTTCCATAACCTTATAAGCATGCATAGAATATAGGCCCAAATGTATCAAACTAGGAATATGGCATTTGGGTAATATATTTTTTGTCAAAATTCAGATCCCAATATCTTCCCATATTAAAAAAAAAGAAATAAAAATCCCTTATCAAATAAATAGGGATGGGCGAATGTTTTGCATCATTCGAAAATGTGAACGAATTTTAACACATTTGTACATTAATTTCGAATGTTTACATAATATTTTAACATTTGTTTTATGTAATAGTAAATATAATGCTTTCTTTAAATGTAATATTTTATTTGAATTTTTCTAATAATTTGATTCAATTTACGCAATATTCAAATTCGAAAATTCGAATCCTTATATTTGTAATAGTATTTGTTAAGCTCTCTATAAATGTAATATTCAAATTGTGCAATATTCTAATTTAAAAAATTAAAATCTATATATTTGTAATAGTATTTCTAATGCTCTCTTTAACCCCTTAACGACTAGCGCCGTACCCTTAAGCCCTTAAGGACGCTGCAGTCCTGGGCCTCTCAATGCCGCAGTGGGGCAGTGCAATAATAGACGGACAGAGGTACCGATGTAGAGAGGGGTCTTTTTTGGTAGATTAGTTGTTTTTTTTTTAGTTAGCTCTTTTTTATTTTGGGGGTCGGGTGGGTGGGGGTTTGTACTGTTAGAGGGGAACTTTTTATTTATTTTTTTAGGAAAAGAGCTGTTAAACTTAGGGCAATGCCCTACAAAAGGCCCTTGTAAGGGCTATTGGTAGTTTATTGTTAGATTATGGGGGGGGGGGTTATTTTGCGATGTCTTTTTTGTTTTTAAGGGAGAATTAGAATAGGAATAACTTTTTTTAATTTTGGATAATTTCATTTGTTATTTTTTGTAATGTTAGCTTTTTTATTTTTTATTTTAGTGTTTTTGTTTGTGTACTGTTAGGTTTTTTTATTTCGAGTAAGGGTAGTTTTTTATTTTCAGTAATATTAGTTTTTTTTAGCAATTTTTATTTTTTTATTTTTTATATATGTTTATTATTTTTTAATTTAATTAGTATTTTATGCTAGTGTATTGTAATTGGGGTTAACCTAGGGGGTGTTAGGTTAGGGGGCTTAGTTATTAGGTTAAAGGACCAGTCAACACAGTAGATTTGCATAATCAACAAATGCAAGCTAACAAGACAATGCAATAGCACTTAGTCTGAACTTCAAATGAGTAGTAGATTTTTTTCTTTCATGTAATTGGCAAGAGTCCATGAGCTAGTGACGTATGGGATATACAATCCTACCAGGAGGGGCAAAGTTTCCCAAACCTCAAAATGCCTATAAATACACCCCTCACCACACCCACAATTCAGTTTTACAAACTTTGCCTCCTATGGAGGTGGTGAAGTAAGTTTGTGCTAGATTCTACGTTGATATGCGCTTCTCAGCATTTTGAAGACTGATTCCTCTCAGAGTACAGTGAATGTCAGAGGGTTGTGAAGGGAGTATACCTATTGATTGCAATGGTTTTCCTCATGGGAGATCTATTTCATAGGTTCTCTGTTATCGGTCGTAGAGATTCATCTCCCACCTCCCTTTTCAGATCGACGATATACTGTTTCAGTACTGGTTTGGCTATCTGCTAAATGTGGATGGGTGTCTTTTGGTAAGTATGTTTTCATTACTTAAAGGGACATGAAACCCAAAAATTTTCTTTCATGATTTAGATAGAGAATACAATTTTAAACAAATTTCCAATTTACTTCTATTATTTAATTTGCTGAAAGGTTTATCTAAGCAAGCTCAGGAGCAGCAGATAAACTAGGTTCTAGCTGTTGATTGGTAGCTGCATTTATATATCGATTGTGATTGGCTCACCATGTGTTCAGTTAGAAACCAGTAGTGCAGTGCTGCACCTTCAACAAATGATACCAAGAGAATGAAACAGATTAGATAATAGAAGTAAATTATAAAGTTGTTTAAAATTGTATTCTCTTTCTGAATCATGAAAGAAGAATTTTGAGTTTCATGTACCTTTAAGACACTCTCAGCAATGGTTTGGAACTTTATGTATTAATATAAAGTTCTAAATATATGTATTGTATTTATATTTGCCATGAGTCAGGTTTATGTATATTTCCTTTTGCAGACTGTCAGTTTCATATTTGGGAAAAGCATATTTAGGAAAATATTTTTTCTTACCAGGGGTATAGTCTTTTTTCTATTGACTGTTTTCTATTAAATTTTGCGGGCAAAATTAGGCTCGTGAGGGCGCAAAATGCCGAAGTTTATTGCGTCATTCTTGGCGTGTGAATTTTTTTGGCGCGAAGTTACGTCCGATGACGCAAATTCATTATTTCTGGGGTCTTAGTTGACGCTGAGTTCTTGCACAAGGTTGCGTCATCAATGATGCGAGTGTGTCATTTCCGGATGTTGTTAGATCCAAAAAAAATTCAGTTACGTTGTGCGTCATACTTGGCGCCAAAAAATTTCATTATTTAAAACCCCATTCCTATGTGCCACTTGCCTTTTTCTATGTTAGACGGCTATGCTATTTGCATTTTTTCCCCATTCCTGAAACTGCCATATAAGGAAATTGATCATTTGGCTTTATATGTTGTTTTTTTCTCTTACATTTGCAAGATGTCTCTATCTGATACTGTTTCAGAAACCACTGTTGGAACCCTGCTGCATGATAACAGTTCTACCAAAGCTAAGTGCATTTGTTTTTAAATTTGTGGAGATATCTCCAGCTGTGGTATGTAATAGTTGTCATGATAAGCTTTTACATGCAGAGAATGTGTCCATCAGTAATAGTACAATGCCTGTTGTTCCTTCAACATCTAATGTACAAGATATACCTGTGAATTTAAAAGATTTTATTGCAGATGCGATTCAGAAGGCTTTGTCTGCCATCCCGTCTTCTAATAAACGTAAAAGGTCTTTTAAAACTTCTCATAAAGTTGATGAAATTTTAAATGACTGACAACATACTGAATTATCCTCTTCTGACGAGGATCTATCTGATTCAGAAGATCCTTCTTCAGATATTGACACAGACAAATCTACTTATTTATTTAAAATGGAGTATATTTGTTCCTTGTTAAAAGAAGTGTTGATTACATTGGATATTGAGGAAACTAGTCCTCTTGATATTAAAACTAGTAAACATTTAAATTCTGTTTATAAACCTCCTGTGGTTACTCCAGAGGTTTTTCCAGTTCCTGATGTTATTTCTTATATGATTTCTAAGGAATGGAATAGGCCTGGTACTTCTTTTATTCCTTCTTCAAGGTTTAAAAAATCGTATCCTTTACCAGCAGTTAGATTGGAGTTTTGGGAAAAGATCCCCAAAGTTGATGGGGCTATTTCTACTCTTGCTAAATGTACTACTATTGATATAGAAGATAGTACTTCTTTCAAAGACCCTTTAGATAGGAAACTTGAATCTTATCTAAAGAAAACTTATTTATATTCTGGTCATCTCCTCAGGTTTGCCATTTATATGGCTGATGTTGCAGCTGCATCAACTTTTTGGTTGGAAAGTTTAGCGCAACAGGAAATGGATTCTGATTTGTCTAGCATTGTTCGCTTGCTTCAACATTTTATTTGTGATGCCATTTTTGATATCATCAAAATTTATGTTAAATCTATGTCTTTAGCTATTTTAGCTAGAAGAGCTTTGTGGCTTAAATATTGAAATGCTGACATGGTATCTAAGTCTAGATTACTATCTCTTTCTTTCCAAGGTAATAAGTTATTTGGTTCTCAGTTGGATTCGATTATTTCAATTGTCACTGGGGGGAAGGGAGTTTTTTTGCCTCAGGATAAAAGACCTAAGGGTAAATCTAAAGCTTCTAATCGCTTTTGTTCCTTTCGACAAAATAAGGAACAGAAACCTAATCCTTCCCCCAAAGAATCTGGTTCCAATTGGAAACCTTCTTCAAGTTGGAGTAAATCCAAACCATTTAAGAAACCAAATCCAGCCCCCAAGTCTGCATGAAGGTGTGGCCCTCATTCCAGCTCAGCTGGTAGGGGGCAGATTAAGATTCTTCCTAAACATTTGGGCAGATTCTGTCCAAAATCATTGGATTCAGAGTATTGTCTCTCAAGGGTACCGAATAGGATTCAGAGTAAGACCTCCTGTGAGAAGGTTTTTTTCTCTCACGCATCCCAGTAAATCCAGTAAAGGCTCAAGCTTTTCTGAAGTGTGTTTCAGACCTGGAGTTTTCAGGGGTAATCATACCAGTTCCGTTTCAAGAACAGGGTCTGGGGTTTTATTCAAATCTATTCATTGTCGCAAAGAAAGAAAATTCTTTCAGACCATTTCTGGATCTGAAAATTATGAATCGTTATGTAAGAGTGCCAACTTTCAAAATGGTGACTATAAGGACTATTCTGCCTTTTGTTCAGCAAGGGCATTATATGTCCACAATAGACTTACAGGATGCATATCTTCATATTCCGATTCATCCAGACCATTTTCAGTTTCTGAGATTCTCTTTTATAGACAAGCATTACCAATTTGTCGCTCTTCCATTTGGCCTAGCGACAGCTCCAAGAATCTTTTTGAAGGTTCTCGGTGCCCTACTCTCTGTCATCATAGAACTGGGTATTGCTGTATTTCATTATTTGGATGATATCTTGGTACTAGCTCAGTCTTTGTATTCTGCAGAATCTCACACAAATCAACTAGTGTTGCTTCTTCAAAGACATGGTAGGAAGATCAATTTACCAAAAAGTTATTTGATTCCTCAGACAAGGGTCACCTTTTTAGGTTTCCAGATAGATTCAGTGTCCATGATTCTGTCTCTAACTGACAAGAGATGATTTAAATTGGTTTCAGCTTGTCGGAACCTTCAGTCTCAGTCATTACCTTCAGTGGCTATGTGCATGGAAGTTTTAGGTCTCATGACTGCAGCCTCAGACGCGATCCCCTTTGCTCATTTTCATATGAGACCTCTCCAGCTTTGTATGCTGAACCAATGGTGCATTGATTATACAAAGGTATCACAATTAATATCCTTAAATCCCAATGTTCGACTCTCTCTGACTTGGTAGTTAGATCACCATTGTATAGTTCAAGGGGCCTCTTTTGTTTGTCCAACCTGGACTGTGATCACAACAGTTGCAAGTCTTTCAGGTTGGGGAGCTGTCTGGGGATCTCTGACAGCACAAGGGGTTTGGAAACCTCAAGAGGCGAGGTTACCAATCAATATTTTAGAACGCCGTGCTATCTTCAGGGCTCTTCAGGTGTGGCTTCTGTTGAAGAGAGAACCATTCATTTGTTTTCAGACAGACAATATCACAACTGTGGCATATGTCAATCATCAGGATGGGACATTGCAGTCCCCAAGCCATTAAAGTAGTATCTCGGATACTTGCTTGGGCGGAATCCAGCTCCTGTCTAATTTCTGCTGTTCATATCCCAGGTATAGACAATTGGGAAGCATATTATCTCAGCCGTCAGACTTTAGATTCAGGGGAGTGGTCGCTCCATCCGGATGTGTTTTCTCAGATTGTTCAGATGTGGGGACTTCCAGAAATAGATCTGATGGCTTCCCATCTAAACAAGAAACTTCCCAGGTACCTGTCCAGGTCCAGGGATCCTCAGACGGAAGCAGTGGATGCGTTAGCAGTTCCTTGGTGTTACCAACCTGCTTATATCTTTTCCCGCCTCTAGTTCTTCTTCCAAAAGTGATTTCCAAAATCATCATGGAACAATCGTTTGTTTTGCTGGTAGCTCCAGCATGGCCTCACAGGTTTTGGTATGCGGGATCTTGTCCGGATGTCCAGCTGCCAACCTTGGCCACTTCCATTAAGGCTAGACCTTCTGTCTCAAAGTCCGTTTTTCCATCAGGATCTCAAATCATTACATTTGAAGGTATGGAAATTGAACGCCTAGTGCTTAGTCATAGAGGTTTCTCTGATTCAGTGATTAATACTATGTTACAGGCTCGTAAATCTGTTTCTAGGAAGATTTATTATCGAGTTTGGAAGACTTAAATTTCATGGTGTTCTTCTCATAAATTCTCCTGGCATTCTTTTAGAATTCCTAGAATTTTACAGTTTCTTCAGGATGGTTTGGATAAAGGTTTGTCTGCAAGTTCCTTAAAGGGACAAATCTCTGCTCTTTCTGTTTTATTTCACAGAAAGATTGCTAAGCTTCCTGATATTCACTGTTTTGTACAGGCTTTGGTCCGTATCAAGACTGTCATTAAATCAATCTCTCCTCCTTGGAGTCTTAATTTGGTTTTGAAAGCTTTACAGGCTCCTCCTTTTGAGCCTATGCATTCTTTGGACATTAAACTACTTTCTTGGAAAGTGTTGTTCCTTTTGGCCATCTCTTCTGCTAGAAGAGTTTCTGAATTATCTGTTCTTTCTTGTAAATCTCCTTTTCTGATTTTCCATCAGGATAAGGCAGTTTTGCGGACTTCTTATCCAAAGTTGTCAATTCTAACAACATTAATAAAGAAATTGTTGTCCCTTCTTTGTGTCCTAATCATAAGAATTCTTTGGAGAAATCCTTGCATTCTTTGGATGTGGTAAGACCTTTGAAATATTATGTTGAATCTACTAAAGATTTCAGGAAGACTTCTAGTCTATTTGTTATCTTTTCTGATTCTAGGAAAGGTCAGAAGGCTTCTGCCATTTCCTTGGCATCTTGGTTAAAGCTTTTGATTAATCAGGCTTATTTGGAGTCGGGTCACGCCCAGCCTCAGAGAATTACAGCTCATTCTACTAGATCAGTCTCTACGTCATGGGCTTTTAAGAATGAAGCTTCAGTTGATCAGATTTGCAAAGCAGCAACTTGGTCTTCTTTGCACACATTTACTAAATTCTACTGTTTTGATGTATTTGCTTCTTCAGAAGCAGTTTTTGGTAGAAAAGTTCTTCAGGTAGCTGTTTCCGTTTGATTCCTCTGCTTATGTTTTAAGTTTTTTTCTTTCATTTTTGAGAAAAACTTATTTTTCTGGTTGTGGATTTAATTTTCTCAGCAGAAAATGGCTGTTATTGTTTTATCCCTCCCTCTCTAGTGACTCTTGTGTGGAATTCGACATCTTGGGTATCTCTATCCCATACGTCACTAGCTCATGGACTCTTGCCAATTACATGAAAGAAAACATAATTTATGTAAAAACTTACCTGAGAAATTCATTTCTTTCATATTGGCAAGAGTCCATGAGACCCACCCTTTTTATGGTGGTTATGATTTTTTTGTATAAAGCACAATTATTTCCAAATTCCTTTGTTGATGCTTTTTACTCCTTTCTTTTTCACCCCACCACTTGGCTATTTGTTAAAACTGAATTGTGGGTGTGTTGAGGGGTGTATTTATAGGCATTTTGAGGTTTGGGAAACTGTGTCCCTCCTGGTAGGATTATATATCCCATACGTCACTAACTCATGGACTCTTGCCAATATGAAAGAAATTAATTTATCAGGTAAGTTCTTACAAAAATTAGTTTTTTTTCTGCCAATTTTAAAAGTTATGTCTATTTCAACTCCCCCTGTTCCATGTGACAACCATCAGCCCAGCCAATCACAAATGCATACACGTACCATGTGACAGCGATCAGCCAATCACAAATGCATACACACTTATTCTAATTATTGCACATGCTCAGTAGGAGCTGATGACTCAAAAAGTTTAAATATAAAAAGACTGTGCACTTTTTGTTAATGGAAGTAAATTGGAAAGTTGTTTAAAATTGCATGCTCTATCTAAATAATAAAAGTTTAATTTTGACTTGAGTGTCCCTTTAATACTTTGTGTTGTGGGGGTTGTTGGTTTAGGGGTAAATAGTTTAATTAGATACTTTGCATTGTGGGAGTTTGGCGGTTTAGGTGTTAATATGTTAATCATGTAGTTTGCGTTTCGGGGGTATGGTGGATTAGGGGTTAATAGGTTTATTAGGTAATTTCTGATGTGGGGGAAGGTGGATTAGGGGCTAATAAGTTTATTAGACTTTGCGATGTGGGTGGTGGTGGATTAGGGGTGGATATTGTGCGCGTGTTAGGTGTTTGTTAAGGCTTCTAGGGAGTCATGGTAGTTTCATACTCAGCGCAAGGCTTGCTGCACCTGCCTATGTCTGGCGAGGTGAATATGGAGTAAAGTTTCTCTGTTCTTGGCGTGTAAGACCTTGCGCTGAAAATGTGATACTGACTCGCTACGCTGGTTCTATGTTAGTTTATGGGAGTAAAAACTGCGGACGACGGGAAAAAATATAAGCACGTAACTTTTATGTTACGCGTATATGTGATCGCTAGATCCAATAAAAAATTGGCGACGCCGGGTTTTGCGCCCGACGCTGCATATGAAATCTCGCCCTTTATGTCAACTTAATACAGCAGATTTATCAACAAGATCCTGTTGCCATTATTATTTATCAGATAGTTCAAAGACAGACAACACAAATAACCTTCATTCGGGTCACCATTGCAAAAGAAAAAAAAAAATACCAGATAATTAAATAAAGAGAAACACCCCAGATAATGCATGAAGCATATGTTAATTTGCAAAACAAAATTAAGGCTTTCAAAGCCATAAATTACATAAGAGTAAACACAGATACCTATTTTATCTTGCTATGTGGTATTTACCAACCTGTAGAGGTTAGTTTCTGCTGGTATGAAGAAGACACTGCCTCTGTATAGTGTGCTCTCAAGTCCAGAAGTACCAGCTTATTTAGAACTTGGTAAGCCTTGATGATGTACACTACAATCTATATTAACAAAGCTGACTATGCAGAAACATTAGTGCTCGCAAAAATATGTCCAATTGTACCAAGCCTAGAGTTTGAAGTCTTTGTCCCTTTAAAAAAATGAATTTGGACAAAAGAAATGAAATAAAATATCTAGTTTCTAAAGAAACATGGTACCTACATTTTGTAGCCATTATAGCTTCAGGGAAGTGTTCTCAGCATCACATGATGCTGATAATAACCCAATTATTATTAATGATTCTTTGCAACAGCCGAAAGATTGTCTACAGTGTCATATTCCAAGGAAAACATCTCAAAGGATCAAAAACAGAGATCATTATAGTATAATGTATAACATGTATTTCACTATATGGTGTAAGGCTCCTATAACAAGATTTGTTATTCGCCAAAGCTAATAACAGACTGCAGCATTCAATAAAACCCTATATTCTGGGGTTCTGAGACTTCTGCGTTTTAGCAAATTTATCATATTTAATAAAGCAATTCTGTGTGACTAAGATGGAGCATGATTGTTTTCTGCATGTCTTGCTAATGTTTTGGCATAACTATATCTAAATACCCAGGATATTGCCCTGGTTTCTATAAAAGAAGAGAAATTCACATTTTTTCCTTATTATGAAGTCCTGGATTTTTATCCACCCTAAAATCTCCCTTTTTAAAGTTTATTCTCCCAGATGTAGCTGTTGGGCACTAAGGGATTCTGTTTCCCTACGGTTAATTGAATATAAATGGCTTAAATAACTGAAATAATTTTGCTCAAATTAAGATCTGTGTAATTGCATTCTAGTAAATAAAGTAGACCTCACTTATAGCAAAAATACTAAATGTCCATCCACTGCCCCACCCAGGAAAGAAATAACAGAAATGTCTACATAATGAACTCGAAAAATGAAATCTCCCAGGAATTTGTGAATACCCTGAATACCAAGCAAGACAAAAATAGCTGCTGTAAACTGGTAATGTTTTTCCTCTATGCTACTCTTAGATACTAATGGTGGAAAAAATACCTTGAAATAAGTAGTTAAAATTTCGTTTTGATATGTAGCAAAAATATTTCACAAATTTGTTAAGGGCTTTGAGAGAAAAAAAAAAACTGTTCTGAACTGTCCTTCCTTTTTTTGGAAATATAAAAGAGTTTAGGGCAAACTACCAAAAACTCTTTTTGACTAGTTATCTTACAATAGTTTTTAAAGTATGTTTTGGTACTCTTGAAATGTAGAAATCAAGGATATTGACTAGACTAGAGTCCAAAGAATACATTATATAATACTTCCCAAAAATAATTATCCAGCCTCAAGCTAAAAATCCTATGTAATCACCCATGAATCTACTGGTTTATTTCAAATGACTTGTTAGGTGATTTGGCCTTAATGCAATTCTACTTCTTTGTTTTATAAGAGGTTTTGAAGGGAGATTGTAATGGGAATTATAAAACTCTGAGAATCCTGAGCCTCTGTATTGTCTTATGGATTTAAATGATCTGGCATTGGAAAACCACAGACCACAGAAAACTTCATATAGTTCATTAAGAAAACAACAAATATTGAAATGACATAAAACCAAAAAAAAAATAATTTATGTAAGAACTTACCTGATAAATTCATTTCTTTCATATTGGCAAGAGTCCATGAGCTAGTGACCTATGGGATATACATTCCTACCAGGAGGGGGCAACGTTTCCCAAACCTCAGAATGCCTATAAATACACCCCTCACCACACCCACAATTCAGTTTAACGAATAGCCAAGTAGTGGGGTGATAAAATAAGGAGTAAAAAAGCATACAAAAAGAGGAACTGGAAAAATAATTGTGAATTTATACAAAAATCATAACCACCATAAAAAGGGTGGGCCTCATGGACTCTTGCCAATATGAAAGAAATTAATTTATCAGGTAAGTTCTTACATAAATTATCTTTTCTTTCATGTAATTGGCAAGAGTCCATGAGCTAGTGACGTATGGGATAGAAATACCCAAGATGTGGAAGACCACAGAAGAGTCACTAGAGAGGGAGGGAT
Source organism: Bombina bombina (assembly GCF_027579735.1). Classification (NCBI taxonomy): domain Eukaryota; kingdom Metazoa; phylum Chordata; class Amphibia; order Anura; family Bombinatoridae; genus Bombina; species Bombina bombina. The sequence continues at coordinate 339,909,019 of NC_069504.1, read as the reverse complement.
AAAATAACAACAGCTATTTCCACTGAGAAATTAAATCCACACAATAATTAAGTTTTTCTCAAAAAACTTAAATCAAAAGCAGTAGCATCAAACTGAAACAGCTACCTGAAGAACTTTTCTACCAAAGACTGCTTCAGAAGAAGCAAA